>NC_083763.1:10343528-10653528 GCF_963514075.1 Conger conger | reverse complement strand
GAGCCGTGTGTGCTTGGTCAACCTTAACCTAACAGTTACATTTAAATTTTTTAATGAAGGCATGCATTTACATTACATTTAGACAAGAGGGAATTCGATCAAGGTTCATAAACGAATGAGTTCCTGATCACCGTGTCGCTATAATAGGGGAACCAGTCCCTGAACAGGGTGGCGTAGAAGGTGTACCAGGGGTAGAACATGTCTCTCTGACGGGTCGCCCCAGCTTTTATGATCTGCAGAGCAGCTTCTGTGGCGGGATAGGCGGTCATGCTGATGTGACCCCTGCAGTGAGCACAACACTATCATGCAAGTATAGCACAAAACCATCAAGCAAGTATAGCACAACACCATCACGCAAGTATAGCACAAAACCATTAAGCAAGTATAGCACAACACCATCAAGCAAGTATAACACAACACCATCAAGCAAGTATAGCACAAAACCATCAAGCAAGTATAGCACAACACCATCAAGCAAGTATAGCACAAACCCATCAAGCAAGTATAGCACAAACCCACCAAGCAAGTATAGCACAAAACCATCACGCAAGTATAGCACAAAACCATCATGCAAGTATAGCACAAAACCATCACGCAAGTATAGCACAAAACCATCACGCAAGTATAGCACAAAACCATCAAGCAAGTATAGCACAAAACCATCACGCAAGTATAGCACAAAACCATCAAGCAAGTATAGCACAAAACCATCACGCAAGTATAGCACAAAATGATCACACAAGTGTAGCAGCGTTCGTACATGGGAGCTCATTTCAATCGCTTATTTTTCTCCACTTTTTTCCTTTCCTTGTTCCGGACCTGGAAATCGATCGAGGTCCACCATCTTTAAGGACATTCCAACCCTTTAAATTATCCTTCTCAGAGCTAGTAGAAGTTATAAACTCTCAATCTTTCCTTTGAGTGAGAAAACATGAGTGCATCCTTTGTGGAAGTATTTTTTCGAGAAGCCTGACGTATAAGTGATTGACCTGTGGATCCACTTCTCCCCATCTGCCACGTCTGCAAATGACTTGGCTTCAAAATGACGTTTGAAGGAGCAAGGACATCCTCCATTCGCCTAATTCACGTTTTCATGATTTCCCCCATCTTCATTTCTTTTTCATGCCATTTTGTCCTAGCCTCTCCCAATGGGAGGAGCTAGAAGTAGATAAAAGAGCAAAAAAAACTAGATAAGAATATGCGATTGGAATGAGCCTTTAGTGTGTGTCCGCTACAGAATGCAACCCCCGGGGAAGCAAAAAGAGTGATTAGTTCCACTGGTGAGGAGGACGTTGGTCTGTAGTTTAGCAGGCGGATTGTGCCTTGTTTTGTATTGCAGCCAGCAAAGGATGTGGTTTGAAACCGGCAAGTGACCCAACCCTGTCACCCAAGGACAAGGACCTACAGTCCTAGACTAAATGACATTTTGAATGGAGATTCTCCATACAAAACTCTATTTACTTCGGGTCTAAGCGTCATCCGCATCTGTGAAACTAGCCCGTGAAGACAGTGAAAGCTGTAACAGGGCTCACCTGACTTTCTCCATGGCAGACTCAGTGTCGATCAGCCCGAGGGTGCAGATGGTCAGGGACACGTTGGTCCTCTGCATGGCCAGCTCGTGACGCAGTGTCCCGAAGAACCCGTTCACCGCAAACTTGGTGGCAGAGTAGGGTGCCACAAACGGTGTGCACATTTTTCCTGGAGAGGCGAGTCAGTCCCTGGTCATGAAATGACCTGAGTTCAAGCTAACCGCTCAGGGAGAAGGGACCTGGTACTCACCCAACATTGAGGACACGACGACAACAGCTCCTCCACTCTGCTTCAGGGCGGGCAAAGCTGCTGTTGTCATCTGCATATAGCTGAGAAAATTCACCTACAGCCGAGAAGAACAGGACTGCGACAACCAACCCATAACCATTTAAGGCAGCTGTCACCAACCCTGTCCCTGGAGATCTAACCACCCGGTAGGTTTTCACTCCAATCCCAAAAAAATACACCGCATTCAACAGCTAGAGATCTCGTCAAGCTGCTGATTAGTACACTCGGTTGTGCCAAATTTAGGGAAAACCTACGGGATGGTAGCTCTGCAGAAAAAGAATTGGTGACTTGTGCTTTAAAGTATGACATCACAAATGTGATCAGATTGGTCTTCACCGAACATTCTAATGCTGATGTCACAATCACTACCGGTAACTGAAAGCAATGGAGTTCTAGAACACAGACTAGAAAATGAATGTAAAAAAATTCCAAAAAAACCTACTCTTCAAAGGGTTAAATAAAGCAGTGCAGTGACTACCTGTATGAAGCATCTAAACACTAACATATTAAAAAGAAAGAATAACAGTATACACAGGATTAACACCTGCAGGGACAAATAGCAATTATTTGGTTCTTGGAAAATACATCAGGCCTGCTGGTAGGTACCTGAAGCAGCCATCGGGTATGCTCCACACCTCCATCCCACATTGCATAGGCGCTAGATCCCACGTGATTCAGCACAAGGTAGTCCAGTCCCCCTGCAGGCCCCCAATGCAAGCCAAAGAGTCTGTGAGTCTGTTAGGCTTCCTGCTTTCCATACAGTGCATGTAACAAGGGGAGATGACCCTCTGCGAATCAACAAACAAACGAGTCACTTTCACACAGACCACCGGACAAAATGAACGGGGTGCGGATCCTAAAAATCAGTGCAAGGTAAGAAAGTGGAGGCACTCCAGGGCAAAAAATTTTTTGCAGAGCTGCACAATTACAGTGTGCCCACACACAGTATTATGCCAGATAACATGCTCTCTGTTCCCCCAAATGACTGGGCTCACCCATCCGGGCCCGTTCACCAAACACGGCTGTGCTCGCATTTCTGTGCTTCTCCCGGTGCTGTTGGCTGCCACTTACCCAGTTTGTCCACAGCAAACCGGGCCACTCGGGCTGGATCAGAGTGGTTTGCCATGTCCCCCGGTACGTAGAAGGCTCTCGGTGCTCCCAAACCCGCGCACGTCTCTGCCACCTACCGAATGTAAATTACTGTCTACGAGCCCTGGGAATGGCACACAATGATTTAACGGCACCATAAACTAGGGGACCTTCCACAAATCACAAGCCACGGCTGGCTGTATATTCTTCCCTAAATAAGTGTAAAGAACATGCGGCTAGTCATGTTTTGCTCTGAGAAATGTTTTGAGAGACTTCACACGGGACACACCCACTGAACATACATAATGAATTGCCACGTGTCAACTTCAGCTCTCTAATTAGACAAAGAGGGGCTATAAGAAAACCCCAAAACAGGAATAATACGCACAATAATAGTAATACTGTATTAATGTAGCATTAGCAGTATATAGCAGTTACAGTATGTTGAAACGCTACATTTTTAAACTATTTCTTTTTTTTTTCTTTTTTTCCTTCACACATCAACACTTGGGCGTCTTGAATTCTCCCTCACACACCAGGACCCCCGAAATATAAAAAAAATCACACGGAGACACTGACCTGTCGCAGGGCGCTCTCTCTCCGCGCCGTGATGACGATTTGGGCGCCATAGCGGGCAAAATGGTACGCCATCTGCTCCCCGATTCCCGCACTGGCACCCGTCACCAGCACCCTGGTCCCCCGCAAGGAGCCTGAGGATGGTCACTGATTCATTACGCAACATCACACTCACTCTTTGTGAATTGTAGCTTATTGGGGGCGAAATTAGCCCAGGCAGTGAGAGCGGTCGTCTGGCGGTCGGAGGGTTGCCGGTTCGATCCCGCCCTGGGTGTGTCGAAGTGTCCCTGAGCAAGACACCTAACCCACAAATGCTCCTGACATGCTGGTTGGTGCCTTGCATGGCAGCCAATCGCCGTTGATGTATGTGTGTATCAATGGGTGAATGGGAAGCATCAATTGTACAGCGCTTTTTTACCATTTACATTGTTTGCTCCTCCTGACCCCGAACTGTGATGCTGGTAATAGCTCAACAAATGAAAAATCTGCACTGAATAAAATAAGATTAATATCATAGCATTTGCTTTCATTGGTTATTTAAATACAACTGCTAAAAAGGTACTTTTCATTCAAAGGAAAATGGTTTTCTGCAACAATCCAAAAAGCAATTCAAACAAAGTAGAACATGAGAGGATGACAGGAAAAGACCCTACACTGTTCAGAGCATCTGATATAAGATTAGAGGAGTGAAAAGGGTCTTTCTTAAATTTCAGATAAGGGTCTGAAGAGTGATTGAATAAAGACCCAGGTGGCTGATGGTCTTTCTGAGTTCTGACTTTGTAACCGTTGCACATGAAAACTCAAGGTCTCTTCCAGTCAATAACGCATGTGTACTTGATATGTTTTCAAAGAGCTGCCTTTGATCCGAATGTGCTTTTATTCGGTCTGATGCGAATATCAGGGGCTTTAGAATTTATCGCGGGGAACGTGCTAAAGCTTCCATTTATCTCAGTTTCTCTTGAATGCAAAGAGCCGCTTCATTAGAATAATGATGAGAATGCACGCTGAATAAATGATGTCTAGGCGGAAAGACAACTTCAAGCTGCCTCTCGCCGAACTGCTTACATCAGCCAGTATAAAGCCCAAATCAATTAACCCATGAGCATGTAAAACACATTATCCTTCTATTGTATTTAAGACCACTTAAATCACTTACATATGTAAAGTGCTCTAACCCAAAGGCCATTAAAGCACTGCTTAACCTTGCGTGAGAGTCTGCGCTTGTGTACGTGTGTGTGGGTGTGTACTGCATATAAAACAAGAATTTGGCACTTTTCAGGATTTGACCACACAGTCTCTCGCTCCTTACAAACATTAACTTTTGTACTCTCTGAACGCATTTTCATAATCAGAGAAAACTATACACATCCACAAAATAAAGAAAAAACTTGGAATATTTTGTACTTCCTTTTTTTGTATTTAACCAAACTGAAGAACTGGAAAAGAAGGAAGGAATAATGTCAGCCAAGAGGCCAGCTACAACATCGACAGTTTCAAAGTTCACTGGTTTCAATGGGAGAAACCCCCCCAGTCTCTTCAACACTACACAGCTTTGGGAGAGCAGTGACAGACCGTGAGACTTTCTGGGAGATGTTTTCTAATGAGGTTAAAGTTGAGCTCTTCGGCCTAAAAGCAGAGCACTGTTTTTGACGAGAACCAAACACCGTCCCTAATGTCAAGCATGGTTGGGTTTCTGTGCCTTTGTTTTGGTGCATTAAGGCTAATCCCAACCATAAATAATGCTTAACAAGCATAAAATCAAATTTGTCTTTGAAATCCTATTCTGTTTACCCATAACATAGAATGCCTCAACTACACAAAATGTTTGGGATGTAGCTCTTTGGTCTGATACATCATTGCATTAACCCATGTGTAGTAAAAAAATGCCTTCACTAAACCCCTAAAATAAAGCAGCTTAATTGAATTTTAAACCCCAAATCTGTTTTGCATGAAGAAACAACCCGTCACTCATCACAAACTTTGTCCTCGAATTTCAAGTTGAAAAAAGATCATTTAGGAGGTTTTCTCTGCTGTTAAACATAGTGGCGGGTCAATTTTGACCCTTAAGACAACACAAGGGTTAAAAAAAAATCTGAGCGCTATATTGATCAGACATGGAAAACATGGGTTAGATTTAGGTGGCCCATTCGGACCGGTGCCAATTGTCACGATTATTTCAATTGTGGCTGATTGAGTCACGCTGGGACAGTAGGTTTCAGCCATGTATGAATGACTTCCGGTTTATGGTAGTGTTTCAGTGTTGAGGCAGTTTTAGGTTTCCCTTTTTCATTGCTCTCTAGCGACCCCTGCTGGTCAAACGGCCACCCCAGGTCTGCCTGCCAAAGCTGTACAATAAGCAAATTCATCTGACATGTTGCAGAGAAACCACGGATGCTACACAGTACACCAGTGATCATAAAATCATGGTCCTCTGGGCTGAGAACTACTGGTTTTCCACCTGAGAGTCTGGTATAAAGTCTGGCCACTAATTGTTCAGTTAATTACCTGGGAGAAAAGAAAACCAGGGCTGGATTTTGATTTGAGGGCCATATTGGATTTTCCCTGAAATACACCCTTCTCGAATTGGCCACAGGGATTGCCATATTAATTGTCTTTTTTTTTTTAAAGAGAGAGATGAATATGAGCATAAACCATGTCTACATTATACAACCCACTGCACCATCCATGCTGTCAATGTGAGATCAATTAAATTTAAATTAAATTTTCCAAATGAAAACAGGACACTGACACTGAATTTTAAAACTGGACAACAAGCAGACGCAGCACTCTGAGAGTTCCAACATGTTTTCACTTTCGTGTGGATTAAATTACTTATCTTACTATTTCTAGTCCAAATTCCTCTGTTCACCCTAGATTTAGAATAGGAATTAAAATGTTTCACTATAAAGCATACAAACACGCGTATAGCTTAAAAAATATGATAGAGAGTGTAATTACTATTTAAATAGATTACATTTTTCTTTTTGTGCCACATGTGGTAAGTCCAGGGGATATAAAATAAAAATCCGACCATGTGTTCCTTCTACCAATGACATGAACTCTACCCATCTGATTTCACTAACTGGTTCTACCCCGTGGCCGAAGAACGGTTCTAATTAGCAAATCCAGGTGATTAGAACATAATACTGGGTAATACTTGTACTTTTTGAACCTGGATTTTTCACCTCTGTTTTGTCCATAGTGGTAAGAATAGCCTACTTCAGAGTGACAAAACAACAACAACAACAACAACAACAACAACAGCAACAGTGAAGCATTTTTGTGACAATACACGTTTTGGGCGTACAACGTGATCACTCACCTGCATCGAAGGTCTCCCTCAAAATGATTGACAGCAGAACAGCCCCAAAAACAGTGATCATTACGACTTTAGAAAGAAACTTCATTGTCATTTCTCTGGAAAATAAACCATTCGATGTTCAGAATTTGGCAGTAGCCTAGCCACTATCTGGGCCAAACAGATGAATGTCCACAGCCTGGGTTAGTGTCTGCGCCCATCTGGCCACTCCTCCTGTTATATATACAGTAATTATACGTGAATGAATAGCAAAGTATTCTCATACCCAAAAATAGAATAAGAATTCTGTGTCGCCAGAGGCCGTTCTTGTATCAAACAAAAGTTTGTTGTATCCCTCAAATTGACATAATGGGAGCAAATGGACCATTCACTGGAAAAATAGGAATGCAAAAATGGATTAATCTGCCTTTTTTTAAGGTTTGATTTGCTGTAGAGTGGTGAAATTGTAGTTATATTTGTTTATTTATTTTGAACTGGTGATTGTTGCTAAGGTATGGGCAATATTGAATTTTGACTGGTGGAGGTTTAAACTCAAACCCGAGATCATGTAATCATGCTTTGCTCCCTTGCTGCGAAGTCTGCACATTTGAAATTATGAACGTGCGTTGGACTCTTTGGTAAACTGTAACAGGTTGAAGAAATGACCTTGTAGCCATACATTATGATATGTATTGGTTTTGCGAACAAGACAATGGGGGGATTATGAGTTAAAATCACACTCAGTACTACACACTTGTACAGCAGCCAATCAAATTGACGAATGTGTATACTGCCACCACCAAGATGTCTGATACATGAGGACTTTAACGTTCTCCATTTTGACGCCTTGAAGCTAATTGAAGATAATTACAGTTTAACAATTTTGAGCGAATTGTATTTCAAGACTAAAATAGGTATCACAAAAACTTGCCACATAGAGAATTTGTTTCGGTTACAGCATTGGTTTCACGAAGTTATTCGTCTGTTCTTATGTTTGAGTTTTTGCAAGCACGATACCACCAACGGAAACTACCCATTTGTCCCTTGTCCAGTTATAGAGTTCCGACTACTCGTAGAGTATTGCTGAAACTATGCAGTTCCGGCATGACGGAACTCCACAGATAAAGCCTTCAATGGCGGTCAAAAAATAATAATAATGTATGAGCGTAAGATAAGAAAGTCCAGGTGCTTCATTCGTTTTTACCGACAAAAATTGCATTAATTTCACATTTGTCGGTGATAAAATAAAACCAATCTGCTGTTGTTGCAAAAATATATTTACATAACGTCAGACGTGACGTCATTTAAAAACAAAACTTTATTGTCAACCCCCTTATAATTACACATTCGGTTGTCCTTGTCAATGAAGCTTGGCTGTTTGGCTGTCTGACATTACAACATTCTGGCTGTACAACTCGCAAATATTTTACTAATTGAGAGTATTCAAACTCTAAATTAGTGTTAGCTAGCTTTGTCTTCGTTCGTGACATGGCGGCCAAGATTCTCCCTGTAGTAAAGTAAGTGTTTCCCGGCCTATTTTCTGAGGGCTGTCTGTCCTCTGCTTGTGCATTTCAAGTGATGGTTGTATGAGATGTATTACCATACATACTAACGATGTTTAAAACACCTTTTAAACATGAAGTTAGCCATTCTCCCTCTCATAGTCACAACATACAAATGCCCTTTATCTGTATCTAGATAGCAAAGGTAGGAAAGCCGTAAATGCAATACGATATGCTACATTGCTAGTTAATGCTACGCAGTTAGCCATAGAACTAGCTTGTATGATAGGGAAAAAAGCCATAGCAAGCTAGCCAATAGCCACCATGGTGGCCGGTTCCTGTAAGGAATACCTTATGAAATGTACCGTGGCAGACACTGACCGGTTGTTACAGTGTACTAGCTACAAACAACGTGACTGCTGCGAGATAACTTAACTTGGATTTTATGTTAATGGCGTTTTGTCATTGATGGATAGCGGGCTAGCTATCCATTTTCAGTCCTGTAAAGTAGCTAACGTTATCTAACTTGCACAAGCGCATGACGAATTCATGATTCTGTATATTCCTGTGTTTATATGACGTTATTTTGTCAATCCATCAACCATTTATTTTATTTAAACTTTATTTAACCAGGGTAGTCGCATCTACCATGACTTATGGGCATCCTTATGAATTGATGCAATTGCTTTTGGTGAAGGAAAACGCACGCTTTACTGAGGGCACCATTTACTACTACATGCTTATTTTATTTGTTTTTGCAGGTTGGTCACTAAGGTGACTGTAGCGGGTGGAGCTCTGTATGTAGCCTATGACACGGGGCTTCTAGGAGGAAGTGAGGAAGGTTCAGTGGTCCTCACCAAAGCTAAAGCCGCTATTCCCCCTGCCGTGGACGAGTGGATGAAGTACTTTGGTTTGGAGGTAATTGCGTCAGTTACTGTTATCAGTAAGACGTTACAGACGTTAACATTGGCATAACCGGCAGAATGGTTTCGTGTTGTGGGAATCGTATTTTTGTGATAGAACTGCAGGCTTCTCACGAAACCATGGAAATTCCCACCTGTCTTCTGCAAGAGCGCTTTGGACTAAGTGTAAACTGGAGGCGACTCGGCAATTGATTTATTTGCTGTACACATGAACGACAGGGGTTGATAACTATTTCCAAGGCAACCTTTTTTCACCTCGCCGTTTATTAGCTTGAGATGTATATTAAAGGTATATTTACGTTATCTTATGCTGCGTTAGACATGCTGTATTGACACCGGTCTGCTTTTGTAGATGTAATAGCTATACAACCCAGTTAGGGCCTTGTATATTGTCAGGTTCAGACCAATGTGTGTTCTATATTGAATAGCTATTGCTGTCTCAGGGAGGTTTAGCTGTCATGGTTGGATTAGTCAAGGTTTACTGTAAATATGTTTATGGTTTATGTATCATTTCAGCTTCCTGCTCCCCCTAAAATTGAATTCTCTCCCACTGAATCATGGAACTCAGGTAAGAGCAAAATAATAGCATCTGGACAGTACTAGTGCACAAATTCTCAAAAAGTGACTTCAAAATGACCTCATTCTTAACACTTTTATTCCAGGAGTGCAAAAATCCATAGCCGCTCTGTCGGTCGCGCCAACCAGAGTGTGCGAAGTCACCAATCAAGGCATCCAGTATGTGAAAAATATTACCAAGTGAACCCCAACACCCCAAACTCAGAAGACATCAGTGTATCGAGTTTCCATTTTGAATGGGTGAAAAGGTTCTTCTCCACTATCGTCAAAACTTCAGGATAAAAAAGGCACAGGTGTCCTCAAAGGTTGGGAAGGAAAGAGATTGTACGTTTGCCCTCACATAAAGATTCCTTGATTGATTTAGACACTTTGTATTTCCCGTGAGAAATGGAGCCTGGGTGTAAATAATGAGAAATATGCACTCGTCTGTCCAGCGACAACGCTTTTCTCCTGCTGAGGTCTGGGCATGAGAAAATCCAGCACTGAGCATGCGGCTGTCTTGAAGATATTTACGGCTACATACTGCTTGGGGGGTGAAAACAGCAAACGAACAAACCTAAGAGTGAAAGAGCAGGGCCTTGCAGGCAGACGAGGATCGATATGTGTGACACACCTCACAGGGACGTTGCGTGCTTTTTAAGTGGAGTGCATCGTTTGGTCATCCTGTCATATTATTTATTTCTGATATTTTACTGGTTTTGGCTTGGAATCTGTTCTTCGCCCTTGTACCAATAACATCTTTTATACAGAAAAAAAAGCTGTATTTTTTGTATATAACCAAATTCCACCCTTTACCAGTTGACACGTTCAAAAATAAATATCATGCCAGACAATTTGTGTCTAATGTGATCTGTTTTGTATTCATTGGAGACATAATGAAGCATTTTTGGTGAAGGAACCTTGTATACTGTTTTCAGTTATACACTTAATGTGGTTGCACATTACATGCAGTCCATAAGTATTTGGACAGTGGTACGATTTCTGTTATTTTGGCTCTACTCCAGCACATTGGATTTGCAATGAAACAATGCTTAGGAGGATAAAGGTGGAGACTGTGATCTTTAATTTGAGGGTATTACATCCATTGCTGGTGATCCATGTAGGAATTGCCTACATTTTATACATATGTGCCTGAGACCAAAAGCAGTTTGACAGTTGGCTTTTCAGGTGTTTCTGTGTAGTCTAGTTTCATATATTCAGTTGCTTCCTTAGTGCAAGTACAAGCCCAATTCCAAAAAGGGATGCTTTGTAAAATGGAAATAAAAACAGAATGCAATGATTTGCAAATCTCATGAACCCATATTTCATTCAGAATAGATCGTAGAAAACATATCAAATATTTAAATTGAGAAAATGTACCATTTTAAGGAAAAAATAAAGTAATTTAGAATTTGATGGCAGCAACACGTCTCAAAAAATTTGGGACGGGGGCAATAAAAGGCTGGAAAAGTAAGTAGTACTAAAAAGCAAGTAACATTTTGCAATTAGGTTAATTGGCAACAGGCCAGTAACATGATTGGGTATAAAAAGGGCATCTTAGAGAGGCAGAATCTCTCAGAAGTAAAGCTCGGCAGAGGATCACCAATCTGTGAAAGACTGCGTCTACTAATTGTGGAAAAATTTCAGAATAATATTCCTCAACGTAAAATTGCGAAGACTTCGAAAATCTCATCATCTACAGTACATAATATAATCAAAAGATGAAGAGAATCTGGAGAAATTTCTGTGCGCAAGGGACAAGGCCGAAAACCAATACTGGATGCCCGTGATCTTCGGGTCCTCAGACAGCACTGCATTAAAAACAGGCATGATTCTGTCACAGAAATCACTGCATGGGCTCAGGATCACTTCCGGAAATCATTGTCTGTGAACACAGTTCGCCGTGCCATCCACAAATGTAAGTTAAAGCTCTATCATACAAAGAAGAAGCCATATGTGAACACGATCCAGAAACGCCATCGTCTTCTCTGGGCCAAAGCTCATTTAAAATGGACTGAGGCAAAGTGGTCAGACGAATAAAAATTTGAAATTGTTTTTGGAAACCATGGATGCCGCGTTCTCCGGACTAAAGATGAGAGGGATCATCCGGCTTGTTATCAGCGCTCAGTACAAAAGCCTGCATCTCTGATGGTATGGGGGTGCATTAGTGCCTATGGAATGGGCAGCTTGCACATCTGGAAAGGCACCATCAATTCTGAAAGGTATATAGAGGTTTTAGAGCAACACATGCTCCCATCTAGACAACGTCTTTTTCAGGTAAGGCCTTGCATATTCCAGCAAGACAATGCTAAACCACATACTGCATCTATTACAACAGCATGGCTTCGGAGAAGAAGAGTCCGGGTGCTGAACTGGCCTGCCTGCAGTCCAGACCTTTCACCAATTGAAAACATTTGGCACATTATGAAATGAAAAATAAGACAAAGAAGACCCAGGACTGTTGAGCAGCTAGAATCCTATATCAGACTAGAATGGGACAACATTCCTCTCCCAAAACTCCAGCAACTGGTCTCCTCAGTTCCCAGACATTTACGGACTGTTGTTAAAAGAAGAGGGGATGCTACACAGTGGTAAACATGGCCCTGTCCCAACTGTTTTGAGACGTGTTGCGGCCATCAAATTCAAAATTACCTTATTTTTTCCTTAAAATGGTACAATTTCTCAGTTCAAATATTTGATATGTTTTCTATGTTCTATTCTGAATAAAATATGGGTTTATGAGATTTGCAAATCATTGCATTCTGTTTTTATTTACATTTTACAAAGCGTCCCAACTGTTTTGGAATTGGGCTTGTATAAGAACGCCTTCAGTATCTTCATTCCTAGCTTTTGATTGCCTTTGGAATCTCTTATTGGTGTTTGTCAACAAGACGACCATTGTTATGCAAAAAAAAAAAAAGTCAGAGACCTATGCCAATCTATAGGCTTACCGAAACAAACGGTTTGGACCATCTAAGCAGTAGATGTCACAGAATCAGTTTCAATGAAAAAATGCACAGGCTAAAAAGTTAATCAAAATTGTCCATAATAAGTCCAAAAATAACACTTTATGAATAATTAAGCTTTAGTAAATGCCAACAAGATGCCAGATATGCCACACTCATGTCATTAATGCTTACAGTTCCTGGAAACTTGTAAACAACATGTCACAGAATACGCCAGATACCGTTGTCGATAAATACACATTTTTGTTGCAATGAGTGCCTTTACCCACAGAAGAATGTCTGCACTTAACAATGTTCTTGGAAAAACGACAACCCTCAACGTAAGAGACGGCACAAAAATAACTAAGTGAAGACCACAATGTTGCAATGTCATATGGGAAATTGTGTAGAATAATGTGCCGTGCGAAAATTATAGCCACAGTGGGGCGCTGAATCTTAACTTTGAATGGGGTGGACAATTTTGTTCCTTTTATATTTGTCCTTGCTATATTTGTGTATGTTTACATGTCCGTAGGCCTATTGTTTCTTTATATTTTCAGAATTTATTTTGGAACCATGGGATTAAGTAGATGGCGGCACGGATGGTGCAGTGGGTATCACTGCTGCCTCACAGCAAGGAGGTCCTGGGTTTGAATCCCCGTCGGCCGGGGCCTCCCTGTGCAGAGTTTGCATGTTCTCCCCGTGTCTGCGTGGGTTTCCTCCGGGTACTCCGGTTTCCTCCCACAGTCCAAAGACATGCACATTAGGCTGATTGGAGAGTCTAAATTGCCCGTAGGTATGAGTGTGTGAGTGAATGGTGTGTGTGCCCTGCGATAGACTGGCGACCTGTCCAAGGTGTATTCCTGCCTTTCGCCCAATGTATGCTGGGATAGGCTCCAGCCCCCCTGCGACCCTGATCAGGATAAGCGGGTTCAGATAATGGATGGATGGATGGATGGATGGATGGATGGATGGATGGGATTAAGTAGGCCTCTATTAGGCCTTTCTCACCGACGAGGCTCCATGCCGGTTCCGGTTCCCGAACCTAATTTTGAAACGGCCGGCGCGTTCAGACCGGAAATAAATTGGTTCGGAACCTGAAAAGTTGGTTCTCTGCTGGAACCAAAAAATAGTTGGTTTTTCCTAGCGAACCGTGACGTCATCAGTGGGCGTGTCCTATTCTCGGCCTGCCTTGTGCATTGAGCAACGCCCTCCGTTGATGATGGAGGGCGGTGGAACTTCGGTTCTGCTTAAACTGGTATGGACGTGGGCTGGTTCACCAGAAAGCACCAAGGTTGTGAGACTCCAGAACGGAACCAGAGCCAGAACCAGAACCAGAACCGCGTCTGAAAACGGTATCAGTGGAATCTTAGTCTGTTGCTTTTTAAAGCACAAGGATCAGCCATGTACTGTGCCTTTACGGTGTTGTCGACCATAGCGCAACTACATTACCCATTTTGCAATGCAGGAAAAGTGGTTTTAATTTAACTGGTTTAATTTCCCCATCAGTGCAAGATTGCACAAATAAGCCTACTACAATAGGTGCAACGTGCAAAACGGAGATGTTGAAGAATCCAGGTGGCCTTAAAAAATTCTATATGGGTGGTGTAGCTTAATTCCACTAATATTAAGCCAGAATGGAATGTGTTGGATCAATTAAAATCAAGTGGCTTCATATGCAAATAACCATTACAATGCAAAATAGTTCATTTGTTTAATGAGAATGCAAAAAAGAAAGCAAAGTAAAATAAAACTTCATTTTTGTAACAGAAATTATGAAAACTAATGATATTATCCACGCTTAAGAACATATTTGATCCATCTCCTGTAGCTGGGAATGTTCATATAAACATCTGGGGTCCTGGAATCTCCACAACGCTGTCCTGAGAAGGAAACGGAGCCAGCTGCCTTCCCATCACACACCAGTGGACCTCCTGAATCCCCCTGAAATGTGCAGTATGGCGAGGTTAGGAGTACTGAAACACAAACATACTGCGCACACACAGCTAATCTAGGCGGATCTAAGAGGATTTATGCAGTGATTTCATACTCATATTATTGTACTTTAGTCAGACTGCTTATTTTCAGATCATAACCTGCTCTCATGTCTTTAAATGAACAACGAAAGAAGCGTCTGTTTTGGTTGTAGGATACATACCGAACAAAAGCCTTGGAATTGGCGCTGGCCTGTCGCGCACACCATGCGCTTGGTGATCTTAACGCTGCCTCTCCACAGTTTTGCACACTTCTTCTGTCCGATGATGGTGGTGTTCACCTCTTGCAGTTTGTTCGGGAGGGTGCCATTATCACCCACATCCCCCCAGCCTGCAGTGCTGCACACCTTGCCTGGTGGCAGTCGCTGAGTCATCAAAGGGATCACCTGGACAAATTTAGTCAGCTTCGCCTTCCCATTCAGCTAGCAGAAACAAGAGGGGGGAGAAAAAGCTTACGCTACGCTCTCAGAAAACAAAAAGATATGTAAAGTGCCTAAAAAAAACGCTTGTCACTGGGGTGGTATCCAAAGCTATTAAACTGGGTTTTCATACCTTGAGTAGCATGATGTCATTGGCTTCCAAGTTGTATTTTGGGTGTGGGTAGAATCGCTTTATGTACAGCGCCTGTTGAGTTGATTCGCGTGAATTTAGGGAGTGAGCACCCAGGACGACTCTGTATCGCCTGAAACTGAAAAAGTGGTTGGATTAAGCTGCATTTACCGTAGAGGAACTCCCCTGATCTTTTGCTGGTGTTCATTTCAGCCTAATCACTACTTTCACTTGCTGTATTAGTTGGAGCTGAGAGAAAAAAAGAGCCAGGTAAAAAGTACTGAATAGCGATGATTGGCTACCATCTGGCTAAACAACCCCAGTGCTGTCTTACAAGTGCATTTGCCTGCCTGCCATCTTAAAAGAAAAGGTTAAAATATGCTAAATGGACTGCAATTATACAGTGCTTTTAGCCAAAGCACTTTACAATTGTCTCTCAGTCCCGCGTGGCGACTGGCTGCCATGCAAGGCACCAATCAGCTCGTTGAGAGTGATTGGGGGTTGGGTGTCTCGCTCAGGGACACTTCTGCACATCCAGGGCGGGGGATCGAACCGCCAAATCAGCGACTGCTAGTGCCACCCCCGAAAATGCTTACTATATGCACAGAGCATATCTGTAAATATAAACAACTGCATTTCATACTCATACTGTGCAGTACTTTTTTAAAAATATGAATTTGGTCTTAGATGGTTTTTTGGGGGTTTTTTTTCCAGTAGCATGTCAGTAAAAAACAAGCGCATTTGAGATTTCCAAACAGAATTTTCACAGAATTGTTTTGCATTTTGTAAAATAAAGTAACGTGTTAAGTTATGAAGCCAGAAGCAAGCGAGACGGCCAAAGTCTGCAGAAGGACTGAGGCAAGTTGAACAATATGTTTGGAAAAAACCCAGCAGCTGATCTTTTATGGAGCTACAGGGCAGTGCACCTAAGAGAACCTTCAGTGCTCTTTACAACACACTTTTTGATGTATTGTAAAGAGCAGATCACTTTCCGTTCATTTCGTCTTCACTTGTGCTCTCAAAGCATCTTCACTTCAATTATTTTACATGCGCCCAATACTTTTGCACAGTACTTTATATAAAGTGTAAAGCTGAACACTCATCTCACTAGCTTTAGCTGGTGTTAATTTTTACAATGTAACAAGGAAAACTCACCCATTACAGTGGGCAGCCGTGAGCACAAAATCCTCCCTGACCAGAATTCCTCCACATAGATGACTCTTGCCCACTTGCAGGGAAACCATGTAGGGGCGGGAATGGGGTGCAGCATCAGTACCCCCCACGATACCCACTCTGTCCTCTTCAGCTGCTTGGGGATAGTGGCAAGAGAAACGTTACACACGCCACCACTCAAAGATCATTCCACTACTGTAAGATTCTCCTGCTGATTTGGTTATCAATATTGAACTATTGAATTCAGAGTGATGATGAGCTTTTAGCTTATTTCAGTTTTGTTCTTATGTAATGTAGACTCAACGTGTTCCAAACACCAAGTTATCTCACAATGTTATGTACAGTGCAACTTTCATAACAAATAATTAAAAAAATACTTCCAGAGGTAATGGTGCTCGCGAGAGACTATGAACTGGGCAGGCTTGCCGTATAACAAGGTACAAATCTGTAGTAGTTCAGGTGCTGTTCGGAACATTGTGAGCTAACACGGTCTTCTGAACACAGGGAAGTTGCGCAGTTATTTGTTGTTTTCTCTATAATTATCGTTCATTATGAATTCATATTGATTAAAGTGTTTTAATGTCTGGGATAGGCAATAAGCAACAATAATCATAAACCACATTCATCAGGAGAAAAACAACCATTGAACGGATATTAACTTCTGGTGGAAGTGCCTGCTTCCCATTCGGAACACAGTGAGTATGTTAGCGTAAAAATGGACACTTTCCACTGCCATCTTATGAAATTCCATTTAATATACAGCTGAAAAATTCATTTATTGACTGTCTTTCACCTGCAATGCCAGTGAAAAGTAATGAATGGCTTATGATTCTTCTTCTTTTGCTGTGGGAATTCAAAGCACATAAATTGAGCTGTTAAGAAAAATAAATCTGACTTACCACTCTGTGCAATATACAGTGCCACAAACACACACAATAAGAAAGCCATGGTCAAGCTGTATTGTTCACCAGGGGATGCAAGTGATTTTAAATATACGGTATTGGATTGATTCCTAGTCATCGCAGAAAAGGAAGTTATAACTAACTTGAGACATCACCTTGACCACAAACGGTTTCAGCAAACCAGGCACTGTTTCACAATCAAAAGATGTGCTGTCTTTGCAGTAGCCTGCTTCATTAGCATCTTAATGTAAGTTATTTTTCTTTACTACAAGTACTAAACTATAGACAAGTCAAATGCTCCAATGCCTAGCGTAAAAGTCTCTAATGCAAACATATTTCCCATAATTGTATTGTAATGTTGAATGTTCTGTGCGTCTCTTATCCGTGAAGTGAAAGAGAAAGTATACTTTATTAAAATAAGTAACGGCATGCGGACACTGTAAAATGTTCAGTGTTAAATCATATGATACTCACTGGCAGTACTAGCTGTACCGATGTACACTGTATTTCTATGCACCAAGTTATACCAAGGTAGGGAATGGCGCCGATGCAGTACCAAATGTTGATGCGTGTTGTATACACACATTATTTAAATACAACACACAACACAGCTGCACTCGCCTCGGAGTGACGGCGGTCGCGGGAACTTGAGACGACACGGCTTGTAGAAGGCGTATCACTCTTTAATATCCTGATCTTCCCGGGCCGCCGAGCGACGGGGACGTTGCGGTGAATCCACGGCAACATCGGTGATCGGATTATATATGCTACAATTGGCTACCTAATTGGGAGAAAATGGGGGCAAATCAGAAGCCGAAAAAAAAAAAAAAAAATTAAGTGAAAAGTGAAAAGAAATCAAACACAGTGGAAGTGGAAGTTTTTTTTCTCACTGAAAATATTTTCTGTTTTTGAGTCGATACAGATTATTGTGGCTGTTTAAAATTAGAAACTATTATGCATTCGCAGAACCCTTGCTGTGAAAAAGACACTGACATTACCTTGATTTGTGTAGTCTGGATTTCCAAATTGGTCCCACCACACTTGTTTTGCCACCCACATGTTACAAAATAAGGTTAAAAAAAAACTTGTTGCTAAAGCAGTGGCATCTTAAAATAGGTTTCAGAGTTATAACTGTGAGTTTTAACGCTTTCAAATGGTATATCCTGCCACCATAGTGATTGAAACTTGCACAGTGAAAAATGGAACCAGCCCAGCCCTGGTGAGACTTAAGAGGTTAAAAGAACACCTAACTTTAAAATATAAATCTTTATTAGAAATAACATTGTATGGAATACAGTAAAAGCCAGGTTACTAACGTTTTCCATATCTCTCACTCACTCACACTTTCAGACTTGAGGGTGTCACAACTTTAGGAGTGAAATCTTGGTCAGATCTTGTGAAATGAAATGGTCAACAGGCAAGGGCACAGTTGTGAAATGGTATTCAATATTTGAATGTCTTCCCCTTTTCATTTGCTTCAACTATAACTATAGTGTTTTGAAAAAGTATTTGCCCCCTCTGTGATTTCCACTGAATGGTTTCAGATCTTTAGACAAAATGTAATATTACACAAAGGGAACATGAATAAACACAAAACACGTTCTTTAAAAGACTATTTAGGAATTTAATCCCACTTTTCTTTCTAGAACTGCTCTAATGCAGACAAATTCTTAGGTTTGGTATGCTGGAATTTCCAGAAGAGATGAGAAAAAAAAAGTTGTTGAAATATATCAATCAGCCTAGAAAGTCAGCCCAGGTCGGCTCATGTCACCCCACTTCTCACTGGCCTCCACTGGCTTCCTATTGCCGCACACATCCGATTCAAGGCCCTAGTGTTGGCATTTCAGGCTGCTAAGGGGACTGCCCCACCTTACATACAATCCTTGATCACTCCCTACTCCCCAGCTAGACCACTCCGGTCTGCCAGCTCTGGTCGCCTTATGGTTCCCTCCCTAGCAGAATCCCTCCCCCTATTTCGATGCAGACTAAAAACATACCTTTTCAAACTCTACCTTAGTCCTCCCTCCTGATTTCCCCCGCCCCCCTTTCTGATATCCCTATCGCCCTTGTCTAACCCCCCCCCCAAAGAAATTGCACTTATGATGTCTATATGTTTAGAACAGCAGTTCATGTGTATTTTCCTAGTTATGGATGTGATGCTTTGACTTGTGGAAGAACCTATGCACTTCGCTTTGGATTAAAAGCGTCTGCCAAATGACTAAAATGTAAATGTAGAAAGGGTTCATTAAAACTTGACTCCTTGACCTTTCAGTTCTTGGAAGTCGCTCAACAGACCACAGATTCAGTATCACTGGGAACTGCATTCATCATACCACATATTGTTTATATGAAGAGAAGGTTGTGAAGATTATAAGATAACACAAGAGTTCAAAATCTCAGGATCTAGGTAACACACCGACTATGCACAGCACACACACAGTACACACACACATACACACACACACACACACACACACACACACATTAGGGTTGTGACAAATTGCAAATACAGTCTCAATAGTTTTAAGGATGTATTTATTTTGAGTGCTATATCAGTCAGTGGTGATGATGTGGATTACCTCTGAAAATCATATTAACAAAGAGACAATATAAAACAGAATGGTAAGTAATAATAGTTCACTGCTTATTGTGTGGATGTGCTGCTCTGTGGAGATTGAGAGTTTTGAGAATATTCAGAAGAGTTCGCCTCTGTTGCTCTTTCATTATCTGGTTGGTGAGTCGCAAACAGTGGCAAAAGATTGCTAAATTTGAAACGGTTAATGGCAGTTGAGGTTAGTGTTTTCATAACACATTCTGAAGCAAGGCCTCCACCTTCTGTAGATTCACACTCAGCTAAGAGGCCTTTCATTTGAGCCTGGAACTGTGATGTCAGCCAGAAGCTGGCGTCTGTTTGCGTCTCTACAGCAGTGGATTTCCATGCATTTTCATCCTTGGTTGTTTTTTCAGTTATTTTGGGTAATGGTAAGAATAGGCATCTCTGTATGCTCATATTTATTGTGCATGAGAAGGTATTGTAGTTGCTTCAAGGGGGTGGTCACAATTTAGAGTAGAATATGGAAGACGGCAAGCGCTCAAATTCCGCACGTCTTCCTGTTCTAGACTAGCCCACAAGAGCACTTTGATCGCATGATTACATTCAAGCACCACATAGCAGAGCTGTTTGCTTTGATGACGTTTCTTCACATCAATCCCTCACCACATCAAGAGCAGTGTGTTCCATTTTCTCACCACAGGTTTAACATTCATTAATGCTGTGAATAATGACTCAGATAAATGACAATGTGCATTAAATGAGAACAGAACAAACACAATAAGTCTGTATGTCATATTTGCATGAGTTTTATTTAAATAAATTGCATAGGGGTAGACAAAAGAAACACAGAACTCTTTTAAACATGCAGTGTCTAGTTTGAAAATGGAATGGAATTTTGTTTCTGGCTGATAGAAATGACTAGATATGTGATGAATAAGACTGACTGAAGTATATTCTTAGTAGAACTGGAATAGCTCTTGTGATGACAGATGCATTCACCATCTTTTGTCACAGAGAGATAAAGACAGGCATTACCACTGAACCTCCACCCTCTCCACATACAGTAAGAGTGGAAAAGACTAAGACAAAGGAAGGTTTTTGACATACTTCTTGATCCAGGGCACAAACTTTGAGATCTGAGTATAAACATTGGGACGATTTGGGTAGCTGCAATTTCTTTTGTAGTTGAAGGAAACGATTCCCACTGCTTGTTTACTGCACACCAGTGGACCCCCTGAGTCTCCCTGCAAGAGACACATTTTGAAGATGTAAGGAATTGTGGAAAACACAATATTCATTTTTACACCTTGCTTCTTTTCTGCTCTTTATATTTCCAAGCAGTGTAACATGGACCAAATTAGTAGTTGCCTAAAAAAGTATTACACAATTGGCTTTCTTTTCTTTCAGTTGACTGGCATTGTTCATGTGTGTTTTTAATGTATGTTGAGAGGTATAGTTGTCCCCTAATCTTCTGGATCAGTCTGTATCACTGATAAAAAGATGCACAAACCTGGCATGCCCCGTTTTTGGTCTCGTACCCTCCAGCGCAGATTGTGTTTTCTGGCAGGACTCCATTCCACTGTTTCTGGCAGATGTCACGGTTAATGGTGGACACGCCAACAATTTGAAGGTCTGTGACGAAAGGTTCCCTTCCAGTTGAGCCCCAGCCTGCCACGGTACACTTTATGTTCGAACCAATGGTTTTATTCTTCCTTGGAATTTTAATTGTTTTTACATTTTTGCTTAATTTGGGTTTTTTTGATAGCTGGAGAAACACAAAAAAAAACCAGGAAGTTAATTGTTTAATTGCAGCTGTTTTACCTCAAAGAATCAATACTGACTGCCTGATAAAAAAACCCTGGATCTACAGTATTGACAATTTTCATTTTTTTGGTCTGGGTGTAAGCAAACATAGTTATTGAATACAGGATACTGTAGATGGAGACAGGTAAGTGAACTGGGTGGGGGACAGTATAGCTGGAGCCATGGGGAACTGAACTGGGTAGATTTGCTTCCCAGTTGGGGCAATGTGTTTCTACCCTTGAAATGGGTACTTGCCCAAAACATTTGTGCACACACAAACAAATAATAATAAAAAAAAACAACGTTCATGTTAGTGCTTTCACCTCACTCAATTTATACTATTTGCAGGACCAGCACTGAGATATATTTGACATTGAGTTGAGCACAATTATTTTTATAACTTTCAATTTACTTAGTATAAACTGCTTCAGTAAAAACGTTAAGCTAGACCATACCTTTAGGAGCATGATGTCACTGCCACCACCCGGCGTTTTTTTGTATTCTTTGGGCTTTATTACTTCCCTCACAGGGATTCTCAGAGTATTCTCAGAGTTACCCTCCTGAATGTCATGAGAGCCGAGAACCACACTCATGTTTTTCCTGGAAAGCAAGTCGAAAGCATGCCAGCGTTAGCATTAGACCATTGTGCACTGGATTGTTACTCTTTTTAAAATGTTTTCAATAATATCTGGCAAATCTACTTAGTCTTGTCTTTGTTTCAGTTTTTAATGCACTTTGGTGAATCCGTTTGGTTATGTATATGACCCAGGTTTGGTAAGCATACATGTAAAACCTTTTGTGATGTTATTCCTGGGTATCAAACTCACAACCCTTCTGGCCTTTCTGGAGCATAGGCAATTACCCTGCTGAAAAGTTTTTGAAACATTTGGTGATCTGACTTGACCAGTTCAGGCAAGCTCCCAGCTGGACATGGTTTAGCTGCTTGACCAGTTCACACCAGCTCCCAGTTGTACATGGTTGGACCAGCTCAAGCTATGTTTTGAAGGAGCTTATATGTGTTTGACCAGCTACCAGCTAAGACAAGCTACCAGAACGAACTGGTTGACCAGCTCATACCCAGTTAAACCAGCTCATGACCAGCTGGTCAAGCTGGCATAGCTGGATATTACAGCAGGGTAAGTACAGTACAAAAGCAAAGGTCCTACATGAAGGATGAACACTGCAGAGACTACATTGTGCATTGTGAAGAAGGAAAGAGATTTTACCCTTTGTCACAATGTGCTGCAGTGAGCACAAAATCAGGAGATATCAGGAATCCTCCACATATATGCTTCCTGTCTTTCTGCACAGAAGCCATGTACTGCAAGGAGCCCTTCTGAGCCTTTTTCCCATTGATGATCTCCACACCAACAGAAGCTGAATGATCGGAGGAAACACAAGTGCTCAGTTGTTGTTGTTTCTCCCACACGAGTTAAGTGTCACTGACAGATTTCATACAAATCTTCTGTAAAGAGAGACTCTGGTGTACAGTATATGAATGTAGTTTTATCTTCCTACAGAACAAAAGAACAAAAGACCCAGAACAAAACAAAATATTGATTTTATTTTTCTTTAAAAAACAGTACGGAGTAGGAGGAAGTGAATACTCATTAGGTCCTACCCCTCATCAATTCATTATGAGCTCAAATAAAATCATTTATTGAATGTCCCTTGTAGTGCAGGTTTCAGTTATTACATATGTGGTTCTTCAGATGAAGACCACCCAGCTAATGCAAAATGTTCTCACAATGTCACTGGTATGTTGTATCAATGTTATAACATTGAGACTGATGTCTCCAGGGAGAAATAATTATTTGCCAACTGGAAGACGTCATCTCAATGATCTTGTTACAGACAGGTACACATTCTTAGTGCTGGGACTTACCTCCTTGAGCCAAGTCGATCAGGAGAGCCACGACCAGGGGAGTCAGGAGAGGTGCAGTCATGGTGTCAGGGAGACTGTCAAACGCTTTGGACTAGAGTCAGCACGCTCTCACAATTAACGTTTAACTGCTGCCCTTTTAGTGATGGCTTTCGGGAAGCTGCGGACCCCTGTGAGGTTTTTATTAGTAAGCATTTCTTCCGAGAAGCCCCTCCTTCGACTTGTTGCAGAAACCCCAGCATGGAGCACTGGCTTCAGAGATGTCAAGTGGAGCAGATTGAGGTCAGATTGTCAAAAGCAGTACATAGGTCACGCATTTTATTTTCACACTAGGTTTTTTTTCTTTTTGCCAATGACTACCGCCATTGTCTGTAACTGAATGAGTGACTGACTTACTCCCCGTTCTTCAAATGCGATACACATGATGTGTAACAAGAATATGGCTGCAAGTACCTCACCAACACAGGAACAATCACAGACGCAAACGCCAGCACGAGGTCAGGAAGTAATAAAAACTACTCGGGGTAGGGGAAGGGAAAACGAAACCTTCACAGAATAGCACACCCACTGAGAACCTGGGCCATGAACCATGCACTTGCTCACATGTGACCTGTAGTGCACTTCAGTCCAGAAGGTGGGGGAATGCACTTGAAGTTAAGCGAAGAGGCCTTTCATTTGAGACTGGAACTGTGATATGAGCCAGAAGCTGGTGTCTGTTTGCGTTTCTACAGCAGTGGATTTCCATGCATTTTCATCCTTGGTTGTTTTTTCAGTTATTTTGTGTAATGGTAAGAAGAGGCATCTCTGTATGATAGTATTTATTGTGCATGAGAAGGTATTGTAGTTGCTTCAAGGGGGTGGTCACAATTTAGAGTAGAATATGGAAGACGGCAAGCGCTCAAATTCCGCACATCTTCCTGTTCTAGACTAGCCCACAAGAGCACTTTGATTGCATGATTACATTCAAGCACCACATAGCAGAGCTGTTTGCTTTGATGACGTTTCTTCACATCAATCCCTCACCGCATCAAGAGCAGTGTTTTCCATTTTCTCACCACAGGTTTAACATTCATTAATGCTGTGAATAATGACTTAGATAAATGACAATGTGCATTAAATGAGAACAGAACAAACACAATAAGGCTGTATGTCATATTTGCATAAGTTTTATTGAAGTAAATTGCATGGGGGTAGGCAAAAGAAACACGGAACTCTTTTAAACATGCAGTGTCTAGTTTGAAAATTGAATGGAATTTTGTTTCTGACTGATAGAAATGACTAGATATGTGATGAATAAGACTGACTGAAGTATATTCTTAGTAGAACTAGAATAGCTCTTGTGATGACAGATGCATTCACCATCTTGTGTCCCAGAGAGATAAAGACAGGCATTACCACTGAACCTCCACCCTCTCCACATACAGTAAGAGTGGAAAAGACTAAGACAAAGGAAGGTTTTTGACATACTTCTTGATCCAGGGCACAAACTTTGAGATCTGAGTATAAACATTGGGTTTATTTGGGTAGCTGCAAGTTCCGGTGTTGAAGGAAACAATTCCCACTGCTAGGTTACTGCACACCAGTGGACCCCCTGAGTCTCCCTGCAAGAGACATATTTTCAAGATGTAAGGAATTGTGGAAAACAGAATATTCATTTTTTACACCTTGCTTCTTTTCTGCTCTTTATATTTGCAAGCAGTGTAACATGAACCAAATTAGTAGTTGCCTAAAAAAGTATTACACAATAGGTTTTCTTTTCTTTCAGTTGTCTGGCATTGTTCATGTGTGTTTTTAATGTATGCTGACAGGTAGACTTGTCCCCTAATCTTCTGGATCAGTCTGTATCACTGATAAAAAGATGCACAAACCTGGCATGCCCCGTTTTTGGTCTCGTACCCTCCAGCGCAGATTGTGTTTTCTGGCAGGACTCCATTCCACTGTTTCTGGCAGATGTCACGGTTAATGGTGGACACGCCAACAATTTGAAGGTCTGTGACGAAAGGTTCCTTTCCAGTTGAGCCCCAGCCTGCCACGGTACACTTTATGTTCGAACCAATGGTTTTATTCTTCCTTGGAATTTTAATTGTTTTTACATTTTTGCTTAATTTGGGTTTTTTTGATAGCTGGAGAAACACAAAAAAAAACCAGGAAGTTAATTGTTTAATTGCAGCTGTTTTACCTCAAAGAATCAATACTGACTGCCTGATAAAAAAACCCTGGATCTACAGTTTTGACAATTTTCATTTTTTTGGTCTGGGTGTAAGCAAACATAGTTATTGAATACAGGATACTGTAGATGGAGACAGGTAAGTGAACTGGGTGGGGGACAGTATAGCTGGAGCCATGGGGAACTGAACTGGGTAGATTTGCTTCCCAGTTGGGGCAATGTGTTTCTACCCTTGAAATGGGTACTTGCCCAAAACATTTGTGCACACATAAACAAATAATAGTTTTAAAAAACAACGTTCATGTTAGTATTTTCACCTCACTCAATTTATACTATTTGCAGGACCAGCACTGAGATATATTTGACATTGAGCTGAGCACAATTACTTTTATAACTTTCAGTTTACTTAGTATGATCTGCTTCAGTAAAAACGTTAAGCTAGACCATACCTTTAGGAGCATGATGTCACTGCCGCCACCCGGCTTTATGTATTCTTTGGGCTTTATTACTTCCCTCACAGGGATTCTCAGAGCATTCCTGTTACCGTCCTGAATGTCATGAGAGCCGAGAACCACACTCATGTTTTTCCTGGAAAGCAAGTCGAAAGCACGCCAGCGTTAGCATTAGACCATTGTGCACTGGATTGTTACTCTTTTTAAAATGTTTTCAATAATATCTGGCAAATCTACTTAGTCTTGTCTTTGTTTCAGTTTTTAATGCACTTTGGTGAATCCGTTTGGTTATGTATATGACCCAGGTTTGGTAAGCATACATGTAAAACCTTTTGTTATGTTATTCCTGGGTATCAAACTCACAACCCTTCTGGCCTTTCCAGAGCATAGGCAATTACCCTGCTGAAAAACGTTTTTGAAACATTTGGTGATCTGACTTGACCAGTTCAGGCCAGCTCCCAGCTGGACATGGTTTAGCTGCTTGACCAGTTCACACCAGCTCCCAGGTGTACATGGTTGGACCAGCTCAAGCTATGTTTTGAAGGAGCTTATATGTGTTTGACCAGCTACCAGCTCGGACAAGCTACCAGAACAAGCTAGTTGACCAGCTCATACCCAGCTAAACCAGCTCATGACCAGCTGGTCAAGCTGGCATAGCTGGATATTTACAGCAGGGTAAGTACAGTACAAAAGCAAAGGTCCTACATGAAGGATTAACACTGCAGAGACTACATTGTGCATTGTGAAGAAGGAAAGAGATTTTACCCTTTGTCACAATGTGCTGCAGTGAGCACAAAATCAGGAGATATCAGGAATCCTCCACATTTATGCTTCCCGTCTTTCTGAACCGAAGCCATGTACTGCAAGGAGCCCTTCTGAGCCTTTTTCCCATTGATGATCTCCACACCAACAGAAGCTGAATGATCAGAGGAAACACAAGTGCTCAGTTGTTGTTGTTTCTCCCACACGAGTTAAGTGTCACTGACAGATTTCATACAAATCTTCTGTAAAGAGAGACTCTGGTGAACAGTATATGAATGTAGTTTTATCTTCCTACAGAACAAAAGAACAAAAGACCCAGAACAAAACAAACAAAAAAATGTTGCAGTGAAAATATCTTCAAAAATATTATTGATTTTATTTTTCTTTAAAAAACAGTACATTGAAAAGGAGTAGGAGGAAGTGAATACTCATTAGTTCCTACCCCTCATCAATTCATTATGAGCTCAAATAAAATCATTTATTGATTGTCCCTTGTAGTGCAGGTTTCAGTTATTACATATGTGGTTCTTCAGATGAAGACCACCCAGCTAATGCAAAATGTTCTCACAATGTCACTGGTATGTTTTGTCAATGTTATAACATTGAGACTGATGTCTCCAGGGAGAAATAATTATTTGCCAGGTCCCAACTG
Organism: Conger conger; assembly: GCF_963514075.1. NCBI lineage: Eukaryota > Metazoa > Chordata > Actinopteri > Anguilliformes > Congridae > Conger > Conger conger. The sequence continues at coordinate 10,625,932 of NC_083763.1, read as the reverse complement.
GAAGACGTCATCTCAATGATCTTGTTACAGACAGGTACACATTCTTAGTGCTGGGACTTACCTCCTTGAGCCAAGGCGATCAGGAGAGCCACGACCAGGGGAGTCAGGAGAGGTGCAGTCATGGTGTCAGGGAGACTGTCAAACGCTTTGGACTAGAGACAGCACGCTCTCACAATTAACGTTTAACTGCTGCCCTTTTAGTGATGGCTTTCGGGAAGCTGCGGACACCTGTGAGGTTTTTATTAGTAAGCTGCTGACATTTCTTCAGAGAAGCCCCTCCTTCGACTTGTTGCAGAAACCCCAGCGTGGAGCACTGGCTTCAGAGATGTCAAGTGGAGCAGATTGAGGTCAGATTGTCAAAAGCAGTACATAGGTCACGCATTTTATTTTCACACTAGGTTTTTTTTCTTTTTGCCAATGACTACCGCCATTGTCTGTAACTGAATGAGTGACTGACTTACTCCCCGTTCTTCAAATGCGATGCACATGATGTGTAACAAGAATATGGCTGCAAGTACCTCACCAACACAGGAACAATCACAGACGCAAACGCTAGCATGAGGTCAGGAAGTAATAAAAACTACTCGGGGCAGGGGAAGGGAAAACGAAACCTTCACAGAATAGCACACCCACTGAGAACCTGGGCCATGAACCATGCACTTGCTCACATGTGACCTGTAGTGCACTCCAGTCCAGAAGGTGGGGGAATGCACTTGAAGTTAAGCGAAGAGGCCTTTCATTTGAGACTGGAACTGTGATATGAGCCAGAAGCTGGTGTCTGTTTGCGTTTCTACAGCAGTGGATTTCCATGCATTTTCATCCTTGGTTGTTTTTTCAGTTATTTTGTGTAATGGTAAGAATAGGCATCTCTGTATGCTCATATTTATTGTGCATGAGAAGGTATTGTAGTTGCTTCAAGGGGGTGGTCACAATTTAGAGTAGAATATAGAAGACGGCAAGCGCTCAAATTCCGCACGTCTTCCTGTTCTAGACTAGCCCACAAGAGCACTTTGATTGCATGATTACATTCAAGCACCACATAGCAGAGCTGTTTGCTTTGATGACGTTTCTTCACATCAATCCCTCACCGCATCAAGAGCAGTGTTTTCCATTTTCTCACCACAGGTTTAACATTCATTAATGCTGTGAATAATGACTTAGATAAATGACAATGTGCATTAAATGAGAATAGAACAAACACAATAAGGCTGTATGTCATATTTGCATAAGTTTTATTGAAGTAAATTGCATAGGGGTAGGCAAAAGAAACACGGAACTCTTTTAAACATGCAGTGTCTAGTTTGAAAATTGAATGGAATTTTGTTTCTGACTGATAGAAATGACTAGATATGTGATGAATAAGACTGTGAGACGGGTGCGTGGGGGTTGGACCCAAAATGCACGACTCAGAAACAATAGTAATATAAAGACCCCTCGGGGCTTTATTCGGGACGAATCCCAGGGGAGTAGTCAACACAAGCAAAGTCCATACACGTAGATCCAGCCAAACAAAAAGTAAACAAACAAAAAGCACGGTGCCGAGGGAAGAGGCAAACTCGTAGTCGGTAGACGTGCAGGGAGGTCCGGTAGCAGGAGAGCTGTCAGCGAGGCAGATGAACAGACGGACGGCAGGCAGAGGCGTAGTCGTGGACGAAGCGGGAGTCGAAACCATGAAACAATCAGCGAAGCAAAAGTACAAAAACGGTAGGCGAGGACGGAGTCAAAAAACAAACGATGGTCACAAAACAGAAATCAATAAACAATGGTCGGTAACAGGCTTGGATCGTAACGTGTAATCAATAGTGGTAAATGCTCAAGAGTTGCGTGGTAAACAGAGGCAGACAATTTCGCGAAGAACAGTTGTGCGACTGGGCTATAAATGCGGGTGTAGACAGGTGTAGACAATTAGTTAGAGCGTAGCAAGGAAATGGAAAACAGGTGCGATGGATGACAAGTTTAACAAGGAGATTAGTAATCGTTAGTAATAAACCTATCCTGCCCTAGCATTAGTAAATTAGTAAATGACATGCACGAGAAACGTAAGGTAACATGAACACATGATTAGTCTTGTTAGTTTCTACCCAATCCTGATCTAGCGTTAGTCGTTTTAGTAAATAGACAAATGGAAATAATTAGGGAGTGAATGACAGAAGGAGCGAGAGAGAAAAGGCGGAACGCAAGGTTTGCGGAAAGACATGTAAAAGTGTATGCATAAACAACGACCAGTTAACGTAACAATAAACATAAATCAAAACATAATACAAAACGAAACTAAGACGATAACCATTCAACATAACAAGGTAATATAATCGTAACGAAACATAACTAGACATGACGAGAAAATAAATCGTAACAAGAAATAAACTAAACAACATGACGAACCTAGACTAACATAATACATGATAAGACACTACGTGACTAAGACAACATGAATAAACATAAAACATGGCGAGACAGACCTGAAACGTGACAGACTGACTGAAGTATATTCTTAGTAGAACTGGAATAGCTCTTGTGATGACAGATGCATTCACCATCTTGTGTCCCAGAGAGATAAAGACAGGCATTACCACTGAACCTCCACCCTCTCCACATACAGTAAGAGTGGAAAGGACTAAGACAAAGGAAGGTTTTTGACATACTTCTTGATCCAGGGCACAAACTTTGAGATCTGAGTATAAACATTGGGTTTATTTGGGTAGCTGCAAGTTCCGGCGTTGAAGGAAACAATTCCCACTGCTAGGTTACTGCACACCAGTGGACCCCCTGAGTCTCCCTGCAAGAGACACATTTTGAAGACGTAAGGAATTGTGGAAAACACAATATTCATTTTTTACACCTTGCTTCTTTTCTGCTCTTTATATTTGCAAGCAGTGTAACATGAACCAAATTAGTAGTTGCCTAAAAAAGTATTACACAATAGGTTTTCTTTTCTTTCAGTTGTCTGGCATTGTTCATGTGTGTTTTTAATGTATGCTGACAGGTAGACTTGTCCCCTAATCTTCTGGATCAGTCTGTATCACTGATAAAAAGATGCACAAACCTGGCATGCCCCGTTTTTGGTCTCGTACCCTCCAGCGCAGATTGTGTTTTCTGGCAGGACTCCATTCCACTGTTTCTGGCAGATGTCACGGTTAATGGTGGACAAGTCAACAATTTGAAGGTCTGTGACGAAAGGTTCTTTTCCAGTTGAGCCCCAGCCTGCCACGGTACACTTTATGTTCGAACCAATGGTTTTATTCTTCCTTGGAATTTTAATTGTTTTTACATTTTTGCTTAATTTGGGTTTTTTTGATAGCTGGAGAAACACAAAAAAAAAACCAGGAAGTTAATTGTTTAATTGCAGCTGTTTTACCTCAAAGAATCAATACTGACTGCCTGATAAAAAAAACCCTGGATCTACAGTATTGACAATTTTCATTTTTTTGGTCTGGGTGTAAGCAAACATAGTTATTGAATACAGGATACTGTAGATGGAGACAGGTAAGTGAACTGGGTGGGGGACAGTATAGCTGGAGCCATGGGGAACTGAACTGGGTAGATTTGCTTCCCAGTTGGGGCAATGTGTTTCTACCCTTGAAATGGGTACTTGCCCAAAACATTTGTGCACACATAAACAAATAATAGTTTCAAAAAACAACGTTCATGTTAGTATTTTCACCTCACTCAATTTATACTATTTGCAGGACCAGCACTGAGATATATTTGACATTGAGCTGAGCACAATTACTTTTATAACTTTCAGTTTACTTAGTATGATCTGCTTCAGTAACAACGTTAAGCTAGACCATACCTTTAGGAGCATGATGTCACTGCCGCCACCCGGCTTTATGTATTCTTTGGGCTTTATTACTTCCCTCACAGGGATTCTCAGAGCATTCCTGTTACCGTCCTGAATGTCATGAGAGCCAAGAACCACACTCATGTTTTTCCTGGAAAGCAAGTCGAAAGCACGCCAGCGTTAGCATTAGACCATTGTGCACTGGATTGTTACTCTTTTTAAAATGTTTTCAATCATATCTGGCAAATCTACTTAGTCTTGTCTTTGTTTTAGTTTTTAATGCACTTTGGTGAATCCGTTTGGTTATGTATATGACCCAGGTTTGGTAAGCATACATGTAAAACCTTTTGTTATGTTATTCCTGGGTATCAAACTCACAACCCTTCTGGCCTTTCCAGAGCATAGGCAATTACCCTGCTGAAAAACGTTTTTGAAACATTTGGTTATCTGACTTGACCAGTTCAGGCCAGCTCCCAGCTGGACATGGTTTAGCTGCTTGACCAGTTCACACCAGCTCCCAGGTGTACACGGTTGGACCAGCTCAAGCTATGTTTTGAAGGAGCTTATATGTGTTTGACCAGCTACCAGCTCGGACAAGCTACCAGAACGAGCTAGTTGACCAGCTCATACCCAGCTAAACCAGCTCATGACCAGCTGGTCAAGCTGGCATAGCTGGATATTTACAGCAGGGTAAGTACAGTACAAAAGCAAAGGTCCTACATGAAGGATGAACACTGCAGAGACTACATTGTGCATTGTGAAGAAGGAAAGAGATTTTACCCGTTGTCACAATGTGCTGCAGTGAGCACAAAATCAGGAGATATCAGGAATCCTCCACATTTATGCTTCCCGTCTTTCTGCACAGAAGCCATGTAATCAAAGGAGCCCTTCTGAGCCTTTTTCCCATTGATGATCTCTACACCAACAGAAGCTGAATGATCAGAGGAAACACAAGTGCTCAGTTGTTGTTGTTTCTCCCACACGAGTTAAGTGTCACTGACAGATTTCATACAAATCTTCTGTAAAGAGAGACTCTGGTGTACAGTATATGAATGTAGTTTTATCTTCCTACAGAACAAAAGAACAAAAGACCCAGAACAAAACAAAAAAAAAATGATGCAGTGAAAATATCTTCAAAAATATTATTGATTTTATTTTTCTTTAAAAAACAGTACATTGAAAAGGAGTAGGAGGAAGTGAATACTCATTAGTTCCTACCCCTACCTCAATTCATTATGAGCTCAAATAAAATCATTTATTGATTGTCCCTTGTAGTGCAGGTTTCAGTTATTACATATGTGGTTCTTCAGATGAAGACCACCCAGGTAATGCAAAATGTTCTCACAATGTCACTGGTATGTTTTGTCAATGTTATAACATTGAGACTGATGTCTCCAGGGAGAAATAATTATTTGCCAGGTCCCAACTGGAAGACGTCATCTCAATGATCTTGTTACAGACAGGCACACATTCTTAGTGCTGGGACTTACCTCCTTGAGCCAAGGCGATCAGGAGAGCCACAACCAGGGGAGTCAGGAGAGGTGCAGTCATGGTGTCAGGGAGACTGTCAAACGCTTTGGACTAGAGACAGCAGGCTCTCACAATTAACGTTTAACTGCTGCTAGTGATGGCTTTCGGGAAGCTGCGGACACCTGTGAGGTTTTTATTAGTGAGCTGCTGACATTTCTTCAGAGAAGCCCCTCCTTCGACTTGTTGCAGAAACCCCAGCGTGGAGCACTGGCTTCAGAGATGTCAAGTGGAGCAGATTGAGGTCAGATTGTCAAAAGCAGTACATAGGTCACGCATTTTATTTTCACACTAGGTTTTGTTTCTTTTTGCCAATGACTACCGCCATTGTCTGTAACTGAATGAGTGACTGACTTACTCCCCGTTCTTCAAATGCGATGCACATGATGTGTAACAAGAATATGGCTGCAAGTACCTCACCAACACCGGAACAATCACAGACGCAAACACTAGCACGAGGTCAGGATGTAATACAAGAGAGCTGGTGGAATGTGGCAAGAGAGAACAAACATAGAAAGAAATTTGAACACCCTTAGCTGCCTGCATTGTATGATTCATAAACTGATACCACAGATTTCCCTTTATATCATACTCATCCGCCTCCAACCAGGTCTCGTTAGTTTGTGGCGAATGTCTCTTAACTCTTCCTTGGTCATCGGTGGGCAGAGTGGTGTTCCCCTGGTGCTCCTTCTCCAGCATCATGATTACGGGCACGGCAATCAGGAGTGCAATGAGGCCTTGGACTACAAGGCTGACATTGGCACTGCATCCCAATCTGCGGAGGGGGCTAAATTTGCCATCTTCTTGTGACATGTTGGGAGCAGAGGTTGCAAGCATTTGCTCCTTGTTGGTTTGGTTCTCATGAGTGTTTAAACTCCAGGAGAACTAGCGTTTTCCGTGCGTCGGTTGAGGTGGGTCTTTCACCCTGACGCCTCCTTTTGTAGTTCTGCTCTCTTGCAGTGGCTGGCGTGGACCCAGGAGGCACAGTATTCCACTCGTATTGCGGTTGGCACGGTGGGTAAGACCTGGTGTGGTCCTCTCCACATGGGTTGGTTCCACCTTTTCCTCTGAAAGTCTTTTATTACCACCCAAGAAAAGAGTCCCAATGCTTCAGGTTGTGCAGGGGGCTGCTGTCCGGTGCTTGGAGGGCTGCCTTTACCTGCTGACATACAGACTTCAGGTTAGTTGAATACAGTAACTTACCATTCTGGTTTCAGCCAGATCTTGGTCCAACGTTAGTTGATGTCAGCCAGAAGCTGGCGTCTGTTTGCGTCTCTACAGCAGTGGATTTCCATGCATTTTCATCCTTGGTTGTTTCTCAGGTATTTTGTGCAATGGTGAGAATAGGCATCTCTGTATGATAGTATTTATTGTGCATGAGAAAGTGTTATAGTTTCAAGCATCTTCCAAGCAAGGGGGTGGTCACATTGTAGAGTGGAATATGGAAGACGACAAGCGCTCAAATTCCGCACGTCTTCCTGTTCTCTTTCTCTTGGCAAACAGTGATAATATAAACCAGATCACTCCTTACAGTTTGGAGGCGTGGGCTTCCAGACCCATTCGTTTCTTGGTCCCCCCCATCCTGCCACACCGTTCCAGGCTGGACGTCTTCAGCTTCCTCAGGGAGGGGGATCCACTGCACTTCTTTGGTCTTCTTAACCGCAGTCTTGAGCTGCTCCAGACACAGAGAAATCGGAGTGGCACAGCCCACAGAGTTCTACAGCAAATGGAGCTGCACACATGAAGCACCAGATTGAGCAACAACATTTTCTTAATTTTAATCACATATTTATGATTGTAAGAATCCCCTTTCACAACAAACAGAGGAAGTGTCTGAGTGTGTAGTCCTACCTTGTGCTACTGGAACAGGATGTATTTAATGTTACATAATTTATCTGACTCCAAAACAAAATTTTATCCTTTCCTCCTCTAGTTTCTTGATCTAATGAGCGAATAACCCGATTACCATATTACAGAACATTAAGTTATTCGGGACTCAAACGATTCTGGATCTGTACAATGAGATTGTTTTTGGTTAAGTTGCGTTTTGGGATTGCGGACTGGGACTGTGGGTTGAATAGCTAAATAATAAATGAATGAGTAAGCTATAGTGTCCATGAGCAGTAATCATAAATGTGAAGAAAACAGGTTGCTTGTTTCCAAAGAAGAAAATGTTGTTCAATGCTGCATGCATCGTTCCACACAGTGTCCTGCATCTAGTGTAGCCTCTGTTCATCGAGTATTCCTGGATATCTTGGACCGTGATCAAAATAGCCATAGAAGCCATTGAGTAGAATTAAAATACCCTGATGATATACATGTTTCCAGGGTTTCACTGAGTGTGGCCATGCCCAAACTCCTAACTACTCAAGATATGTACCGTCTACTAATGATACTCCTGACTATCTGACATATCCTCTGTACTACTTTCCAATGGTATAGCAGAAATGCAATTAGTCATACACCTTTGTAATTTCCATGCAACAAAATTCCTGAGTCTGTACATGAAGAAAGATAAATTAATATTTTTACACTTGTTCACTTTGATGTCCATCTCAGTGGGAGACGTTGCTTTGTCAGCCAATGTGCCGCAGTCCTTACGAGGAATTGGGACATCAGAAAACCGCCACAGGCGTGTTCTTTCTTTTGCATGTTCTTTTCAAGTTAAAAGGGAAATGTATACTGGAAATGGCTACTGCAGACTGGTGACCAACCCTGGTCCCTAAGTACCTATGCAGAAGAAAACTAACCAGAGAAAATTGAAGGTTTGCTGTTTTCAGGGAGGCCTCAAAAGCTGACACTGAATCTGCAGACTATGACCAAGAGTCTGAATAACATACCCCCAAAGACATCTAAAACTCTCAATGGGGAGGGTCTTCTGAAACCCACAGGAAAACGAGGGTGCGGTACCATGTATGGCCAAGAAGTTTATGCATCCAGTTCTGGGAGAGATAGTATCGTGGTAATATACAGGGTCAGTCTCAAGTCTGGCTTTCCAAGGTCAAGTAACTACAATCAGCTGGGGAATACAGTTAGCCAGTTGTAGGACAGTGTTTTCCCCCCAGGACACTGATGCATGACTGCAATGACTGCATATGTTACACAATGAGTAATAGATCCTAGAATGATTCAAGTCATGTACCACCAGCAAAACAAAAATTCTCAGATTTTACATCAAATTGAAAGGGTGCACATAGCATGTTTGTTTCTGTTCTCAAGTTGTCCATCGTACCTAACACTTTAACCACATTATTCCATTCAGTGGAAAATAAAGTAGAGCGGTTTGCTTTGATAACATTTCAACTCATCAAACCATCACCACATCAAGAGCAGTGTGTTCCATTTTCTCACCACAGGTTTAACATTCATTAATGCTGTGAATATTGACTTAAATAAATAACAATGAGCATTAACTGAGAACAAGACAACAACACTGTTTGTCATATTGGCATGTGTTTTAATGAAATAAATGTAACTGCAAAAGCATAGTGGTTGCAAATAAACAACACTTAGTAGATCTCTTCTAAACAGGCGTTGTCTAGTTTGGAACTGGAATTAGCTTTGTTTTACTTTTAAAGATAAGCACATGGCCAATGTCTAAGCATACATTATGATGGTGTATGGCTGGACAAATACCTTTAACCTACACTAAAAGACTTAAAAATGTGCAAAATAAGAATTTGACATATCTGTCTGAAAATTCATTTTAAAATAAGGAAACTTCTAGCTGATTAAAAAAAAATATATGACGAGATATGTAAAGAATAAAAGTGTAAGGAAAATAAAAAGTATAAAGAACATTAATTATTTTTGACATACTTCTTGATCCAAGGCAAGAACTTTGAGATCTGAGTATAAACATTGGGTTTATTTGGGTAGCTGCAATTTCCGGTGTTGAAGGAAACGATTCCCACTGCTTGGCCACTGCACACCAGTGGACCCCCTGAGTCTCCCTGCAAGAGACACATTTTGAAGATGTAAGGAATTGTGGAAAACACAATATTCATTTTTACACCTCGCTTCTTTTCTGCTCTTTATATTTGCAAACAGTGGTAACATGAACCAAAGTTGCCGAAAAACACTATGACACCATAGGTTTTCTTTTCTTTCAGTTGACTGGCATTGTTCATGTGTGCTGCAAACTGGATGTTTTAATGTATGTTGAGAGGTATAGTTGTCCCCTAATCTTCTGGATCAGTCTGGATCACTGATAAAAAGATGCACAAACCTGGCATGCCCCGTCTTTGGTCTTGTACCCTCCAGCGCAGATTGTGTTATCTGGCAGCTTTTTATTCCACTGTTTCTGGCAGATGCCACGGTTAATGGTGGACACATGAACAAAGCGAAGGTCCGTGACGTGAGGCTGCTTTTCAGTTTTGCCCCAGCCTGCCACGGTGCACTTTACGTCCGAACCGATGGGTCCATCCTTCTCCGGAATTGTAATTGTTTTTACATTTTTGCTTAATTTGATTTTTTTTGATAGCTGGAGAAACACAAATCAACCAAAAAAAACAGGACATTCATTGTATAATACATTACATTATTGGCATTTGGCAGACACTCTTATCCAGAGCGACGTACAGTTGATGAGACTAAGCAGGAGACAATCCTCCCCTGGAGCAATGCGGGGTTAGGGGCCTTGCTCAAGGGCCCAACGGCTGTGCAGATCTTATTGTGGCTACACCGGGATTAGAGCCACCGACCTTGCGTGTCCCAGTCCTTTACCTTAACCACTACACTACAGGCCACCCTGCAGCAATTGCAGCTGTTTCACCTCAAAGAATCAGTACTGATTGCCTGATGAAAAAACTATGGATCCACAGTATTGGTCTGGGTGTAAGCAAATATAGTTATTGAATACAGGATACCGGAGATGGAGACAGGTAAGTGAACTGGGTGGGGGACAGTATAGCTGGAGCCATGGGGAACTGAACTGGGTAGATTTGCTTCCCAGTTGGGGCAATATGGTTGTACCCTTGAAATGGGTACTTGCCCAAAACATTTGTGCACACATAAACAAATAATAATTTAAAAAAACATCGTTCATGTTAGTGCTTTCACCTCACTCAATTTATACTTTTTGCAGGACCAGCACTGAGATATATTTGACATTGAGTTGAGCACAATTATTTTTATAACTTTCAATTTACTTAGTCTGAACTGCTTCAGTAAAAACGTTAAGCTAGACGATACCTTTAGGAGCATGATGTCACTGCCGCCACCCGGCTTTATGTATGCTTTGGGCTTTATTATTTTCATCACACGGATTCTCAGAGCATTCCTGTTACCCTTCTGAATGTCATGAGAGCCGAGAACCACATTCATGTTTTTCCTGGAAAGCAAGTCGAAAGCACGCCTGCGTTAGCATTAGACCATTGTGCACTGGATTGTTACGCTTTTTAAAATGTTTTCAATAATATCTGGAAAATCTACTTAGTCTTGTCTTTGTTTCAGTTTTTAATGCACTTTGGTGAATCCGTTTGGTTATGTATATGACCCAGGTTTGGTAAGCGTACATGTAAAACCTTTTGTTATGTTATTCCTGGGTATCAAACTCACAACCCTTCTGGCCTTTCCGGAGCATAGGCAATTACCCTGCTGAAAAAAGTTTTTGAAACTTTTGGTGGTCTGACTTGACCAGTTCAGGCCAGCTCCCAGCTGTACATGGTTTAGCTGCTTGACCAGTTCACACCAGCTCTCAGGTGTACATGGTTGGACCAGCTCAAGCTATGTTTTGAAGGAGCTTATATGTGTTTGACCAGCTATCAGCTCAGACAAGCTACCAGAACTAGCTGCTTGACCAGCTCATACCCAGTTAAACTAGCTCATGACCAGCTGGTCAAGCTGGCATAGCTGGATATTTACAGCAGGGTAAGTACAGTACAAAAGCAAAGGTCCTACATGAAGGATGAACACTGCAGAGACTACATTGTGCATTGTGAAGAAGGAAAGAGATTTTACCCGTTGTCACAATGTGCTGCAGTGAGCACAAAATCAGGAGATATCAGGAATCCTCCACATATATGCTTCCCGTCTTTCTGCACAGAAGCCATGTAATCAAAGGAGCCCTTCTGAGCCTTTTTCCCATTGATGATCTCCACACCAACAGAAGCTGAATGATCAGAGGAAACACAAGTGCTCAGTTGTTGTTGTTTCTCCCACACGAGTTAAGTGTCACTGACAGATTTCATACAAATCTTCTGTAAAGAGAGACTCTGGTGTACAGTATATGAATGTAGTTTTATCTTCATACAGAACAAAAGAACAAAAGACCCAGAACAAAACAAAAAAAAATGATGCAGTGAAAATATCTTCAAAAATATTATTGATTTTATTTTTCTTTAAAAAACAGTACATTGAAAAGGAGTAGGAGGAAGTGAATACTCATTAGTTCCTACCCCTCATCAATTCATTATGAGCTCAAATAAAATCATTTATTAACTGTCCCTTGTAGTGCAGGTTTCAGTTATTACATATGTGGTTCTTCAGATGAAGACCACCCAGCTAATGCAAAATGTTCTCACAATGTCACTGGTATGTTTTGTCAATGTTATAACATTGAGACTGATGTCTCCAGGGAGAAATAATTATTTGCCAGGTCCCAACTGGAAGACGTCATCTCAATGATCTTGTTACAGACAGGTACACAGGACTTACCTCCTTGAGCCAAGGCGATCAGGAGAGCCACGACCAGGGGAGTCAGGAGAGGTGCAGTCATGGTGTCAGGGAGACTGTCAAATTCTTTGGACTAGAGACAGCAGGCTCTCACAATTAACGTTTAACTGCTGCTAGTGATGGCTAGTGAAGCTGCGGACACCTGTGAGGTTTTTCTTAGTAAGCTGCTGACATTTCTTCAGAGAAGCCCCTCCTTCGACTTGTTGCAGAAACCCCAGCGTGGAGCACTGGCTTCAGAGATGTCAAGTGGAGCAGATTGAGGTCAGATTGTCAAAAGCAGTACATAGGTCACGTATTTTATTTTCACACTAGGTTTTTTTTTTTAAATGACTACCGCCATTGTCTGTAACTGAATGAGTGACTGACTTACTCCCCGTTCTTCAAATGCGATGCACATGATGTGTAACAGGAATATGGCTGCAAGTACCTCACCAACACAGGAACAATCACAGACGCAAACACTAGCACGAGGTCAGGATGTAATACAAGAGAGCTGGTGGAATGTGGCAAGAGAGAACAAACATAGAAAGAAATTTGAACACCCTTAGCTGCCTGCATTGTATGATTCATAAACTGATACCACAGATTTCTCTTTATATCATACTCATCCGCCTCCAACCAGGTCTCGTTAGTTTGTGGCGAATGTCTCTTAACTCTTCCTTGGTCATCGGTGGGCAGAGTGGCGTTCCCCTGGTGCTCCTTCTCCAGCATCATGATTACGGGCACGGCAATCAGGAGTGCAATGAGGCCTTGGACTACAAGGCTGACATTGGCACTGCATCCCAATCTGCGGAGGGGGCTAAATTTGCCATCTTCTTGTGACATGTTGGGAGCAGAGGTTGCAAGCATTTGCTCCTTGTTGGTTTGGTTCTCGTGAGTGTTTAAACTCCAGGAGAACTAGCGTTTTCCGTGCGTCGGTTGAGGTGGGTCTTTCACCCTGACCCCTCCTTTTGTAGTTCTGCTCTGTTGCAGTGGCTGGCGTGGACCCAGGAGGCACAGTCTTCCACTCGTATTGCGGTTGGCACGGTGGGTAAGACCTGGTGTGGTCCTCTCCACATGGGTTGGTTCCACCTTTTCCTCTGGAAGTCTTTTATTGCGACCCAAGAAAAGAGTCCCAATGCTTCAGGTTGTGCAGGGGGCTGCTGGCCGGTACTGGGAGGGCTGCCTTTACCTGCTGGCATACAGACTTCAGGTTAGTTGAATACAGTAACTTACCATTCTGGTTTCTGCCAGATCTTGGTCCAATGTTAGTCCCAGACCCACCCCCCAGGCTGTGAAAAATGTGCGACCTGTCTTTTCTTCTGACCATGTTCCTGCATTCATTCTGACATGTAGCCTTGTTTCTCCACAGAAACAATTATTTTGCCGTTGTTTCTCTTTCATTTTCTGCTTGGTGACTCATGGACAGTGGAAAAAGATTGCTAAATTTGAAACGGTTAATGGCAGTTGAGGTTAGTGTTTTCATGACACATTCTGAAGCAAGGCCTCCACCTTCTGTAGATTCACACTCAGCTAAGAGGCCTTTCATTTGAGCCTGGAACTGTGATGTCAGCCAGAAGCTGGCGTCTGTTTGCGTTTCTACAGCAGTGGATTTCCATGCATTTTCATCCTTGGTTGTTTTTTCAGTTATTTTGTGTAATGGTAAGAATAGGCATCTCTGTATGCTCATATTTATTGTGCATGAGAAGGTATTGTAGTTGCTTCAAGGGGGTGGTCACAATTTAGAGTAGAATATAGAAGACGACAAGCGCTCAAATTCCGCACGTCTTCCTGTTCAAGACTAGCCCACAAGAGCACTTTGATTGCATGATTACATTCCAGCACCACAGAGCAGAGCTGTTTGCTTTGATGACGTTTCTTCACATCAATCCCTCACCGCATCAAGAGCAGTGTTTTCCATTTTCTCACCACAGGTTTAACATTCATTAATGCTGTGAATAATGACTTAGATAAATGAAAATGTGCATTAAATGAGAACAGAACAAACACAATAAGTCTGTATGTCATATTTGCATGAGTTTTATTTAAATAAATTGCATAGGGGTAGACAAAAGAAACACATAACTCTTTTAAACATGCAGTGTCTAGTTTGAAAATGGAATGGAATTTTGTTTCTGGCTGATCGAAATGACTAGATATGTGATGAATAAGACTGACTGAAGTATATTCTTAGTAGAACTGGAATAGCTCTTGTGATGACAGATGCATTCACCATCTTGTGTCCCAGAGAGATAAAGACAGGCATTACCACTGAACCTCCACCCTCTCCACATACAGTAAGAGTGGAAAAGACTAAGACAAAGGAAGGTTTTTGACATACTTCTTGATCCAGGGCACAAACTTTGAGATCTGAGTATAAACATTGGGACGATTTGGGTAGCTGCAATTTCTTTTGTAGTTGAAGGAAACGATTCCCACTGCTTGTTTACTGCACACCAGTGGACCCCCTGAGTCTCCCTGCAAGAGACACATTTTGAAGATGTAAGGAATTATGGAAAACACAATATTCATTTTTACACCTTGCTTCTTTTCTGCTCTTTATATTTTCAAGCAGTGTAACATGGACCAAATTAGTAGTTGCCTAAAAAAGTATTACACAATTGGCTTTCTTTTCTTTCAGTTGACTGGCATTGTTCATGTGTGTTTTTAATGTATGCTGACAGGTAGACTTGTCCCCTAATCTTCTGGATCAGTCTGTATCACTGATAAAAAGATGCACAAACCTGGCATGCCCCGTTTTTGGTCTCGTACCCTCCAGCGCAGATTGTGTTTTCTGGCAGGACTCCATTCCACTGTTTCTGGCAGATGTCACGGTTAATGGTGGACACGCCAACAATTTGAAGGTCTGTGACGAAAGGTTCCCTTCCAGTTGAGCCCCAGCCTGCCACGGTACACTTTATGTTCGAACCAATGGTTTTATTCTTCCTTGGAATTTTAATTGTTTTTACATTTTTGCTTAATTTGGGTTTTTTTGATAGCTGGAGAAACACAAAAAAAACCAGGAAGTTAATTGTTTAATTGCAGCTGTTTTACCTCAAAGAATCAATACTGACTGCCTGATAAAAAAAACGTTGGATCTACAGTATTGACAATTTTCATTTTTTTGGTCTGGGTGTAAGCAAACATAGTTATTGCATACAGGATACTGTAGATGGAGACAGGTAAGTGAACTGGGTGGGGGACAGTATAGCTGGAGCCATGGGGAACTGAACTGGGTAGATTTGCTTCCCAGTTGGGGCAATGTGTTTCTACCCTTGAAATGGGTACTTGCCCAAAACATTTGTGCACACACAAACAAATAATAATTTTAAAAAAACAACGTTCATGTTAGTGCTTTCACCTCACTCAATTTATACTATTTGCAGGACCAGCACTGAGATATATTTGACATTGAGTTGAGCACAATTATTTTTATAACTTTCAATTTACTTAGTATGAACTACTTCAGTAAAAACGTTAAGCTAGACGATACCTTTAGGAGCATGATGTCACTGCCACCACCCGGTGTTTTTTTGTATTCTTTGGGTTTTATTACTTCCCTTACAGGGATTCTCAGAGTATTCTCAGAGTTACCCTCCTGAATGTCATGAGAGCCGAGAACCACACTCATGTTTTTCCTGGAAAGCAAGTCGAAAGCACGCCTGCGTTAGCATTAGACCATTGTGCACTGGATTGTTACTCTTTTTTAAATGTTTTCAATAATATCTGGCAAATCTACTTAGTCTTGTCTTTGTTTCAGTTTTTAATGCACTTTGGTGAATCCGTTTGGTTATGTATATGACCCAGGTTTGGTAAGCATACATGTAAAACCTTTTGTTATGTTATTCCTGGGTATCAAACTCACAACCCTTCTGGCCTTTCCAGAGCATAGGCAATTACCCTGCTGAAAAGTTTTTGAAACATTTGGTGATCTGACTTGACCAGTTCAGGCCAGCTCCCAGCTGTACATGGTTTAGCTGCTTGACCAGTTCACACCAGCTCCCAGGTGTACATGGTTGGACCAGCTCAAGCTATGTTTTGAAGGAGCTTATATGTGTTTGACCAGCTACCAGCTCAGACAAGCTACCAGAACGAGCTGGTTGACCAGCTCATACCCAGCTAAACCAGCTCATGACCAGCTGGTCAAGCTGGCATAGCTGGATATTACAGCAGGGTAAGTACAGTAGAAAAGCAAAGGTCCTACATGAAGGATGAACACTGCAGAGACTACATTGTGCATTGTGAAGAAGGAAAGAGATTTTACCCTTTGTCACAATGTGCTGCAGTGAGCACAAAATCAGGAGATATCAGGAATCCTCCACATATATGCTTCCTGTCTTTCTGCACAGAAGCCATGTACTGCAAGGAGCCCTTCTGAGCCTTTTTCCCATTGATGATCTCCACACCAACAGAAGCTGAATGATCAGAGGAAACACAAGTGCTCATTTGTTGTTGTTTCTCCCACACAAGTTAAGTGTCACTGACAGATTTCATACAAATCTTCTGTAAAGAGAGACTCTGGTGTACAGTATATGAATGTAGTTTTATCTTCCTACAGAACAAAAGAACAAAAGACCCAGAACAAAACAAAATATTGATTTTATTTTTCTTTAAAAAACAGTACGGAGTAGGAGGAAGTGAATACTCATTAGGTCCTACCCCTCATCAATTCATTATGAGCTCAAATAAAATCATTTATTGAATGTCCCTTGTAGTGCAGGTTTCAGTTATTACATATGTGGTTCTTCAGATGAAGACCACCCAGCTAATGCAAAATGTTCTCACAATGTCACTGGTATGTTGTATCAATGTTATAACATTGAGACTGATGTCTCCAGGGAGAAATAATCATTTGCCAACTGGAAGACGTCATCTCAATGATCTTGTTACAGACAGGTACACATTCTTAGTGCTGGGACTTACCTCCTTGAGCCAAGGCGATCAGGAGAGCCACGACCAGGGGAGTCAGGAGAGGTGCAGTCATGGTGTCAGGGAGACTGTCAAACGCTTTGGACTAGAGACAGCAGGCTCTCACAATTAACGTTTAACTGCTGCCCTTTTAGTGATGGCTTTCGGGAAGCTGCGGACACCTGTGAGGTTTTTATTAGTAAGCTGCTGACATTTCTTCAGAGAAGCCCCTCCTTCGACTTGTTGCAGAAACCCCAGCGT
Organism: Conger conger; assembly: GCF_963514075.1. Taxonomy (NCBI): domain Eukaryota; kingdom Metazoa; phylum Chordata; class Actinopteri; order Anguilliformes; family Congridae; genus Conger; species Conger conger. The sequence goes on along the minus strand of NC_083763.1, from coordinate 10,608,801 downwards.
GGAGCACTGGCTTCAGAGATGTCAAGTGGAGCAGATTGAGGTCAGATTGTCAAAAGCAGTACATAGGTCACACATTTTATTTTCACACTAGGTTTTTTTCTTTTTGACAATGACTACCGCCATTGTCTGTAACTGAACGAGTGACTGACTTACTCCCCGTTCTTCAAATGCGATGCACATGATGTGTAACAAGAATATGGCTGCAAGTACCTCACCAACACAGGAACAATCACAGACGCAAACGCCAGCACGAGGTCAGGAAGTAATAAAAACTACTCAGGGCAGGGGAAGGGAAAACGAAACCTTCACAGAATAGCACACCCACTGAGAACCTGGGCCATGAACCATGCACTTGCTCACATGTGACCTGTAGTGCACTCCAGTCCAGAAGGGGGGGGAATGTGAAGTTAAGCGAAGAGGCCTTTCATTTGAGACTGGAACTGTGATGTCAGCCAGAAGCTGGCGTCTGTTTGCGTTTCTACAGCAGTGGATTCCCATGCATTTTCATCCTTGGTTGTTTTTTCAGTTATTTTGTGTAATGGTAAGAATAGGCATCTCTGTATGCTCATATTTATTGTGCATGAGAAGGTATTGTAGTTGCTTCAAGGGGGTGGTCACAATTTAGAGTAGAATATAGAAGACGGCAAGCGCTCAAATTCCGCACATCTTCCTGTTCTAGGCTAGCCCACAAGAGCACTTTGATCGCATGATTACATTCAAGCACCACATAGCAGAGCTGTTTGCTTTGATGACGTTTCTTCACATCAATCCCTCACCGCATCAAGAGCAGTGTTTTCCATTTTCTCACCACAGGTTTAACATTCATTAATGCTGTGAATAATGACTTAGATAAATGACAATGTGCATTAAATGAGAACAGAACAAACACAATAAGGCTGTATGTCATATTTGCATGAGTTTTATTGAAGTAAATTGCATAGGGGTAGGCAAAAGAAACACGGAACTCTTTTAAACATGCAGTGTCTAGTTTGAAAATGGAATGGAATTTTGTTTCTGGCTGATAGAAATGACTAGATATGTGATGAATAAGACTGACTGAAGTATATTCTTAGTAGAACTGGAATAGCTCTTGTGATGACAGATGCATTCACCATCTTGTGTCCCAGAGAGATAAAGACGGGCATTACCACTGAACCTCCACCCTCTCCACATACAGTAAGAGTGGAAAAGACTAAGACAAAGGAAGGTTTTTGACATACTTCTTGATCCAGGGCACAAACTTTGAGATCTGAGTATAAACATTGGGACGATTTGGGTAGCTGCAATTTCCTTCGTAGTTGAAGGAAACGATTCCCACTGCTTGTTCACTGCACACCAGTGGACCCCCTGAGTCTCCCTGCAAGAGACACATTTTGAAGATGTAAGGAATTGTGGAAAACACAATATTCATTTTTACACCTTGTTCTTTTCTGCTCTTTATATTTGCAAACAGTGGTAACATGAACCAAAGTTGCCGAAAAAACTATGACACAATAGGTTTTCTTTTCTTTCAGTTGACTGGCATTGTTCATGTATGCTGCAAACTGGATGTTTTAATGTATGTTGAGAGGTATAGTTGTCCCCTAATCTTCTGGATCAGTCTGTATCACTGATAAAAAGATGCACAAACCTGGCATGCCCCGTATTTGGCCTCGTACCCTCCAGCGCAGATTGTGTTATCTGGCAGGCTTCCTTTCCACTGTTTCTGGCAGATGCCACGGTTAATGGTGGACACATGAACAAAGCGAAGGTCCGTGACGTGAGGCTGCTTTTCAGTTTTGCCCCAGCCTGCCACGGTGCACTTTATGTCCGAACCGATGGGTCCATCCTTCTCCGGAATTGTAATTGTTTTTACATTTTTGCTTAATTTGATTTTTTTTGATAGCTGGAGAAACACAAATCAACCAAAAAAAACAGGACATTCATTGTATAATACATTACATTATTGGCATTTGGCAGACACTCTTATCCAGAGCGACGTACAGTTGATGAGACTAAGCAGGAGACAATCCTCCCCTGGAGCAATGCAGGGTTAGGGGCCTTGCTCAAGGGCCCAACGGCTGTGCAGATCTTATTGTGGCTACACCGGGATTAGAGCCACCGACCTTGCGTGTCCCAGTCCTTTACCTTAACCACTATACTACAGGCCACCCTGCAGCAATTGCAGCTGTTTCACCTCAAAGAATCAGTACTGATTGCCTGATAAAAAAAAATATGGATCCACAGTATTGCCCAGTATTGGTCTGGGTGTAAGCAAATATAGTTATTGAATACAGGATACCGGAGATGGAGACAGGTAAGTGAACTGGGTGGGGGACAGTATAGCTGGAGCCATGGGGAACTGAACTGGGTAGATTTGCTTCCCAGTTGGGGCAATGTGGTTGTTCCCTTGAAATGGGTACTTGCCCAAAACATTTGTGCACACATAAACAAATAATAATTTAAAAAAACAACGTTCATGTTAGTGCTTTCACCTCACTCAATTTATACTTTTTGCAGGACCAGCACTGAGATATATTTGACATTGAGTTGAGCACAATTATTTTTATAACTTTCAATTTACTTAGTCTGAACTGCTTCAGTAAAAACGTTAAGCTAGACCATACCTTTAGGAGCATGATGTCACTGCCACCACCCGGCGTTTTTTTGTATGCTTTGGGCTTTATTATTTTCATCACAGGGATTCTCAGAGCATTCCTGTTACCCTTCTGAATGTCATGAGAGCCGAGAACCACATTCATGTTTTTCCTGGAAAGCAAGTCGAAAGCACGCCTGCGTTAGCATTAGACCATTGTGCACTGGATTGTTACGCTTTTTAAAATGTTTTCAATAATATCTGGCAAATCTACTTAGCCTTGTCTTTGTTTCAGTTTTTAATGCACTTTGGTGAATCCGTTTGGTTATGTATATGACCCAGGTTTGGTAAGCATACATGTAAAACCTTTTGTTATGTTATTCCTGGGTATCAAACTCACAACCCTTCTGGCCTTTCCGGAGCATAGGCAATTACCCTGCTGAAAAAAGTTTTTGAAACTTTTGGTGGTCTGACTTGACCAGTTCAGGCCAGCTCCCAGCTGTACATGGTTTAGCTGCTTGCCCAGTTCACACCAGCTCCCAGGTGTAGATGGTTTAGCTGCTTGACCAGTTCACACCAGCTCCCAGGTGTAGATGGTTGGACCAGCTCAAGCTATGTTTTGAAGGAGCTTATATGTGTTTGACCAGCTACCAGCTCAGACAAGCTACCAGAACTAGCTGCTTGACCAGCTCATACCCAGTTAAACCAGCTCATGACCAGCTGGTCAAGCTGGCATAGCTGGATATTACAGCAGGGTAAGTACAGTAGAAAAGCAAAGGTCCTACATGAAGGATGAACACTGCAGAGACTACATTGTGCATTGTGAAGAAGGAAAGAGATTTTACCCGTTGTCACAATGTGCTGCAGTGAGCACAAAATCAGGAGATATCAGGAATCCTCCACATTTATGCTTCCCGTCTTTCTGCACCGAAGCCATGTAATCAAAGGAGCCCTTCTGAGCCTTTTTCCCATTGATGATCTCCACACCAACAGAAGCTGAATGATCAGAGGAAACACAAGTGCTCAGTTGTTGTTGTTTCTCCCACACGAGTTAAGTGTCACTGACAGATTTCATACAAATCTTCTGTAAAGAGAGACTCTGGTGTACAGTATATGAATGTAGTTTTATCTTCCTACAGAACAAAACAAAAAAAAAATGTTGCAGTGAAAATATCTTCAAAAATATTATTGATTTTATTTTTCTTTAAAAAACAGTACATTGAAAAGGAGTAGGAGGAAGTGAATACTCATTAGTTCCTACCCCTCATCAATTCATTATGAGCTCAAATAAAATCATTTATTGAATGTCCCTTGTAGTGCAGGTTTCAGTTATTACATATGTGGTTCTTCAAATGAAGACCACCCAGCTAATGCAAAATGTTCTCACAATGTCACTGGTATATTGTATCAATGTTATAACATTGAGACTGATGTCTCCAGGGAGAAATAATTATTTGCCAGGTCCCAACTGGAAGACGTCATCTCAATGATCTTGTTACAGACAGGTACACAGGACTTACCTCCTTGAGCCAAGGCGATCAGGAGAGCCACGACCAGGGGAGTCAGGAGAGGTGCAGTCATGGTGTCAGGGAGACTGTCAAATTCTTTGGACTAGAGACAGCAGGCTCTCACAATTAACGTTTAACTGCTGCTAGTGATGGCTAGTGAAGCTGCGGACACCTGTGAGGTTTTTATTAGTAAGCTGCTGACATTTCTTCAGAGAAGCCCCTCCTTCGACTTGTTGCAGAAACCCCAGCGTGGAGCACTGGCTTCAGAGATGTCAAGTGGAGCAGATTGAGGTCAGATTGTCAAAAGCAGTACATAGGTCACGCATTTTATTTTCACGCTAGGTTTTTTTTTTTTAAATGACTACCGCCATTGTCTGTAACTGAATGAGTGACTGACTTACTCCCCGTTCTTCAAATGCGATGCACATGATGTGTAACAGGAATATGGCTGCAAGTACCTCACGAACACAGGAACAATCACAGACGCAAACACTAGCACGAGGTCAGGATGTAATACAAGAGAGCTGGTGGAATGTGGCAAGAGAGAACAAACATAGAAAGAAATTTGAACACCCTTAGCTGCCTGCATTGTATGATTCATAAACTGATACCACAGATTTCCCTTTATATCATACTCATCCGCCTCCAAGCAGGTCTCGTTAGTTTGTGGCGAATGTCTCTTAACTCTTCCTAGGTCATCGGTGGGCAGAGTGGCGTTCCTCTGGTGCTCCTTCTCCAGCATCATGATTACGGGCACGGCAATCAGGAGTGCAATGAGGCCTTGGACTACAAGGCTGACATTGGCACTGCATCCCAATCTGCGGAGGGGGCTAAATTTGCCATCTTCTCGTGACATGTTGGGAGCAGAGGTTGCAATCATTTGCTCCTTGTTGGTTTGGTTCTCGTGAGTGTTTAAACTCCAGGAGAACTAGCATTATCCGTGCGTCGGTTGAGGTGGGTCTTTCACCCTGACCCCTCCTTTTGTAGTTCTGCTCTCTTGCAGTGGCTGGTGTGGACCCAGGAGGCACAGTATTCCACTCGTATTGCGGTTGGCACGGTGGGTAAGACCTGGTGTGGTCCTCTCCACATGGGTTGGTTCCACCTTTTCCTCTGGAAGTCTTTTATTGCGACCCAAGAAAAGAGTCCCAATGCTTCAGGTGGTGCAGGGGGCTGCTGGCCGGTGTTGGGAGGGCAGCCTTTACCTGCTGACATACAGACTTCAAGTTAGTTGAATACAGTAACTTGCCATTCTGGTTTCTGCCAGATCTTGGTCCAACGTTAGTTGATGTCAGCCAGAAGCTGGCGTCTATTTGCGTCTCTACAGCAGTGGATTTCCATGCATTTTCATCCTTGGTTGTTTTTTCAGTTATTTTGTGCAATGGTGAGAATAGGCATCTCTGTATGATAGTATTTATTGTGCATGAGAAAGTGTTATAGTTTCAAGCATCTTCCAAGCAAGGGGGTGGTCACATTTTAGAGTAGAATATAGAAGACGACAAGCGCTCAAATTCCGCACGTCTTCCTGTTCTAGACTAGCCCACAAGAGCACTTTGATCACATGATTACATTCCAGCACCACATAGCAGAGCTGTTTGCTTTGATGACGTTTCTTCACATCAATCCCTCACCACACCAAGAGCAGTGTGTTCCATTTTCTCACCCCAGGCTTAATATTCATTAATGAAAACCATTTTCAGTTGTGAAAAACACCTGTTTTTTTTTCAGTGAACCTCAATTAATGAATTAAATGAATGCATTTTAATTAAGATTTTAATTTTTCTCTTTCTCTTGGCAAACAGTGATAATATAAACCAGATTACTCCTTACAGTTTGGAGGCGTGGGCTTCCAGACCCATTTGTTTCTTGGTCCCCCCCCATCCTGCCACACCATTCCAGGCTGGACGTCTTCAGCTTTCTCAGGGAGGGGGATCCACTGCACTTCTTTGGTCTTCTTAACCGCAGTCTTGAGCTGCTCCAGACACAGAGAAATCGGAGTGGCACAGCCCACAGAGTTCTACAGCAAATGGAGCTGCACACATGAAGCACCAGATTGAGCAACAACATTTTCTTAATTTTAATCACATATTTATGATTGTAAGAATCCCCTTTCACAACAAACAGAGGAAGTGTCTGAGTGTGTAGTCCTACCTTGTGCTACTGGAACAGGATGTATTTAATGTTACATAATTTATCTGACTCCAAAACAAAATTTTATCCTTTCCTCCTCTAGTTTCTTGATCTAATGAGCGAATAACCCGATTACCATATTACAGAACATTAAGTTCTTCGGGACTCAAACGATTCTGGATCTGTACAATGAGATTGTTTTTGGTTAAGTTGCGTTTTGGGATTGCGGACTGGGACTGTGGGTTGAATAGCTAAATAATAAATGAATGAGTAAGCTATAGTGTCCATGAGCAGTAATCATAAATGTGAAGAAAACAGGTTGCTTGTTTCCAAAGAAGAAAATGTTGTTCAATGCTGCATGCATCGTTCCACACAGTGTCCTGCATCTAGTGTAGCCTCTGTTCATCGAGTATTCCTGGATATCTTGGACCGTGATCAAAATAGCCATAGAAGCCATTGAGTAGAATTAAAATCCCCTGATGATATACATGTTTCCAGGGTTTCACTGAGTGTGGCCATGCCCAAACTCCTAACTACTCAAGATATGTACCGTCTACTAATGATACTCCTGACTATCTGACATATCCTCTGTACTACTTTCCAATGGTATAGCAGAAATGCAATTAGTCATACACCTTTGTAATTTCCATGCAACAAAATTCCTGAGTCTGTACATGAAGAAAGATAAATTAATATTTTTACACTTGTTCACTTTGATGTCCATCTCAGTGGGAGACGTTGCTTTGTCAGCCAATGTGCCGCAGTCCTTGCGAGGAATTGGGACATCAGAAAACCGCCACAGGCGTGTTCTTTCTTTCGCATGTTCTTTTCAAGTTAAAAGGGAAATGTATACTGGAAATGGCTACTGCAGACTGGTGACCAACCCTGGTCCCTAAGTACCTATGCAGAAGAAAACTAACCAGAGAAAATTGAAGGTTTGCTGTTTTCAGGGAGGCCTCAAAAGCTGACACTGAATCTGCAGACTATGACCAAGAGTCTGAATAACATACCCCCAAAGACATTGAAAACTCTCAATGGGGAGGGTCTTCTGAAACCCACGGGAAAACAAGCTTGCGGTACCATGAATGGCCAAGAAGTTTATGCATCCAGTTCTGGGAGAGATAGTATTGTGGTAATATACAGGGTCAGTCTCAAGTCTGGCTTTCCAAGGTCAAGTAACTACAATCAGCTGGGGAATACAGTTAGCCAGTTGTAGGACAGTGTTTTCCCCCCAGGACACTGATGCGTGACTGCAATGACTGCATATGTTACACAATGAGTAATTGACCCTAGATGATTCAAGTCATGTATCACCAGCAAAACAAAAATTCTCAGATTTTACATCAAATTGAAAGGGTGCACGTAGCATGTTTGTTTCTGTTCTCAAGTTGTCCATAGTACCTAACACTTTAACCACATTATTCCATTCAGTGGAAAATAAAGTAGAGCGGTTTGCTTTGATAACATTTCAACTCATCAAACCATCACCACATCAAAAGCAGTGTGTTCCATTTTCTCACCACAGGTTTAACATTAATTAATGCTGTGAATATTGACTTAAATAAATGACAATGAGCATTAACTGAGAACAAGACAACAACACTGTTTGTCATATTGGCATGTGTTTTAATGAAATAAATGTAACTGCAGAAGCATAGTGGTTGCAAATAAACAACACTGAGTAGATCTCTTCTAAACAGGCGTTGTCTAGTTTGGAAATGGAATTAGCTTTGTTTTACTTTTAAAGATAAGCACATGGCCAATGTCTAAGCATACATTATGATGGTGTATGGCTGGACATATACCTTTAACCTACACTAAAAGACTTAAAAATGTGCAAAATAAGAATTTGACATATCTGTCTGAAAATTCATTTTAAAATAAGGAAACTTCTAGCTGATTAAAAAAAAATATATGACGAGATATGTAAAGAATAAAAGTGTAAGGAAAATAAAAAGTATAAAGAACATTAATTATTTTTGACATACTTCTTGATCCAAGGCAAGAACTTTGAGATCTGAGTATAAACGTTGGGATAATCAATTGGGTAGCTGCAATTTCCGTTGTTGAAGGAAACGATTCCCACTGCTTGGCCACTGCACACCAGTGGACCCCCTGAGTCTCCCTGCAAGAGACACATTTTGAAGATGTAAGGAATTGTGGAAAACACAATATTCATTTTTACACCTTGCTTCTTTTCTGCTCTTTATATTTGCAAACAGTGGTAACATGAACCAAAGTTGCCGAAAAAACTATGACACAATAGGTTTTCTTTTCTTTCAGTTGACTGGCATTGTTCATGTATGCTGCAAACTGGTTGTTTTAATGTATGTTGAGAGGTATAGTTGTCCCCTAATCTTCTGGATCAGTCTGTATCACTGATAAAAAGATGCACAAACCTGGCATGCCCCGTCTTTGGTCTTGTACCCTCCAGCGCAGATTGTGTTATCTGGCAGCTTTTTATTCCACTGTTTCTGGCAGATGCCACGGTTAATGGTGGACACATGAACAAAGCGAAGGTCCGTGACGTGAGGCTGCTTTTCAGTTTTGCCCCAGCCTGCCACGGTGCACTTTACGTCCGAACCGATGGGTCCATCCTTCTCCGGAATTGTAATTGTTTTTACATTTTTGCTTAATTTGATTTTTTTTGATAGCTGGAGAAACACAAATCAACCAAAAAAAACAGGACATTCATTGTATAATACATTACATTATTGGCATTTGGCAGACACTCTTATCCAGAGCGACGTACAGTTGATGAGACTAAGCAGGAGACAATCCTCCCCTGGAGCAATGCGGGGTTAGGGGCCTTGCTCAAGGGCCCAACGGCTGTGCAGATCTTATTGTGGCTACACCGGGATTAGAGCCACCGACCTTGCGTGTCCCAGTCCTTTACCTTAACCACTACACTACAGGCCACCCTGCAGCAATTGCAGCTGTTTCACCTCAAAGAATCAGTACTGATTGCCTGATGAAAAAACTATGGATCCACAGTATTGGTCTGGGTGTAAGCAAATATAGTTATTGAATACAGGATACCGGAGATGGAGACAGGTAAGTGAACTGGGTGGGGGACAGTATAGCTGGAGCCATGGGGAACTGAACTGGGTAGATTTGCTTCCCAGTTGGGGCAATATGGTTGTACCCTTGAAATGGGTACTTGCCCAAAACATTTGTGCACACATAAACAAATAATAATTTAAAAAAACATCGTTCATGTTAGTGCTTTCACCTCACTCAATTTATACTTTTTGCAGGACCAGCACTGAGATATATTTGACATTGAGTTGAGCACAATTATTTTTATAACTTTCAATTTACTTAGTCTGAACTGCTTCAGTAAAAACGTTAAGCTAGACGATACCTTTAGGAGCATGATGTCACTGCCGCCACCCGGCTTTATGTATGCTTTGGGCTTTATTATTTTCATCACACGGATTCTCAGAGCATTCCTGTTACCCTTCTGAATGTCATGAGAGCCGAGAACCACATTCATGTTTTTCCTGGAAAGCAAGTCGAAAGCACGCCTGCGTTAGCATTAGACCATTGTGCACTGGATTGTTATGCTTTTTAAAATGTTTTCAATAATATCTGGCAAATCTACTTAGTCTTGTCTTTGTTTCAGTTTTTAATGCACTTTGGTGAATCCGTTTGGTTATGTATATGACCCAGGTTTGGTAAGCGTACATGTAAAACCTTTTGTTATGTTATTCCTGGGTATCAAACTCACAACCCTTCTGGCCTTTCCGGAGCATAGGCAATTACCCTGCTGAAAAAAGTTTTTGAAACTTTTGGTGATCTGACTTGACCAGTTCAGGCCAGCTCCCAGCTGTACATGGTTTAGCTGCTTGACCAGTTCACACCAGCTCTCAGGTGTACATGGTTGGACCAGCTCAAGCTATGTTTTGAAGGAGCTTATATGTGTTTGACCAGCTACCAGCTCAGACAAGCTACCAGAACTAGCTGCTTGACCAGCTCATACCCAGTTAAACCAGCTCATTACCAGCTGGTCAAGCTGGCATAGCTGGATATTTACAGCAGGGTAAGTACAGTACAAAAGCAAAGGTCCTACATGAAGGATGAACACTGCAGAGACTACATTGTGCATTGTGAAGAAGGAAAGAGATTTTACCCGTTGTCACAATGTGCTGCAGTGAGCACAAAATCAGGAGATATCAGGAATCCTCCACATTTATGCTTCCCGTCTTTCTGCACAGAAGCCATGTAATCAAAGGAGCCCTTCTGAGCCTTTTTCCCATTGATGATCTCCACACCAACAGAAGCTGAATGATCAGAGGAAACACAAGTGCTCAGTTGTTGTTTCTCCCACACGAGTTAAGTGTCACTGACAGATTTCATACAAATCTTCTGTAAAGAGAGACTCTGGTGAACAGTATATGAATGTAGTTTTATCTTCCTACAGAACAAAAGAACAAAAGACCCAGAACAAAACAAAAAAAAATGTTTCAGTGAAAATATCTTCAAAAATATTATTGATTTTATTTTTCTTTAAAAAACAGTACATTGAAAAGGAGTAGGAGGAAGTGAATACTCATTAGTTCCTACCCCTCATCAATTCATTATGAGCTCAAATAAAATCATTTATTGACTGTCCCTTGTAGTGCAGGTTTCAGTTATTACATATGTGGTTCTTCAGATGAAGACCACCCAGCTAATGCAAAATGTTCTCACAATGTCACTGGTATGTTTTGTCAATGTTATAACATTGAGACTGATGTCTCCAGGGAGAAATAATTATTTGCCAGGTCCCAACTGGAAGACGTCATCTCAATGATCTTGTTACAGACAGGCACACATTCTTAGTGCTGGGACTTACCTCCTTGAGCCAAGGTGATCAGGAGAGCCACGACCAGGGGAGTCAGGAGAGGTGCAGTCATGGTGTCAGGGAGACTGTCAAACGCTTTGGACTAGAGACAGCAGGCTCTCACAATTAACGTTTAACTGCTGCTAGTGATGGCTTTCGGGAAGCTGCGGACACCTGTGAGGTTTTTATTAGTAAGCTGCTGACATTTCTTCAGAGAAGCCCCTCCTTCGACTTGTTGCAGAAACGCCAGCATGGAGCACTGGCTTCAGAGATGTCAAGTGGAGCAGATTGAGGTCAGATTGTCAAAAGCAGTACATAGGTCACGCATTTTATTTTCACACTAGGTTTTTAAAAAAAAATGACTACCGCCATTGTTTGTAACTGAATGAGTGACTGACTTACTCCCCATTCTTCAAATGCAATGCACATGATGTGTAACAGGAATATGGCTGCAAGTACCTCACGAACACAGGAACAATCAACAACACTAGCACGAGGTCAGGATGTAATACAAGAGAGCTGGTGGAATGTGGCAAGAGAGAACAAACATAGAAAGAAATTTGAACACCCTTAGCTGCCTGCATTGTATGATTCATAAACTGATACCACAGATTTCTCTTTATATCATACTCATCCGCCTCCAACCAGGTCTCGTTAGTTTGTGGCGAATGTCTCTTAACTCTTCCTTGGTCATCGGTGGGCAGAGTGGCGTTCCCCTGGTGCTCCTTCTCCAGCATCATGATTACGGGCACGGCAATCAGGAGTGCAATGAGGCCTTGGACTACAAGGCTGACATTGGCACTGCATCCCAATCTGCGGAGGGGGCTAAATTTGCCATCTTCTCGTGACATGTTGGGAGCAGAGGTTGCAAGCATTTGCTCCTTGTTGGTTTGGTTCTCGTGAGTGTTTAAACTCCAGGAGAACTAGCGTTTTCCGTGCGTCGGTTGAGGTGGGTCTTTCACCCTGACCCCTCCTTTTGTAGTTCTGCTCTCTTGCAGTGGCTGGCGTGGACCCAGGAGGCACAGTCTTCCACTCGTATTGCGGTTGGCACGGTGGGTAAGACCTGGTGTGGTCCTCTCCACATGGGTTGGTTCCACCTTTTCCTCTGAAAGTCTTTTATTACCACCCAAGAAAAGAGTCCCAATGCTTCAGGTTGTGCAGGGGGCTGCTGGCCGGTGCTTGGAGGGCTGCCTTTAACTGCTGACATACAGACTTTAGGTTAGTTGAATACAGTAACTTACCATTCTGGTTTCAGCCAGATCTTGGTCCAACGTTAGTTGATGTCAGCCAGAAGCTGGCGCCTGTTTGAGTCTCTACAGCAGTGGATTTCCATGCATTTTCATCCTTGGTTGTTTCTCAGGTATAGGCATCTCTGTATGCTCATATTTATTGTGCATGAGAAGGTATTGTAGTTTCAAGCATGGGGGTGGTCACATTGTAGAGTGGAATATAGAAGACGACAAGCGCTCAAATTCCGCACGTCTTCCTGTTCTCTTTCTCTTGGCAAACAGTGATAATATAAACCAGATTACTCCTTACAGTTTGGAGGCGTGGGCTTCCAGACCCATTCGTTTCTTGGTCCCCCCCATCCTGCCACACCGTTCCAGGCTGGACGTCTTCAGCTTCCTCAGGGAGGGGGATCCACTGCACTTCTTTGGTCTTCTTAACCGCAGTCTTGAGCTGCTCCAGACACAGATAAATCAGAGTGGCACAGCCCACAGAGTTCTACAGCAAATGGAGCTGCACACATGAAGCACTAGATTGAGCAACAACATTTTCTCAATTTTAATCACATATTCATGATTGTAAGAATCCCCTTTCACAACAAACAGAGGAAGTGTCTGAGTGTGTAGTCCTACCTTGTGCTACTGGAACAGGATGTATTTAATGTTACATAATTTATCTGACTCCAAAACAAAATTTTATCCTTTCCTCCTCTAGTTTCTTGATCTAATGAGCGAATAACCCGATTACCATATTACAGAACATTAAGTTCTTCAGGACTCAAATGATTCTGGATCTGTACAATGAGATTGTTTTTGGTTAAGTTGCGTTTTGGGATTGCGGACTGGGACTGTGGGTTGAATAGCTAAATATAAATGAATGAGTAAGCTATAGTGTCCATGAGTAGTAATCATAAATGTGAAGAAAACAGGTTGCTTGTTTCCAAAGAAGAAAATGTTGTTCAATGCTGCATGCATCGTTCCACACAGTGTCCTGCATCTAGTGTAGCCTCTGTTCATCGAGTATTCCTGGATATCTTGGACCGTGATCAAAATAGCCATAGAAGCCATTGAGTAGAATTAAAATCCCCTGATGATATACATGTTTCCAGGGTTTCACTGAGTGTGGCCATGCCCAAACTCCTAACTACTCAAGATATGTACCGTCTACTAATGATACTCCTGACTATCTGACATATCCTCTGTACTATTTTCCAATGGTACAGCAGAAATGCAATTAGTCATACACCTTTGTAATTGCCATGCAACAAAATTCCTGAGTCTGTACATGAAGAAAGATAAATTAACTTTTTTCACTTGTTCACTCTGATGTTCATCTCAGTGGGAGACCTTGCTTTGTCAGCCAATGTGCCGCAGTCCTTACGAGGAATTGGGACATCAGAAAACAGCCACAGGCGTGTTCTTTCTTTCGCATGTTCTTTTCAAGTTAAAAGGGAAATGTATACTGGAAATGGCTACTGCAGACTGGTGACCAACCCTGGTCCCTAAGTACCTATGCAGAAGAAAACTAACCAGAGAAAATTGAAGGTTTGCTGTTTTCAGGGAGGCCTCAAAAGCTGACACTGAATCTGCAGACTATGACCGAGAGTCTGAATAACATACCCCCAAAGACATTGAAAACTCTCAATGGGGAGGGTCTTCTGAAACCCACGGGAAAACAAGCTTGCGGTACCATGAATGGCCAAGAAGTTTATGCATCCGGTTCTGGGAGCGATAGTATCGTGGTAATATACAGGGTCAGTCTCAAGTCTGGCTTTCCAAGGTCGAGTAACTACAATCGGCTGGGGAATACAGTTACGCAGTTGCAGGACAGTGTTTTCCCCCCAGGGGGAATGTATCATCAGCAAAACAAAAATTCTCAGATTTTACATCAAGTTGTCCATAATACCTAACACTTTAACCACATTATTCCATTCAGTGGACAATAAAGTAGAGCGGTTTGCTTTGATAACTTTTCAACTCATCAAACCGTCACCACATCAAGAGCAGTGTGTTCCATTTTCTCCCCACAGGTTTAGCATTCATTAATGCTGTGAATATTGACTTAAATAAATAACAATGAGCATTAACTGAGGACAGAACACAACAACACTGTTTGTCATATTTGCATGTGTTTTAATGAAATAAATGGAACTGCAGAAGCATAGTGGTTGCAAATAAACAACACTTAGTAGATCTCTTCTAAACAGGCGTTGTCTAGTTTGGAAATGGAATTAGCTTTGTTTTACTTTTAAAGATAAGCACATGGCCAATGTCTAAGCATACATTATGATGGTGCATGGCTGGACATATACCTTCAACCTACACTAAAAGACTTAAAAATGTGTAAAATAAGAATTTGACATATCTGTCTGAAAATTCATCTTAAAATAAGGAAACTTCTAGCTGATAAACAAAATATATGACGAGATATGCAAAGAATAAAAGTAAGGAAAATAAAAGTGTAAAAAACATTAGATGTACTTCCTGATCCAGGGCAAGAACTTAGAGATCTGAGTATAGACGTTGGGCACATCTGGGTAATCGCAATAGTTATTGAAGGAAACAATTCCCACTGCTTGGCCATGGTATACCAGTGGACCACCAGAGTCTCCCTGCAAGAAACAATTTTCAGTTGTGAAAAACACCTCTGTTTTTTTCCAGTGAACCTCAATGTAAATCTGTTCTTTCTCTTGGCAAACAGTGATAATATAAACCAGATTACTCCTTACAGTTGACTCAATGGACAGATTATTTCTTAAGACTGAGGTGAATCAATATGCTCCTTTATTGGAGAAAATGTGGCACATGATCACAAAAACTAAGCCTTTTGTAGATGATGAGGAAAACTTTTTTATTCAATCATTTGCAATGTTGCACAATCTGAACATGGAATGTTTATTCTTAATGGCATGGATAAGTATTTCAGACATAATGTGACTAAAGAGAGCATATGTAATATATTTATGCAATGAAAATTAGAAAAATGACAAGATATGCCTGACAAAATCCTGTCTTCTTGGTACCCCCAGCACACATCATCCTGGTTGTGAGATTCCATTCTCTTTTCCACATACCTGACAGAAGCCTCTGTTGCTATCGCTTCCCCCTGCACACATCATCCTGCGTGTGATTGGTATCTTCCCCCACATTTCTCTGCACATGTTTCGGTCCACAACGGTCACTTCGACTTCCTGAAGGCGTGGGCTCCCGCTCCCATTTGTTTTTAGGGCTCCCCATCCTGCCACACTGCAGATCGTTCCAGGCTTGACGTCTTCATCTTTCTTAGGGAGGGGGATCCACTGCACTTTTTCGGTCTTCTTGACTGCAGTCTTGAGCTGCTCCAGACACAGAGAAATCAGAGTCCCACAGCAAATTGAGCTGCACACATGAAGCACCAGATCGAGTGACAACTGACAATTTGGCACTCTAGAGCTCACTGTATCGTTACCTGCAAATCTCTCCATCACTAGCTCTGAGCACCTGGAAAGACGTGATTCAGCAGCAGCAATGGAACCCAGGTCTACATGAACCCACCTTAAGCATCATAACTGACCCGATAATCCAGTCTGTGCTCATGGTGGGTGTATTTACTGACTCAATCACGTGTTATCCTTACCTGCAAAAGCATGATGTCATTGTCCGGTTTTCTGAAATCAGGGTGCTTGTAGTACATTTCCACTTCAGCCCTTTTCCCCTCGTGTTTCTTGTTAATGTCATGGGCACCGAGCAGAACTGTCAGTCTCTCTCCCCTTTGTAAAAGAAGCAGCAAAGTGTTAAAGGTACACTAGGTAAGATTTTCATGTTAAAACATTGTTACAAGACCATTGTAAATCCCTTCCTATTATTAAAAAAGCCTTGCTGACATATTGACTCACCCTCTGCCTGTATTTATAGTCCTTAAATTCGGGTTTCAAAGTGTACAGTTACCAGGCTGTCACTCTGTATCAAAACATTGTACGACTGGACAACAATGCAAGCTCATTGGTTGAAAATGGATGGTAACTGCCACAGCCAATTGGCGCTTTTCTTGCTTATTATCCAAGCGAAGACTCATAGTTATGAAATAATACCAGTTTGCTATCGGTAGCAACAAGCAAATTAGCTGTAGTTAGCTCGACACATTTACGAATATCCAAATATAGGCAATACGAACATAGTAGCGATGCATAGTGTACAAGCGTTGTGCCTCAGGTGGATATTTCTCAATTCAGGAAGCTGAGTAGTAGCTAATTTGCTTGTTGTTACTGATAGCAAACTGGTATTGTTTTCTAACTAGATAAGCAATAGTGTCCAGAGTTTCAGTGATCGCTTGTCTGGAGTGCAATTTGGGCAGCTACGTGTTCCTTTACGTGTTCAATCACCCGTGTTTAGCTAAACCTTTATTTCTTTCAAACTGTAAGTTACAGTTGTGTCATTTGTGGTAGACTATCACATCTTAGTTATATAGCCAGCTAGCCAAATAACTTGCTTGCTCATAATATAGTGGGTAAGTTAAAGTGAAAACTTAAAAAAGACAAAAAAATATGAACAGTTTTGTGTAGCACACCAAAGTGAAGATTTTATAGTCACCAGTTTGGCAAAAATTTTCTTAACAGAACACTACGAAAAGATGGCAGGCTCTGTTGCGTTTGTCACTGTCAGTTCCTCTCTTGACCTTTAGAAGTCCGAAATTACCTATTGTACCTTCAACCTAATTTTATCGCAGAAATACCCAAATTTGTGCCATTTGACCTGACATTTGTACAGTACACTTGCATTGACATTGTTTTACGTAATAATCTAGCTCACAGGAGATCTTACTTCCAGCAATGTGCTGCGGTCATTATGAAGAAGTTGGACACTAGGAAACCACCACAGATGTGTACGTTATTTCGCTGCACAGAGACCATGTAAGGTCTGGAGTGTGGCTTAGCCTCCCGTCCATTCACAATGCTAGAGTCCTGTTGGGCTGGGACAGAAGGAAGAGAGTGTTTTCATACATTTGAAAGTTACAAAATTATACAAAGAAGATTACACATTTAAAAGTTACACACTGGAAATGAAAGTGCACGGTTGTAAAGTGTGTTTTGTGCTTTTATTATTCCATTCATTTATATTTTATTTTGATTGCGTGGCAAAATTATTTGAATAAGCCAATTAAATGTTATAATTATTCATATCATATCAAATTTATTCATGCTTAAGTGGAGTTGAATATAAATTCCAAAAAACATTATAAACTATAAACAGGGAGTAGCCAAAAAGCCATTGCTTAGACCGTCGTTTATATGGCTGGTCTCTCTTTACATTACATGTAGCCTACATTTATTGCCTTCTTGAAAGATTTCAGGCATGGCATAGCCTACATCGGAAAGAGCGCATCTTCAAAGGCTGAGACGATTTCTTTGGTGAGGCTCACAGAAGAAACGACAAACACATGCACAATGTATAACGGTGTGTAATCGGTGTCTAAAATGTTCCTATTTCAGACTGACATTCTGTAGTGCTGGGACTTACCTGCTTCAGCGAAGGCAATCAGGAGGCCCACGACCAGAGGCGTCAGGAGAGGCGCAGTCATGGTGTCAGGGAGGCTCTCAAACACTTTCGACTTAAGACAGCAACTGATAACAGTGAGCTTTTCCCTGCTGTCCTTTTATTGATGCCTTGCAGGAAGCAGTGGACACACAAGATTTTTATCAGTATAACCACTATGACAGTTCTGCAGAGAAGCATGTTCTTTTTACTTGTTGCAGAAACCCCAGTGTGGGGCAGTGGCTTCAGATTAAGATCAGATTGTCAAAAGCAGTACATAAATCACACATTTAGATGTCTATCGTCCATCTTGTTGCAGAAATTCCAGCATGGTACGGTTGCTCTACAGTTGTAAACACTTTTTTTAAATTTGAGCTTTCTATTGCTTTCAATGAATACGATTGAATGTAACATCCGTATCCCATAGCTTTTTGATATAATTAGGGAATAACCTAAAATGCAGTTGTTTTACACATATTTTCTCCACCTCAGTACCCTGCCACTTAATATCCGTTACAGGAGCTCTAAACTGATCTGGATCTGTACAATGAGATTGTTTTTGACACAGCAAGCAAAAAATAAACTTGGCATGCCTCTGTTGTTCAGTACTGTATGCACACTGTAACACATAGTGTACTTCATCTAGTGTAGCCTCTGTTTATTGAATATTGTGGATATATTAGTCCACATGCAAAATAGCTTACTTGCCTACGATTGAATCTATAAATTCAGTACCTAAAAGTTACCTAATTTTCTTTTAGCTCTGTACTCCAATTAAATTTGTATTCTGATGGTGGAGGTGTGTGGCACATTGGCTCAGTTTTCAGGAAGGAAGCAGGGCAATCCGAGGACCATGCCTATTGGTTAAGTAGGCACACACCTGCACTACTTTACCAATCAGTCCAGGAGTTTATAAGGTGTGCTTCTTTGTACAGGAGACGACTGAGACCAGGGATCTGTTGCCATAGGAGAAAAGCTATTTTATTATTTTAGTTTGTTATTTTTATCTGAACCCGGTAAAGGTGACTGCTCTCTCTCTTTAGCTGTGTCATCCACAGCAGGCCCTGCTCGCTCTCTCTCTCTCTCTCTCTCTCTCTCTCTCTCTCTCTCTCTCACTCTTTCACATCCCTGCACCAAACCAGCTGCTCAACGCTGGTATGGAGTCTGTTAGTATTTAGACACAATTTCTGTTGGTTTGGCTCTGACTGTTCAGGAGTAGGCAGACCTGGCCTCATTGTGGGTTTCTGTTGGCCAGGGTTGCTAAAGTTCCTCTCAAGTGCCCACAGAGTCACACTATTTGTCACTGACACTGGCATATCACGAGTAACGTGACAGTGAGCTATAGAGTGCCAAATTGCTGATGGCTGGCGGGCCAGTGCATTGCATGGGTGCATATTATATTTTGCTTTCATATTATATTTCTTAGTTTCCCCATTATGACTCATTCTATGAATGCATTCTTTCTAACATTCTTTTTCTTTGCTTAGTGGTTGCTGGACAAATACAAGGACAATGCTATTATGCAGGTTCTGCAACAGCATCTCCATTTGAGTTCAGGACACTGACTAGGCCACTCTAAAACTTAAATTTTCATTATTTTCAGTCAATTAGATGTGGACTATTGTCTTGTTATTTAATATGAGACAAAAGTACAGACAATCAGCTTATGCTCAAATCCAAATGTCTTAACTTTAGAGCAGAAACAACAAATTTCACTGTACTGTTACCATACTTTTGGAGGGCACTGTACTCATGACTCTGTACAATGTTATTAATATTCCTGTAACAGGAAGATTCTCAACAAGTACATACGACTCCAATTCCAAGCATATGTATTCTATAAGAGTTGATTGCTTTGTGCATAATGTTTTCTTATGCAGGTAATTGAGATTTTTTATTAATTATAATTTCTCTTTTAGAAATGCACTCTTGCTGAAGGAATAGCAGGTGCACAAAAGTAATATTACAAGACGATGATATTAAATATTTTGCATTGGAGATTGTTTTGCTGTGTATTGGATTGGGGCATTTGACTTGTCTATTGTTTAGTACTTGCAGTGAAGGTAAAGAACTTATAATATGATGCTAATGCAATCGACCGATGCCGAGACTGCCAGTAAATTCTTTTGGTTGTGAAATTATTGACAGTGCCTGGTTTGCTGAAACCATTTGTCTGCTTGTGGTCTAAATGACTACTCAAAATTGTTATTACTTCCCTTTCTGCAATGACTAAGAAATGAATACAGTTTAGGTAAAATCACTTGCATCCCCTGGTTTTGAACAATACAGCTTGACCATGGCTTTCTTACTGTGTGTGTGCGTGGCACTGTCTATTGCACAGAGTGGTAAGTCTTTTTTGTCTAAAATGCTCCATTTATATGCTTTGAATTATCACAGCACTGCAGACTAAATGCTGCAGATTCAAAAAAGGAGAGAAAGCGTTTTTTCCAGTAGAATGGCAACCACGTTTGCAAGAGTGAAATGTATTTTTTCAACTATGTATCCAATGGAATTTCATCAGATGGCAGAGGATATTGTAATTTTACACACAAACATAGTTATCAGTTGACTGAAAATAGTTACTTGAATTCATTTCATTGACTCGAATTAGTTAGATATTGTTCTCAAAATCAGTAGTGGAATGATCTTTGAGTGGTGGCGTGTGTAACGTTTCTGTTGCCACTATCCCAAGCAGCTGAAGAGGGCAGAGTGGGTATCGTGGGGGGTACAGAAGCAGCACCCCATTCCCGCCCCTACATGGTTTCTCTGCAACACAACAAGCGGCATTTTTGTGGAGGAATTCTGGTCAGAGAGGATTTTGTGCTCACGGCTGCCCACTGTAATAAGTGAGTTTTCGTTGTGACATTGTCTGTAAAAATCAACTCCAGCTAAAGCCAGCGACATGAGTGTTCAGCTTTAGACTTTCACCAATGATTGATCATACACTCATATGACAGAAAAATACATTTTGTACATATACTCTGTAAACACAGATGTATCACACTGGATTATGAAATGTAGTTGTTTATATTTACAGGTATTTTTAACCTTTTTGGTTAAGATATTGGGCAAATGCGCTTGGAACTACCTGAGCCTGCATTCAGGTTATTTAGCCAGATAGTCTATTTAGCCAATCATTGCTATTCATTACTTCTTACATGCCTGTTTTTTCTTTCATTCCATTACATTACATTACATCATTGGCATTTATCCAGAGCGATGTACAGTTGATTACACTAAGCAGGAGACAATCCTCCCCTGGAGCAGTGCAGGGTTAAGGGCCTTGCTCAAGGGCCCAACAGTTGTGCGGAATTTATTGTGGCTACACCGGGATTAGAACCACCGACCTTGTGTCTCCCAGTCATTTACCTTAACCATTACGCTACAGGCCGCCCTTTCAGCTCACACTAATACAGCAAATGAAAGTAGTGATTAGGCTGAAATGAACACCAGCAAAAGATCATTCAGGGCGTTCCACTTTTTCAGTTTCAGGCGATACAGAGTAGTCCTGGGTGCTCACTCCCTACATTCCCGTGAATCAACTCAACAGGCGCTGGACATCAAGCGCTTCTACCCACACCCAAAATACAACAAGGAAGCCAATGACATCATGCTACTCAAGGTATGTTTTTCTGGGAGCAGTAATTGTGGTGATTTTATTTTGATATGTGACCACTCTCACATATGACAAAATCCTAATACCTCTATCTGTGCGGAATGTATCCTATCCATTTATGCCCCCTCATTCTGCTTACCGAACTCACCCTGAAGAATCGCCTGTAGTTTGCTTTCTTAATCCCTTTAGTACATTTAAAGAGGAATAATAATAATAATAATAATAATAAAAATAATAATAATAATAATAATAATAATAATAATAATACATTTAAAGCCTCAAATCAAATAAAGTCTCCTTTTATTGAGCTTGAAGTGATTAAGCAACTTAAGTGTTAACTTTTATGTTTTCTGTATGGAATCAATTTGGTTTCCCTTCTTTGAACCATTTCCAGAGCCTCTATAAAGAAGGGCAAACAGATTGATTCTGTGTATAGAAGATAAAAGTTATGAGTAATGACTATACCTCCAGTCTAGTATCAAAAGCCCTGGAAAGTTAACTGATTAGAAAATTAGTTAACCAATTTGTCGATAACATAGTAGATTAGTAGTGCTCCTAAATTATATTTCCCATTAGCACACATCAATTTTCAGGAGCTCCTATACTGGGAGCACTGTAGAACTGTGTTAAGTTTTTTCCCCCTCTTGTTTCTGCTAGCTGAATGGGAAGGCGGAGCTGACTAAATTTGTCCAGGTGATCCCTTTGATGACTCAGCGACTGCCACCAGGCAAGGTGTGCAGCACTGCAGGCTGGGGGGATGTGGGTGATAATGGCACCTTCCCGGACAAACTGCAAGAGGTGAACACCACCATCATCGGACAGAAGAAGTGTGCACAACTGTGGAGAGGCAGCGTTAAGATCACCAGTGGCATGGTGTGCGCGACAGGCCAGCGCCAATTCCAAGGCTTTTGTTCGGTATGTATCCTACAACCAAAACAGACACTTCTTTCGTTGTTCATTTAAAGACATAAGAGCAGAAAATAAGCAGTCTGACTAAGGTACAATAATATGAGTATGAAATCACTGCATAAATCCTCTTGCCTAGATTAGCTGTGTGTGCAGTATGTTTGTGTTTCAGTACTCCTAACTTCGCCATACTGCACATTTCAGGGGGATTCAGGAGGTCCACTGGTGTGTGATGGGAAGGCAGCTGGCACCGTTTCCTTCTCAGGACAGCGTTGTGGAGATTCCAGGACCCCAGATGTTTATATGAACATTCCCAGCTACAGGCGATGGATCGAAAGCGTCCTTAAACATGGATAATGTTTTTTTTTCATATTATTTGTTAAAAATTAACTGCTATTCTATTTTACTTTTTACGAAAAGTAAGTACAATAATCACAACAACTGGTAACATATAATAAGAAATTGTACAGCACTTTAGTTGAAGGTAGTCATTTTAAATGTGCTTTATAAATAAATGTGACTTGACTTGAAATGACTGAGAAAACTCTTCTTCTGTTTTAAATATATCAGATTGTTTTGTGACTCTTATGTCGTCTATCTTTTAACACCTTGTTTTGTATTGTCTAACACTTGGATTGAACAATATTGCACAATAAAAATGAAAGAAAAACTTGAAATGACATTAAAGAGTACAAGGAATGGCAAGATTCATTGTTGAATGGAAGCAAACAGCAGGCGAATAATTTTCAATCCAGCAAAGATCACACTGATGGCTATGGACAATGCAAGTGGTGAGTTTCGGCTCCCATTGGTGTTCAGCAACAAGAGTGCAAAATGGTAATTCTGCACTCGCATCACAGTAAACCTGGTACACAAATGCACTGATTTACTAATATTGATTCTATGGTGTGTTGAATAAGAGTTCTATTCCCGTGAGATCAGCATGTGAGTCAGCATGTTATAATGGACCATACAGAGAGTGCTTATGGAGGGTGCATTTCACTCACTTGTATCTCTGCACTTGTATACTCAGTACAGCCCGGTTTGACTTTCAGTAATGCGCGCCACAGTCATAACCAAAGGCCGCACGGATGTGCTTGTTCCTTTCTGAGATCTTACAGAGATCATGTGTAGTCTCCAGTGTGGCTTAGCCTCCCTGCCATTCACAATACTTGTTGGTCAGGTACAGAAGGAATAGATCTTGCAGCTAGAGCATGTTTATACTCCCCCACGTTGACTGCTGCCCTTGGTCAATACATTTAAATTCTACACAGTGGAAAATAAAGTATAAATTGAGTCATCCTTTAACCCTCTAAAGAGGTTCGGGTCTGTGGGACCCGTTTTCAATGTTTACTAAAATAAAAATGATACAACAAATATTTTTTTCAACCTTTGACTCATAACCCTTGGCTCATTTTCTGTGAAGAACATGTAAATTAACTCATTTTCATTGAGTACACACTGTGCACCCCCCAACACATTTACATTACATACAGGTTATAAGTATGAGGTTTATATGTTTTATAAGTATAAGGTTTGCTGTGTACCTTTACCTGGCCTTCCTCCTTCCTCCTAGGACTATTGTGTGTGTGTGGGTGTGTGTTTGTGTGTGTGCGTGCGTGCTTTCTCCTTTAGATTATTAGATTTAGATTTAGATCCACACTGTCAGACTGTGCCCCTCGTGTGGTGTGTAGATATTGTGTTCAATCAGGGCCGTTTGAGTAATGACTGGGTCTCTGAACTAAAGTGCAGTGAAAGGGCCCTCCAGTTTTTTATGACTGGACTGCATTTGCCCCCTCCTTGTGGCTGGGCCCCAGAAAGCTTTGCTGTTTTCCGCCTTATTGTGGGCATGTGTTCATTGTTAAATTTGTGTTCTGTATCCTAATTTCTATGATTTATTCCTCCCAGTTTTGATTATTATTGATTTGTTTGACCAAAATCACATTTCATCACAAAAAACGAATACTAATGAATGTGATTTAGCAGGGGTAAATGGCACATATTAACCGTATATGCTATATGTTATGGTCTATATTGCTTGTAATTAAGATAAGGTCAACATCTGTGAAGTATTTTTACATAAATTGTTATGACTGCATTGTTTTAAGACCCCAATAATGGTATGGGTCCACCAGACCCGCGAAAAGGTCCTGAGTAACATAAATATGTCCACCGCACAAGGGTTAAATACTCACTGTGTCTTGATATCGGCACCACAAAATGTCAAGTGAATTGTAGGGACTCAAATTAGTTGCATAAACATATTTTTTAAGCAAGCATCATGATATGGAACTCGAACAGGTCATCATTATCTGCACGATTGAACCCTGCGCACATGGATCTTGGTTGATATCCAGCTGGGAAGGGTGTGTAATCAGTGAGCTAACAAAAAGGCATAAGAAAGGCCACAAGTGTTCAATTAACAGCTGTTTGAACAGCAGTGCAGGAGGGCATCTCTGAACACACAAAGCATCAAATCTTGAAGCAGATGGGCTATGGCAGCAGAAGACAACACTGGGTCACACTTCTGTCAGCTAAGAACAGGAAGATGAGGCTACAGTGGGCACATGACTACCAAAACTGGACTCTTGAAGATTGGGAACACATTCCCTGGTCTGACAAATGTCTGCTGCCACATGCAGATGGTAGGGTCAGGATTTGGAATAACAGCATGAATCCATGGCTCCATCCTGCATGGTGTCAAAGGTACAGACTGCCAGTGGTGGTGGTGCAATAGTGTGGGGAATGTTGTCTTGGCACACATTAATCCCCTTAGCATTTTTGGTCGGAAGTCAAAGATCTGGCTATAATCAGCTTGGGGTATAGGGATGGCCTTTTGTATGCAAGGGAAACTTTTTCACTCCAAGATGCACACTAGGATGGAATGACTGTGATGGAGATCTGTGATGAATAAATATTTTACAGAATGAGTAACTGATCCTGGAACTATGCACTATTCAAGGTGTGGCGATAAAGGATTACATTTGGACTACTAGGACTGTAAAGCAATGCAAGGTTTTCCCTGTACATTATCATAGTGTTATCAACAATTAATATATTCATTATTTTACATGTTGAACTGTGCATTTAATGTTGTTATGGTGACGGTTTCTGTAATCCCATCATCCCACTTGCAAATTCCTTTTTTATTTTTTTTGTTTTATTATTTTTATTACACCGCTTGATTTAGTTCTTTACTTTATGTGAATTCATTTAAATAAAACCATCAGCTTGATGAGTTATCTGGGCCAAGAAAGCACATTTCTGTAATTCTCTTGGTGGGAACTTGTGATCTCTGTTTTTGGGGTCTTTCTGTCTCAGCCGAATGGTTAGAGATTCTGGTCTGTGATACAGCTTGTTGAAGGCGCTGAGTAATATCTGATGGTCTTTGCAGATGCTGTTTCTTTAGCTGTGTCATCCACAGCAGGCCCTGCTCGTTCTCTCTCTCTCCCTCCCTCTCTCTGTCTCTCTCTCTCTCTCTCTCACCTCTGCGGCGGTAAGTGTTAATCATTATTTCTATCTGCAGACCCCCATCTGTCATCAGCTGAGGTGTGACTTGAGTGCATCTTGCAGTTCTCACCAAACCAGCGGCACACCACGTTCTTTTTCACTACAGGCAGACTAGTTATAATGTGGTCTGATGCAGAAGGCCTTCTCGGAAGGAGGTGTTGGTTGACACAAATAGCTTCTGCTCTTTGTTCTAGCAATGAGGTTTTCTGATACCATGAAAAAGAATGGATAGAATATCATCCCCCCCCCTCCCACCACCACTTCCATCTCCCCCCAAACATACATCGAGACAAAATCAAATGCATGTATCATATATTGTTCATGATGCGCTTTAACATCATCTTGGTTGTGATTTGGGCCGAAATCCACTTTTTTATGCATGTCTTTCGGTCCATAACGGACACGTTGACTTCCAGAAGGCGTGGGCTTGCATACCCTTTGGTTTTGTTGGCCCCCCATCCTGCCACGCTGCAGACTGTTTCAGGCTTGACGTCCTTATCTTTCTTAGGGAGGGGGATCCACTGCACTACTTTGGTCTTCTTAACTGCAGTCTTGAGCTGCTCCAGACACAGAGAGATCAGTCATGAGAGCCCTGACACAGCACCGCTCACAGTTCTACAGCAAATGGAGCTGCTCACATTAATCCAGATCAAGCCGAAAGCAGATGAGTTTTTGCCTAAAAACTTGGACTGTTTTCCTTTGTCTTGTCCACTATTGGGCCCAAGATGTGCTAATGTTATCTCACCTACAGTGCATACGATGCACAATTTTTGTTTTGGCTCTGTCCTCCAGCACATTGGATTTGAAATAAAACATGAAACATGAGACATGAATGAAACAACGATTATCATATTGTGTCCCCCCATTTTAGGGGAGCAAATTTAATGGCGCCCTTTCAATGCACCATATACACTCTGTCACATTACCTGTGATACGCATCAGTGACAAATAGCGCTACTCTATGGGAGAAAGTGAATCATAGACACCCCGGCCAACATAAGCCCTGAACCGTATGACCAAGTGTCTGCTTATGGTGGGTGTATTGACTGACTCAGACTGACTTGTATTCTCCATACCTGCAACAGCATGATGTCATTCTCCAGTCCATGATACCCAGGGTGGATGTGGTAAAACTTCACTTCAGCCCTGTTTGGCTTCTCATGAATGTCATGGGCACCGAGCAGAACTGTCAACTTCTGTCCCCTTTGCAAAAGAAACAGCTGGGTGCTAACTTCACCTTATGTGTAGTTCATCCGTGTATCCAAATCTTGTGTTCACACTGTTGGTAATAATAACCCAGCTCCACAGGAGGTCTTACCATGTCAGGCAATGTGCTGCAGTCATGACAAAAGACTTGGACACTAGGAAACCACCACAGATGTGTCCGTTATTTTGCTGCACAGAGACCATGTAAGGTCTGGAGTGTGGCTTAGCCTCCCGGCCATTCACAATGCTAGAGTCCTGTTGGGCTGGGACAGGAAAGGTAATTTAGCCGATGAGAATGTGTTTATACGTTAAAAAGTGAATGTAAAATTATATATTTATAAGCAACGCATAATAGTTTAAAAGACACACTATTCAAAGATCCAAAAATATAAAACACAGTGTTATTGGGATCAAAATGAATTGACAAAATGCTAATTAGATGCACTTACATATATTATACAAAAGCAAACAACATGACATTGAGCTCACTCAGGTCATCACTGTCCAAAAAATAGTGGTCATTCTTCAGAACCCTTCTTACTTGGTTCTCAGTGTGAGAAGGGTGTGCATAATCAGTGTGTCAAGGTGTGTAATCAGTGTGTAAAGGGTGTGTAATCATTGTGTAAAGGGTGTGTAATCAGTGTGTAAAATGATCTAGTTACAGACAGATACAAATTGTTAGTGCTGGGACTTTCCTGCATCAGCCAAGGCAATCAGGAGGCCCACGAACAAAGGAGTCAGGAGAGGGGCAGTCATGGTGTCAGGGAGGCTCTCAAACACTTTGGATTTAAGACAGCAACTGATAAAAATGAACTGTTCCCTGCTGTCCTTTTATTGATGCCATGCAGGAAGCAGTGGACACACAAGATGTTTATCAGTATAACCGCTGACAGTTCTGCAGAGAAACCCGTTCTTTTTACTTGTTGCAGAAACCCCAGTGTGGCACAGTGGCTTCAGATTAAGATCAGATTGTCAAAAGCAGTACATAAGTGACACATTTAGATGTCTATCGTCCATCTTGTTGCAGAAATTCCAGCATGTACAGTGGCTTTAGAGTTGTTAAAACTTTGAAGAGTAGGTTTCTCAATTTTTTTATAATTTTTTATTTGAGAACTCTATTGCTTTCAATGAATAGGATTGAATGTAACATCCGCATCCCATAGCTTTTTGATATAATTAGGGAATAACCTGTAATGCAGTTTTACACACATTTTCTCCACGTCAGTACCCTGTCACTCAATTACAGGAGCTCTAAACTCAGTTTGCAGGAAGGAAAGCAATCCGAGGACCATGCCTACTGGTTAAGTAGGCACACACCTGCACTACTTTTGTCACGTTTCAGGTCTGTCTCGCCATGTTTTATGTTGATTTATGTTTATTCATGTTGTCTTAGTCACGTAGTGTCTTCATGTATTATGTTAGTCTAGGTTTGTCATGTTGTTTAGTTATGTTTTCGTACGATTTTATTACCTGGTTATGTTGAGTGATTATCGTCTTAGTTTCGCGTTGTGTCATGTTTTGATTTATGTTTATTGTTACGTTAACTGGTCACGGTTTATGCATACACTTTTACATGTTTTTCCGCAAACCTTGCGTTCCGCCTTTTCTCTCTCTCTCCTTCTGTCATTCACTTCCTAATTGTTTCTATTTGTCTATTTACTAAAACTACTAACGCTAGATCAGGATTGGGTAGAGACT
Source organism: Conger conger (assembly GCF_963514075.1). NCBI lineage: Eukaryota > Metazoa > Chordata > Actinopteri > Anguilliformes > Congridae > Conger > Conger conger. The sequence goes on along the minus strand of NC_083763.1, from coordinate 10,580,093 downwards.
AACAAACTAATCATGTGTTCATGTTACCTTACGTTTCTCGTGCATGTCATTTACTAATTTACTAATGCTAGGGCAGGATAGGTTTATTACTAACGATTACTAATCTCCTTGTTAAACTTGTCATCCATCGCACCTGTTTTCCATTTCCTTGCTACGCTCTAACTAATTGTCTACACCTGTCTACACCTGAATTTATAGCCCAGTCGCGCAACTGTTCACTGCGAAATTGTCTGCCTCTGTTTTCCACGCAACTCTTGAGCATTTACTGTTTTGATTACACGTTACGATCCAAGCCTGTTTACCGACCATAGTTTATTGATTTCTGTTTTGTGACCTTCGTTTGTTTTTTGACTACGTCCCCGCCTACCGTTTTTGTACTTTTGCCCCGCTGATTGTTTCATGGTTTCGACTCCCGCTTCGCCCACGACTACGCCTCTGCCTGCCGTCCGCCTGTTCATCTGCCCCGCTGACAGCTCTCCTGCTACCGGACCTCCCTGCACGCCTACCGACTACGAGATTGCCTCTTCCCTCGGCACCGTGCTTTTTGTTAGTTTTGTATTTGTTTGGCTGGATCTTCGTGTATGGACTTTGCTTGTGTTGACTACGCTCCTGGGACTCGTCCCGAATAAAGCCCTAATGGGACTTTATTTTACTATTGTTTCTGAGTCGTGCATTTTGGGTCCAACCCCCACGCACCCGTCTCAACTTTACCAATCAGTCCAGGAGTTTATAAGGTGTGCTTCTTTGTACAGGAGACGACTGAGACCAGGGAACTGTTGCCATAGGAGATAGAGCTGTTTGTGCTGACCGGGTGCAAGCAAAGCTGAAAAGCTACTTTATTATTTTAGTTAGCTATTTTTATCTGAACCCTGTAAGGGTGACTTTTTGTTTGTTTGACAGTTCTGTGCACTCTCTCTCTTGCAGGTGGTTCTGGGGGCAAAAGGGGTCCTAGATAGGTGTAACTACATACTGCATTACCGACTAGCATACCATGGTCGGCAGCTAGAATACCCTGAGTACAACAATAACTATACATAAGTGCTACTATAATCTATGGTATACACAAGGCTAATCATGGTAACATGGTAGTGAGATAGGGAGGGAAAGGTGCAGCCTGAAGAGATGAATCTTCAGTCTGTGTCTAACTATTGAATGAGGTATTTTTTTCTTTTGTTTTTTTTTTTTTTTTCATTTTCAAAGAACTAGCTATAATCAGTTGGGGTATACAATAGGCCGGAAACGTTTTCCATCCAAGGAAAGACTGACAGATATTGCAATGAGTCATGGAGAACTGCAATGACTAAGTAAGTAACAGAATGAGTAACTGACCCGAGAACTGTTGGACTAAACACTGGGAATTTAACTTTTCAGCATGTAAAGCAATACAACGATTTTTGGCACATTCACATTGTGTTCATTTCATGAAGGTTTTTATAAACCCATTGTCTCCTTGTGGTTTCCTTTTTATAACCTTGCTTTATTATTATTATTTCACAGCTTGTTTTAGCTGTTTATTTTGTCTGAATAAATGAAAATAAAACATCCATAGAGTAATGAGTTATCTGTGTATGGGAACAGGTCAAGCACGTATCTGTAATTCTCTTGGTGGGAACTTGTGATCTGTGTTTTCTGGGGTCTTTCTGTCTCAGCCGAATGGTTAGAGATTCTGGTCTGTGATGCAGCTTGTGGGAGGTGCTGAGTAATATCTGTTTCACACGCTGTTTCTTTAGCTGTGTCATCCACAGCAGCAGGCTCTGCTCGTTATAATGTGGTCTGATGCAGAAGGCCTTCTCTCTTAAATGTCTATCGCTTTCAGTTACCAGGATTGAATGTAACATCTGCATCCCAGAGCTTTTTGATCTAGTTAGGGAACAACCGAAAATGCAGTTGTTTTACACATATTTTCTCCAACTCAGTACCCTCCGAATCAAATTTTGCACTTACAAACGTTGCTGTGAAATTGCGAACAGGCTAAAAATTTACCAGGAGTTGCAAATAAGAAACCAATTTTAGCCATGTTTAAAAACCTTGAATTTACCCAAGATAAATTAATAATCAAAACTGGATTTAGCCATCTGGCTAGCCTCTCTAGTCGAAGCAGAACATAAATAACACCAAAAGCAACAAGCTGAAACAGTAGCCACCTTAATGGCTTGATGTAGTTTCAGCCAGTAAAAAAAGTTTTATTTTGAGGGTGAATTGGCCAACAATATTAACAACCCCTGCTTATAGTTTTAGATTTGGTAAAAGACCATGGTATAAGCGGAGTAATCCACTCTGCGATGGTCATTACACGGTTTTAACACACTCCACTTCACGCCGGGTGGTTCTTCAGCCCCGCATAATGCGTTAAAAGCGTGTAATGACCACCTCGTTGTGGATTATTCCTTACTTATATTGCTTTGGCAACAATGGTTGACTTCTATTCATGCCAATGAAACCATTCAGATTTGAGAGAAAGAGAGATATGTGATCTTGTTGCGGACACATATACATTTAATAGTCCTTGGACCTGGTTAAGCCATGGTAATCAGGAGACCCACTAACAGAAGCAGAATGCACCCTGGCTGCATGCTGATGGTGGAGGTGTGTGGCACATTGGCTCAGTTTTCAGGAAGGAAGCAGGGCAATCCGAGGACCATGCCTACTGGTTAAGTAGGCACACACCTGCACTACTTAACCAATCAGTCCAGGAGTTTATAAGGTGTGCTTCTTTGTACAGGAGACGACTGAGACCAGGGAACTGTTGCCATAGGAGATAGAGCTGTTTGTGCTGACCGAGTGCAAGCAAAGCTGAAAAGCTATTTTATTATTTTAGTTTGTTATTTTTATCTGAACCCGGTAAGGGTGACTGCTCTCTCTCTCTCTCTCTCTCTCTCACTCTTTCACATCCCTGCACCAAACCAGCTGCTCAACGCTGGTATGGAGTCTGTTAGTATTTAGACACAATTTCTGTTGGTTTGGCTCTGACTGTTCAGGAGTAGGCAGACCTGGCCTCATTGTGGGTTTCTGTTGGCCAGGGTTGCTAAAGTTCCTCTCAAGTGCCCACAGAGTCACACTATTTGTCACTGACACTGGCATATCACGAGTAACGTGACAGTGAGCTATAGAGTGCCAAATTGCTGGCGGGCCAGTGCATTGCATGGGTGCATATTATATTTTGCTTTCATATTATATTTCTTAGTTTCCCCATTATGACTCATTCTATGAATTAATTCTTTCTAACATTCATTTTCTTTGCTTAGTGGTTGCTGGACAAATACCATACAAGGACAATGCTATTATACAGCCTGAGTCATTATCCTGTCTCGTCAGTATGTTCGGTGAACTCCAGAGAAAGATCTAAGTGACCAGTGGAAAATCTATGACCCTCAAAGTTGGTATACAGTGCCAACTGTATTTGCCCCCTTCATGATTCCTTATTGTTGTGTATTTTTCATACTGAATGGTTTCAGAACTTTCAACAAAATGTAATGTTGGACAGGTTCTGCAACAGCATCTCCATTTGAGTCAAGTTCAGGACACTGACTAGGCCACTCTAAAACTTTAATTTTCATTATTTTCAGTCAATTAGATGTGGACTATTGTCTTGTTATTTAATATGAGACAAAAGTACAGACAATCAGCTTATGCTCAAATCCAAATGTCTTAACTTTAGAGCAGAAACAACAAACTGTACTGTTACCATACTTTTGGAGGGCACTGTACTCATTACTCTGTACAATGTTATTAATATTCCTGTAGCAGGAAGATTCTCAACAAGTAGATACGACTCCAATTCCAAGCATATGTATTCTATAAGAGTGCATAATGTTTTCTTATGCAGGTAATTGAATTTTTAATTAATTACAATTTCTCGTTTAGAAATGCACTCTTGCTGAAGGAATAGCAGGTGCACTAAAGTAATATTACAATATGATGATATTAAATACTTTGCATTGGAGATTGTTTTGCTGTGTATTGGATTGGGGCATTTGACTTGTCTATTGTTTAGTACTTGCAGTGAAGGTAAAGAACTTATAATATGATGCTAATGCAATCGACCGATGCCGAGACTGCCAGTAAATTCTTTTGGTTGTGAAATTAATGACAGTGCCTGGTTTGCTGAAACCATTTGTCTGCTTGTGGTCTAAATGACTACTCAAAATTGTTATTACTTCCCTTTCTGCAATGACTAAGAAATGAATACAGTATAGGTAAAATCACTTGCATCCCCTGGTTTTGAACAATACAGCTTGACCATGGCTTTCTTACTGTGTGTGTGCGTGGCACTGTCTATTGCACAGAGTGGTAAGTCTTTTTTGTCTAAAATGCTCCATTTATATGCTTTGAATTATCACAGCACTGCAGACTAAATGCTGCAGATTCAAAAAAGGAGAGAAAGCTTTTTTTCCAGTAGAATGGCAACCAGGTTTGCAAGAGTGAAATGTATTTTTTCAACTATGTATCCAATGGAATTTCATCAGATGGCAGAGGATATTGTAATTTTACACACAAACATAGTTATCAGTTGACTGAAAATAGTTACTTGAATTAATTTCATTGACTCGAATTAGTTAGATATTGTTCTCAAAATCAGTAGTGGAATGATCTTTGAGTGATGGCGTGTGTAACGTTTCTGTTGCCACTATCCCAAGCAGCTGAAGAGGGCAGAGTGGGTATCGTGGGGGGTACAGAAGCAGCACCCCATTCCCGCCCCTACATGGTTTCTCTGCAACACAACAAGCGGCATTTTTGTGGAGGAATTCTGGTCAGAGAGGATTTTGTGCTCACGGCTGCCCACTGTAATAAGTGAGTTTTCGTTGTGACATTGTCTGTAAAAATCAACTCCAGCTAAAGCCAGCGACATGAGTGTTCAGCTTTAGACTTTCACCAATGATTGATCATACACTCATATGACGGAAAAATACATTTTGTACATATACTCTGTAAACACAGATGTATCACACTGGATTATGAAATGTAGTTGTTTATATTTACAGGTATTTTTAACCATTTTAGTTAAGATATTGGGCTAATGCGCTTGGAACTACCTGAGCCTGCATTCAGGTTATTTAGCCAGATAGTCTATTTAGCCAATCATTGCTATTCATTACTTCTTACATGCCTGTTTTTTCTTTCATTCCATTACATTACATTACATCATTGGCATTTATCCAGAGCGATGTACAGTTGATTACACTAAGCAGGAGACAATCCTCCCCTGGAGCAGTGCAGGGTTAAGGGCCTTGCTCAAGGGCCCAACAGTTGTGCGGAATTTATTGTGGCTACACCGGGATTAGAACCACCGACCTTGTGTCTCCCAGTCATTTACCTTAACCATTACGCTACAGGCCGCCCTTTCAGCTCACACTAATACAGCAAATGAAAGTAGTGATTAGGCTGAAATGAACACCAGCAAAAGATCATTCAGGGCGTTCCACTTTTTCAGTTTCAGGCGATACGGAGTAGTCCTGGGTGCTCACTCCCTACATTCCCGTGAATCAACTCAACAGGCGCTGGACATCAAGCGCTTCTACCCACACCCAAAATACAACAAGGAAGACAATGACATCATGCTACTCAAGGTATGTTTTTCTGGGAGCAGTAATTGTGGTGATTTTATTTTGATATGTGACCACTCTCACATATGACAAAATCCTAATACCTCTATCTGTGCGGAATGTATCCTATCCATTTATGCCCCCTCATTCTGCTTACTGAACTCACCCTGAAGAATCGCCTGTAGTTTGCTTTCTTAATCCCTTTAGTACATTTAAAGAGGAATAATAATAATAATAATAATAATAATAATAATACATTTAAAGCCTCAAATCAAATAAAGTCTCCTTTTATTGAGCTTGAAGTGATTAAGCAACTTAAGTGTTAACTTTTATGTTTTCTGTATGGAATCAATTTGGTTTCCCTTCTTTGAACCATTTCCAGAGCCTCTATAAAGAAGGGCAAACAGATTGATTCTGTGTATAGAAGATAAAAGTTATGAGTAATGACTATACCTCCAGTCTAGTATCAAAAGCCCTGGAAAGTTAACTGATTAGAAAATTAGTTAACCAATTTGTCGATAACATAGTAGATTAGTAGTGCTCCTAAATTATATTTCCCATTAGCACACACAATTTTCAGGAGCTCCTATACAGGGAGCACTGTAGAACTGTTAAGTGTAAGCTTTTTTTCCCCCCTATCGTTTCTGCTAGCTGAATGGGAAGGCGAAGCTGACTAAATTTGTCCAGGTGATCCCTTTGATGACTCAGCGACTGCCACCAGGCAAGGTGTGCAGCACTGCAGGCTGGGGGGATGTGGGTGATAATGGCACCCTCCCGGACAAACTGCAAGAGGTGAACACCACCATCATCGGACAGAAGAAGTGTGCACAACTGTGGAGAGGCAGCGTTAAGATCACCAATGGCATGGTGTGCGCGACAGGCCAGCGCCAATTCCAAGGCTTTTGTTCGGTATGTATCCTACAACCAAAACAATGTTTCCTTCACTGCAAAAAGACTAAAGAAAGTGCCAAAATAAAAGTATGAAAGCACTGCATAATGAGTAAACTGATGATAAACTGTTATGTTCCTGTGTTCTGTGTGTTAGTTTATCATTGTTTATTATCTTTAGTCTTGTAATTAATTCTTTTTCATATTCATGTCTGGTGTTCTGTTTATATTCATAGTCTTTGCACTCATCTTCCCCTGTGATGTCTGAGTCTGAATGTTTACTAGCCCAGTCACTCCCTTGTCTGAGTGCCCCACTATTCGGGTGTTTACGGTAGTTCCAGGGTTCAATCTTCCTTCCAATCTTGCATTCCTTACTTCCTGCTTTCTCTCCATTTCATGTTTGTACAGAGCACTAATATACTAATCCCATCTAACATAGAATTTGTACAGTACTAATTATACTAACACACTAATATGTTTGTCAAACTAACAAACTAACATTCATTAGTTTTGGGTATTTGTAATTTAAATCACTTAACTAACTTACTAACGCATCTCCAGTTTCAATTCTGTTCTGTAACTCCGCCTCCCTATTCTATCACTGATTACTTGCTTAGTTTCAGCAAAGTATTTGCACCTGTCTCTCTGTATCTCTGCATTTCCTGATTATCTGCTATTGTCTACTCTCTAGTCCGGAGCCGTTTGTATTACATGTGTGTCTTTGTGAATCCAGTCCGCGTTTTCGTTTCCCCCTTGTTATTGTCCTATTACCCTTTCATGTGTCTCACCTGATGTTTATTTGTTAGACTGCCCTAACTCCCATGCCCCGCCTAGTTTGTCTCATTCCCCTGTGTATTTATACCTGTCCTTTTCAGTTGCACGCTGCTAGTTCGTCTTGTCCTGTTTTCTTGTCCTGAGCCCTTGATTCCTTCCCCCAGTTCTAGCCTCCTTGTGCCCTTGCCCTTGCCCTTGCCCTTGCCCTTGCCCTTGCCCTTGCCCTTGCCCTTGCCCTTGCCCCTGCCCCTGAGTCCTTGCCCTTGCCCTTGCCCTTGTTTATCTGGTTTTCTGGTTTTGACCCCTGCCTGCTTCCCTGGACTCTTCTTTGCTTTTTGGATATTTGTACCTCTGCCTTTTTGGATTGGACCCCCTGGATTTTGACCTTGGCTTGTTTTTTTTTTTACTCCGCTCTGTCTGCCCCAGCTGTTGCTATTAAATCCGCCATTTTTTCTTCACTCCAGTCTGCTTTTGGTTCCTCTGTTCCCCCCGGCATAACATAAAGTGTGTGTGTGTGTGTGTGTACAGTATGTACAGTATGTTTGTGTTTCAGTACTCCTAACCTCACCATACTGCACATTTCAGGGGGATTCAGGAGGTCCACTGGTGTGTGATGGGAAGGCAGCTGGCACCGTTTCCTTCTCAGGACAGCGTTGTGGAGATTCCAGGACCCCAGATGTTTATATGAACATTCCCAGCTACAGGAGTTGGATCGAAAGTGTCCTTAAACATGGATAATGTTTTTTCATATTATTTGTTAAAAATTAACTGCTTTTCTATTTTACTTTTTATTAAAAATAAGTACAATAATCAAAACAATTGGTAACATATAATTAGAAATTGTACAGCACTTTAGTTTAGTCATTTTAAATGTGCTTTATAAATAAATGTGACTTGACTTGAAATGACTGAGAAAACTATCCTCATGAATTGGAAATCAAGGTTTGTTTATTTTAGTTTGTGTGGCTCTGTTCTGTTTTGAATATATCTGATTATTTTATGACTCTATTGTCTATGTCTTGTATTGTCTAACACTTGTATTGAACATTATTGCACAATACAAATTTAATGAAAACTTGAAATGACATTAAAGAGTATTGTACAAGGAATGGCAAGATTCACTGTTGAATGGAAGCAAACAGCAGGCGACTAATTTTCAATCCAGCAAAGATCACACTGATGGCTATGGACAATGCAAGTGGTGAGTTTCGGCTCCCATTGGTGTTCAGCAACAAGAGTGTAAAATGGTAATTCTGTACTTGCATCACAGTAAACCTGGTACACAAATGCAATGATTTACTAATATTGATTCTATGGTGTGTTGTATAAGAGTTATATTCCCGTGAGATCAGCATGTGAGTCAGCATGTTATAATGGACCATACAGAGAGTGCTTATGGAGGGTGCATTTCACTCACTTGTATCTCTGCACTTGTATACTCACTACAGTTTGACTTTCAAGGCCACACGGATGTGCTTGTTCCTTTCTGAGATCTTACAGAAAGAATCGATCTTACAACTAGAGCATGTTTATACTCCCCCACGTTGACTGTTGCCCTTGGTCAATACTCGGGACCACAACATGTCAAGTGAATTGTAGGGATGCAAATTAGTTCTCTCAGCCGAATGGTCAGAGATTCTGGTCTGTGATACAGCTTGTTGAAGGCACTGAGTAATATCTGGTGGTCTTTGCAGACGCTGTTTCTTTAGCTGTGTCATCCACAGCAGGCCCTGCTCTCTCTCGCTCTCTCTCTCTCTCTCTCTCTCTCTCTCTCTCTCTCTCTGCAGCGGTAAGTGTTAATCATTATTTCTATCTGCAGACCCCCATCTGTCATCAGCTGTGGTGTGACTTGAGTGCATCTAGCAGTCACCAAACCAGCGGCACACCACGTTTTTTTCCACTGCAGGCAGATTCGTTTTAATGTGGTCTGATGCAGAAGGCCTTCTCGGAAGGAGGTGCTGGTTTACACAATTAGAATTCTGCTCTTCGTTCTAGCAATGAGGTTTTCTGATACCATGAAAAATAATGTATAGAAATCACTCTCCTCAGTCTCCCCCCCTCCCACCACCACTTCCATCTCCCCCAAACATACATCGAGACAAAATCAAATGCATGGATCATATATTGTTCATGATGCGCTTTAGTTGCAGTATTTAAACAATGGGTTCGCATTTTAACTGTGTTTCACTTTACACTGCTTATGATACATTTGACCCAGGACAGGTATTTTGATATTTGAGTGTAAACATTTGGTATTTTAGGTTCATTGCAGTTTCTGGCCTCATTGAAGGACACAATTCCCTCCGCTGTGCCCTTACACACCAGAGGACCTCCAGAATCCCCCTGCAATTAAAAAAACAATTTGTTGCTGATGCATATATCAAAAAATAATTGCTTCTGTATTGAATGAAAAACAGACAGTTTTTTCCACATACCTGACAGAAGCCTCTGTTGCCAACGCTTCCCCCTGCACACATCATCCTGGGTGTGATTGGTGTCTTCCCCCATTCTCTTCTGCACATCTTTCGGTCTGTGACAATGACATCGACTTCCAGAAGGCGTGGGCTTTCATACCCTTCGGTTTTATTGGCCCCCCATCCTGCCACGCTGCAGACTGTTTTGGGCTTGACGTCCTTATCTTTCTTAGGGAGGGGGATCCACTGCACTACTTTGGTCTTCTTAACTGCAGTCTTGAGCTGCTCCAGACACAGAGAGATCAGTCATGAGAGCCCTGCTCACAGTTCTAAAGCAAATGGAGCTGCTCACATTAATCCAGATCAAGCCAAAAGCAGATGAGTTTTTGCCTAAAAACTTGGACTGTTTTCCGTTGTCTTGTGCACTATTGGGCCCAAGATGTGCTAATGTTATCTCAAATCTCACCTACAGTGCATACGATGCACAATTTTAATTTTGGCTCTGTCCTCCAGCACATTGGATTTGAAATAAAACATGCAACATGATACATGAATGAAACAATGATTATGATTATGATTTTCATATTGAGTCCCCCCATTTTAGGGGAGCAAATGTAATGGCGCCCTTGCAATGCACCATACATACTCTGTCACATTACCTGTGATCTGCATATCTCAGTGACAAATAGCGCTACTCTATGGGAGAAAGTGAATCATAGACACCCTGGCCAACATAAGCCCTCCGCAACACTCAAGATGAGGCCAGTTCTGCCTACTCTGCAGGTCACACATCATAATGAACCATATGACCTGGTGTGTGCTTATGGTGGGCTTCACTGACTCAGACTGACTTGTATTCTCCATACCTGCAACAGCATGATGTCATTCTCCAGTCCATGATACCCAGGGTGGATGTGGTAAAACTTCACTTCAGCCCTGTTTGACTTTTGACTTTTGATGTCATGGGCACCGAGCAGAACTGTCAAGTTCTGTCCCCTTTGCAAAAGAAACAGCTGGGTGTTAATTTCACCTTTTATGTAGTTCATCCGTGTGTCCAAATCTTTCATTGCCACAGCATAAAGTAACTTTTTTCACCTTTTGACATTCATACACTTGTGTTTACACTGTTGGTAATAATAACCCAGCTCAACGGGAGGTCTTACCATGTCAGGCAATGTGCTGCAGTCATTACGAAGGAGTCGGACACCAGGAAACCACCACAGGTGTGCCTTTTATTTTGCTGCACAGAGACCATATAAGGTCTGGAGTGTGGCTTAGCCTCCCGTCCATTCACAATGCTAGAGTCCTGTTGGGCTGGGACAGAAGGAAGGTTCAGCCAATGAGCATGCGCATGTTTATACATTTACAAGTTAAAACTTATACATCAAAATGATACATTCTGCAGAGAGAGGGAGCGAGTGAGAGAGAGAGAGAGAGAGAGAGAGAGAGCGGTCTTACCGGTGAGCACCAGCAGGGGCAGGAGAGTCGTGAGCAGGAACAGAGGCACAGCAGCCATTGTGTCTGGGAGAGCTGAGTGGTCCTGCTGATGCTAAGTGTGGAAGAAATGAGCGGGATTACAACTGCGTGATACTTTTAACAATGATGAACTTTTTGCGATGATGAGCACCTCCCTGCGCTGCCTGAGGAGGCTGGAGGCCCGTGGTCTCACACAGGAAGAGGAGGTGGAGCTGTGAAGTTTCCTATGAAACAGAATCTACGTGATGACTACCCCTGTTCTGGGTCCCTATTCCAACCTGGGGCATGAAGTAAACAAAGCAAATCAAACCAAAACCATATTTCCACCAATTCAATATCCAAGCAATTCAAGTTTGGGACTCTACGTGTCATATTTGATCTATCTGGGCATTTTCAGGGTAACTGACGTTACAACTGCTGGATATTTGGGCGGTAAATCCCAGCTACATAATAGAGACTGATGAGAGTTATTGACACCTGAGGGTTATAAAAGCATATGTCAGTCTCTTATGTGTCTGTATTGGGCTTTGTCGCCCAGATATCCAGCAGATGTAATGTCAGTTACCGTGGAGTTGCCCAGCTGCATTTTTTATTCATCATTTTGCCTACAGGTGAAGATGCTAAGTTGCATTACCTGAACAATAATGCTTCTGTGTGCTTCAGGGGTCACCAACCCTGTTCCTGGAGATCTACCATCTCGTAGGTTTTCATTTCAACCCTGGTCCTGGAGATCTACCATCCTGTAGGTTTTAATTTCAACCATGGTCCTGGAGATCTGCCATCCTGTAGGTTTTCATTTCAAACCTGTTCCTGGAGATCTACCATCCTGTAGGTTTTCATTTCAACCATGGTCCTGGAGATCTACCATCCTGTAGGTTTTCATTTCAACCATAATTTGACACACCTGACTCTACTAATTAGCAGCTCAATGCAAATGTCTTGCTCTTGTATGTGTGCTTTGTTAGGGTTGGAGTGAAAACCAACAGGATGGTAGATCTACAGGAACAGGGTTGGTCCCCACTGGTATACTTCATGAAAAACAATCATACAACATGTCCAGCAGAGGGGGAATGTGAGTTATTTGAAGTGGAATTAAGTAATACATCAAACGGAACACAAGATGGCATCAATGTGCCAAAATTGAGACCTACTTGAAGGCAAATTCTGTACTTACATCACAGTAAACATGGTACACAAATGCACTGATTTACTAATATTGATTCTATGGTGTGTTTTATAAGAGTTATATTCCTGTGAGATCAGCCTGAGAGTCAGCATGTTATAATGGACCATACAGAGAGTGCTTATGGAGGGTGCATTTCACTCACTTGTATCTCTGCACTTGTATACTCAGTACAGCCCCGTTTGACTTTCAGTAATGCGCGCCACAGTCAGGACCAAAGGCCGCACGGATGTGCTTGTTCCTTTCAGAGATCTTACAGAGATCATGTGTAGTCTCCAGTGTGGCTTAGCCTCCCTGCCATTCACAATACTTGTTGGTCAGGTACAGAAGGAATAGATCTCGCAACTAGAGCATGTTTATACTCCCCCACGTTGACTGCTGCCCTTGGTCAATACATTTAAATTCTACACAGTGGAAAATAAAGTATAAATGTAATCATCCTTTAAATAAAGCACTCACTGTGTCTGGATATCGGCACCACAAAATGTCAAGTGAATTGTAGGGATGCAAATTAGTTGCATAAACATATTTTTTAAGCAAGCATCATGCTATGGAACTCGAACAGGTCATCATTATCTGCACGATTGAACCCTGCGCACATGGATCGTGGTTGATATCCAGCTGTGAAGGGTGTGTAATCAGTGAGCTATCAAAAAGGCATTAGAAAGGCCACACATGTTCCATTAACAGCTGTTTGAACAGCAGTGCAGGAGGGCATCTCTGAACACACAAAGCATCAAACCTTGAAGCAGATGGGCTATGGCAGAGAAGACAACACTGGGTTTCACTTCTGTCAGCTAAGAACAGGAAGATGAGGCTACAGTGGACACATGACTACCAAAACTGGACTCTTGAAGATTGGAAACACATTCCCTGGTCTGACGAATGTCTGCTGCCACATGCAGATGGTAGGGTCAGGATTTGGAATAACAGCATGAATCCATGGCTCCATCCTGCATGGTGTCAAAGGTACAGACTGCCAGTGGTGGTGGTGCAATAGTGTGGGGAATGTTGTCTTGGCACACATTAATCCCCTTAACTTTTTTGGTCATAAGTCAAAGATCTGGCTATAATCAGCTGGGGTATAGGGATGGCCTTTTGTATGCAAGGGAAACTTTTTCACTCCAAGACGCACACGAGGAGGGAATGACTGTGATGGAGAACTGTGATGAATAAATATGTTACAGAATGAGTAACTGACCCTGGAACTATGCACTATTCAAGGTGTGGGGATAAAGGATTATATTTGGACGATGTGAACACTAGGAATTGAACTTTTCAGCATGTAAAGCAATGCAAGGTTTTCCCTGTACATTATCATGGCGTTATCAACAATGAATAAATTATTTTTTACACATGATGAACTGTTCATTTAATGTTCTTATGGTGACGGTTTTTATAATCCCATCATCCCACTTGCAAATTCCTTTTTATTTATCTTGTTTTATTATTTTCGTTACACTGCTTGATTTAGACTATCCGGGCGGCACGGATGGTGCAGTGGGTAGCACTGCCGCTTCACAGCAAGGAGGTCCTGGGTTCGAATCCCCGTCGGCCGGCGCCTCTCTGTGTGGAATTTGCATGTTCTCCCCGTGTTTGCGTGGGTTTCCTCTGGGTACTCCGGTTTCCTCCCACAGTCCAAAGACATGCAGGTCAGGCTGACAGGAGAGTTTAAATTGCCTGTGGGTATGAGTGTGTGAGTGAATGGGGTGTGTGCCCTGCGATTGACTGGCGACCTGTCCAGGGTGTATTCCTGCCTTTCGCCCAATGTATGCTGGGATAGGCTCCAGCCCCCCTGCAACCCTGTTGAGGATAAGTGGGTTAAGATAATGGATGGATGAATGGATTCAGACTATCTGTCTCAGCTGAATGGTTAGAGATTCTGGTCTGTGATACAGCTTGTTGAAGGTGCTGAGTAACAGGTGGTGGTCTAAACTTGGCATGCCTTTGTTGTTCAGTACTGAATGCGCACTGTAACACATAGTGTACTTCATCTTGTGTAGCCTCTGTTCATTTAATACTGTGGATATATTAGCCCATATTCTTTTAGTTCTGTACTCCAATTCAATTTGTATTCTGATGGTGGAGGTGTGTGGCACGTTGTGTCATTCACAGCAGGCTCTGCTCTCTCTCTCTCTCTCTCTCTCTCTCCCTCTCTCTCTCTCTCTCTCTCTCTCTCTCTCTCTCTCTCACCTCTGCAGCTGAAAGTGTTAATCATTATTTCTATCTGCAGACCCCCATCGGTCATCAGCTGTGGTGTGACTTGAGTCAGCAAACCACTTTTTTTTCCGCTACAGGCAGATTAGTTATAATGTGGTCTGATGCAGAAGGCTTTCTCAGAAGGAGGTGCTGGTTTACACGACTAGCTTCTACTCTTCGTTCTAACAATGAAGTTTTCTGAAACCATGAAAAATAATGGATGGAATATCATTACCCCCACCCCCTACCTCCATCTCCCCCAAACACACATCCGGAACAAAATCAAATGCATGTATCATATATTGTTCATGATGTGCTTTAATTGCAGAATTTAAACAATGGGTTCCGATTTTATCTGTGGCTCAGTTTACATTGCTTATGATACATTTGACCCAGGACAGGTATTTGGATATTTGAGTGTAGACATTCGGTCTTTTAGGTTCATTGCAGTTTCCGTCATTGAAGGACGCAATTCCCACCGCTGTGCCCTTACACACCAGAGGACCTCCAGAATCCCCCTGCAATTAAAAAAACATTATGTTGCTGATGCAAATATCAAAATATAATTGATTCTGTGTTGAATGAAAAACAAACAGTTTTTTACACATACCTGACAGGCGCCTTTATTGTCGATGTTTAACGCTCCACAGATCATCCTGGATGTGATTGGATCCGGAACCCAGTCTTTTGTGCATGTCTTTCGGTTCATAACGGTCACGTTGACTTCCAGAAGGCGTGGGCTTGCATACCCTTTGGTTTTGTTTGCCCCCCATCCTGCCACGCTGCAGACTGTTTTGGGCTTGACGTCCTTATCTTTCTTAGGGAGGGGGATCCACTGCACTTCTTTGGTCTTCTTAACTGCAGTCTTGAGCTGCTCCAGACACAGATAAATCAGTCATGAGAGCCCTGACACAGCACCGCTCACAGTTCTACAGCAAATGGAGCTGCTCACATTAATCCAGATCAAGCCGAAAGCAGATGAGTTTTTGCCTAAAAACTTGAACTGTTTTCCGTTATCTTGTGCACTATTGGGCCCAAGATGTGCAAATGTTATCTCAAATCTCACCTACCAATTTTTGTTTTGGCTCTGTCCTCCAGCACATTGGATTTGAAATAAAACATGAAACATGAGACATGAATGAAACAACGATTATGATTCTGATTTTCATATTGAGTCCCCCCATTTTAGGGGAGCAAATTTAATGGTGCCCTTTCAATGCACCATACAGACTCTGTCACATTACCTGCCATACGCATATCTCAATGACAAATAGTGCTACTCTATGGGAGAAAGTGAATCATAGACACCCTGGCCAACATAAGCCACCGCAACACTCAATATGAGGCCAGTTTTCTGGCAACCTACTCTGCAGGTTGCACATCATCATGAACCATATGACCTGGTGTGTGCTTATGGTGGGCTTCACTGACTCAGACTGACTTGTATTCTCCATACCTGCAACAGCATGATGTCATTTTCCAGTGTATCAACATCAAACCCAGGGTGGATGTGGTAAAACTTCACTTCAGCCCTCTTTGACTTTTGATTCTCAGAAATGTCATGGGCACCGAGCAGAACTGTCAAGTTCTGTCCCCTTTGTAAAACAAAGAGCTGGGTGTTAACTTCACCTTATGTGTACTTCATCCATGTATCCAAATGTTTCATTGCCACAGCATCAAGTAACCTTTTTCACCTTTTGACATTCGTACACTTGTGTTTACACTGTTGATAATAATAACCCAGCTCAACGGGAGGTCTTACCATGTCAGGCAATGTGCTGCAGTCATTACGAAGGAGTCGGACACCAGGAAACCACCACAGATGTGGCTTTTATTTTCCTGCACAGAGACCATGTAAGGTCTGGAGTGTGGCTTAGCCTCCCGGCCATTCACAATGCTAGAGTCCTGTTGGGCTGGGACAGAAGGAAGGTTCAGCCAATGAGCATGAGCATGTTTATACATTTACAAGTTAAAACTTATACATCAAAATGATACATTCCACAGAGAGAGGGAGAGAGAGAGAGAGCGAGAGAGGGAGAGAGAGAGAGAGAGAGAGGAAGACAGAGAGAGAGAGAACGGTATTACCGGTGAGCACCAGCAGGGGCAGGAGAGTCGTGAGCAGGAACAGAGGCACAGCAGCCATGGTGTCTGGGAGAGCTGAGTGGTCCTGCTGATGCTAAGTGTGGAAGAAATGAGCAGGATTACAACTGCGTGATACTTTTTACAATGATGAACTTTTTGCGATGATGAGCACCTCCCTGCGCTGCCTGAGGAGGCTGGAGGCCTGTGGTCTCACACAGGAAGAGGAGGTGGAGCTGTGAAGTTCCCCATGAAACATCTACGTGCCAGACATTGGTGGAAACAGTAACCATCATAGCTGTGGCACACTTGGATGACTGCCCCTGTTCTGGGTTCCTATTCCAACCTGGGGCATGAAGTAAACGAAGCAAATCAAACTAAAACCATATTTCCACCAATTCAATATCCAAGCAATTCAAGTTTGGGACTCTACGTGTCATATTTGATCTATCTGGGCATTTTCAGGGTAACTGACGTTAGAACTGCTGGATATTTGGGTGGTAAATCCCAATACAGCTACATAATAGAGACTGATGAGAGTTGTCGACACCTGAGGGTTATAAAAGCATATGTCAGTCTCTTATGTGTCTGTATTGGGCTTTGTCGCCCAGATATCCAGCAGATGTAATGTCAGTTACCGTGGAGTTGCCCAGCTGCATTTTTTATTCATCATTTTGCCTACAGGTGAAGATGCTAAGTTGCATTACCTGAACAATAATGCTTCTGTGTGCTTCAGGGGTCACCAACCCTGTTCCTGGAGATCTACCATCTCGTAGGTTTTCATTTCAACCCTGGTCCTGGAGATCTACCATCCTGTAGGTTTTAATTTCAACCATGGTCCTGGAGATCTGCCATCCTGTAGGTTTTCATTTCAAACCTGTTCCTGGAGATCTACCATCCTGTAGGTTTTCATTTCAACCATGGTCCTGGAGATCTACCATCCTGTAGGTTTTCATTTCAACCATAATTTGACACACCTGACTCTACTAATTAGCAGCTCAATGCAAATGTCTTGCTCTTGTATGTGTGCTTTATTAGGGTTGGAGTGAAAACCAACAGGATGGTAGATCTACAGGAACAGGGTTGGTCCCCACTGGTATACTTCATGAAAAACAATCATACAACATGTCCAGCAGAGGGGGAATGTGAGTTATTTGAAGTGGAATTAAGTAATACATCAAACGGACCACAAGATGGCACCAATGTGCCAAAATTGAGACCTACATGAAGGCAAATTCTGTACTTGCATCACAGTTAACATGGTACACAAATGCACTGATTTACTAATATTGATTCTATGGTGTGTTGCATAAGAGTTATATTCCTGTGAGATCAGCATGAGAGTCAGCATGTTATAATGGACCATACAGAGAGTGCTTATGGAGGGTGCATTTCACTCACTTGTATCTCTGCACTTGTATACTCAGTACAGCCCGGTTTGACTTTCAGTAATGCGCGCCACAGTCATGACCAAAGGCCGCACGGATGTGCTTGTTCCTTTCTGAGATCTTACAGAGATCATGTGTAGTCTCCAGTGTGGCTTAGCCTCCCTGCCATTCACAATACTTGTTGGTCAGGTACAGAAGGAATAGATCTCGCAACTAGAGCATGTTTATACTCCCCCACGTTGACTGCTGCCCTTGGTCAATACATTTAAATTCTACACAGTGGAAAATAAAGTATAAATGTAATCATCCATCCATTAGAAAGGCCACACATGTTCAATTAACAGCTGTTTGAACAGCAGTGCAGGAGGGCATCTCTGAACACACAAAGCATCAAACCTTGAAGCAGATGGGCTATGGCAGAGAAGACAACACTGGGTTTCACTTCTGTCAGCTAAGAACAGGAAGATGAGGCTACAGTGAGCACATGACTACCAAAACTGGACTCTTGAAGATTGGAAACACATTCCCTTGTCTGAAGAATGTCTGCTGCCACATGCATTACATTACATTATTGGCATTTGGCAGACGCTCTTATCCAGAGCGGCGTACAACAAAGTGCATACCCATAACCAGGTTTAAGTGCGCTGAAAGACCCTAGAGGGAAGTACAATTTCAATTGCTACCCGTTCAACAAAGATAAGGACCAAGGCCATTTTTTTCTTTTTCTTTTTTTTTTTAAACAAACAAACAAACAAACAACAAAGCAAAAGTGACCAAACTTAACTATCCAAATATTGGTTACCTAGCCAACTAAAAATACTGAAACACAAAGTGAATCACAAAGACAACAATTAAGGTTCACAGGGAGGTAGGGAGGGACAGGGAGAGGTGCTGCTTGAAGAGGTGCGTCTTCAGCTTGCGCTTGAAGGTGGGGAGAGATTCTACAGTTCTGACCTCAACGGGGAGTTTGCTCCACCACCGTGGAGCCAGAACAGACAGTAGTCATGAGCGTGAGGTGGAGGTTCGGAGAGGGGGAGGTCCCAAGCAGCCTGTGGAGGCTGAACGAAGAGGTCTGGCAGGGGTGTAGGGTCTGATGAGTTTTTGTAGGTAAGATGGGGAAGACCCCTTTACTGCTTGGAAGGCTAGCACCAATGTTTTGAATTTGATGCGAGCCATGACATGCAGCCAGTGGAGGGAAGTAAGCAGGGGGATAACGTGTGAGTATTTGGGAAGGTTGAAGACCAGACCAGCTGCTGCATTCTGGATAAGTTGGAGGGGTCTGATGGCGGACGCTGGGAGGCCAGCCAAGAGGGAATCGCAGTAGTCCAGGCGGGACAGAACCATCGCTTGGACCAGGACCTCGGTTGAGTAGGGGGTGAGAAAGGTGCGGATTCTTCGTATGTTGTATAGGAAGAACCTGTATGACCGGGTCACCGCCGCAATGTTCTCGGAAAGGGACAGTCTGCTGTCCATCACCATGCCGAGGTTCCTTGCCCTGGATGATGGCGTGAATGTGGTATCCCCAAGGGAAATGGAGAGATCCAGATTGGGAGAGATATTAGCAGGGATGAATATCATTTCAGTCTTACCTGGGTTGAGCTTTAGATGGTGGTTGTCCATCCAGCTCTGGATGTCACTCAGGCAAGCAGAGATACGGGCAGAAACCTGTGTATCAGATGGTGGGAATGAGATGAAGAGTTGGGTATCGTCCGCATAGCAGTGGTAGGATAGCCCATGTGCAGTGATCACAGGGCCAAGGGAACGAGTGTAAAGAGAAAAAAGAAGCGGGCCTAGGACTGAGCCCTGGGGAACTCCTGTGGCAAGGGGCCGAGGTGTCGATACCGTACCAGCCCAGGCAACCTGGAAGGAGCAACCAGAGAGGTAGGACTCAATCCAGTCCAGGGCTGTGCCACAGATGCCCGTTGCTGACAGGGCGGACAGGAGGATGGAGTGATCCACAGTGCCATCCTCAGGGAAGGAGCTGAGAAGGGTGTCTAGCTCATCAAGGAAGTTTCCCAGGGGCCCTGGAGGACGATAGATAACTGCAATGAAAAGGTTAGTAGGGTAGGATACTGCAACAGAATGGAATTCAAAAGTGGATATGGTCAGGTCAGAGAGGGGGAGAACAGAGAATTTCCATGAGGGGGAAATTAAAAGACCAGTACCACCGCCACGGCCGGAAGGCCGGGGAGTGTGCGAGAAGGAGAAGGAGGATGAGAGGTCAACGGGAGTGGCAGTGTTGTCAGGTGTGATCCAGCTCTCCGTTGGGGCAAGGAATTGTAGGGACCGGAAGGAGGCATATGCGGGGATGAAGTCAGCCTTCCGAGTGGCAGACTGGCAGTTCCATAGTCCCCCTGTGACAGCAAAGTCCTCACAGGGGGACATGCAGATGGTATGGTCAGGATTTGGAATAACAGCATGAATCCATGGCTCCATCCTGCATGGTGTCAAAGGTACAGACTGCCAGTGGTGGTGGTGCAATAGTGTGTGGAATGTTTTCCTGGCACACATTAATCCCCTTTTTGGTCATAAGTCAAAGATCTGGCTATAATCAGCTGGGGTATAGGGATGGCCTTTTGTATGCAAGGGAAACTTTTTCACTCCAAGACGCACACAAGGAGGGAATGACTGTGGTGGAGAACTGTGATGAATAAATGTGTTACAGAATGAGTAACTGACCCTGGAACTATGCACTATTCAAGGTGTGGCGATAAAGGATTATATTTGGACGATGTGAACACTAGGAATTGAACTTTCCAGCATGTAAAGCAATGCAAGGTTTTCCCTGTACATTATCATGGCGTTATCAACAATGAATAAATAATTTTTTACACATGATGAACTGTTCATTTAATGTTCTTATGGTGACGGTTTTTATAATCCCATCATCCCACTTGCAAATTCCTTTTTATTTATCTTGTTTTATTATTTTCATTACACCACTTGATTTAGACTATCCGGGCGGCACGGATGGTGCAGTGGGTAGCACTGCCGCTTCACAGCAAGGAGGTCCTGGGTTCGAATCCCCGTCGGCCGGCGCCTCTCTGTGTGGAATTTGCATGTTCTCCCCGTGTTTGCGTGGGTTTCCTCCGGGTACTCCAGTTTCATGTAGAGTTAGGCTGATTGGAGAGTCTAAATTGCCTGTTGGTATGAGTGTGTGAGTGAATGGGGTGTGTGCCCTGCGATGGACTGGCGACCTGTCCAGGGTGTATTCCTGCCTTTCGCCCAATGTATGCTGGGATAGGCTCCAGCCCCCCTGCGACCCTGTTCAGGATAAGTGGGTTAAGATAATGGATGGATGGATGGATTTAGACTATCTGTCTCAGCTAAATGTTCAGAGATTCTGGTCTGTGATACAGCTTGTTGAAGGTCCTGTGTAACAGGTGGTGGTCTAAACTTGGCATGCCTTTGTTGTTCAGTACTGTATACGCACCGTAACACATAGTGTACTTCATCTAGTGTAGCCTCTGTTCATTTAATATTGTGGATATATTAGTCCATATTCTTTTAGTTCTGTACTCCAATTCAATTTGTATTCTGATGGTGGAGGTGTGTGGCACGTTGTGTCATTCACAGCAGGCTCTGCTCTCTCTCTCTCTCCCTGTCTCTCTCTCCCTCTCTCTCTCTCTCTCTCCCTCTCTCTCTCTCTCTCTCTCTCTCTCTCTCACCTCTGCAGCGGAAAGTGTTAATCATTATTTCTATCTGCAGACCCCCATCTGTCATCAGCTGTGGTGTGACTCGAATCGGCAAACCACTTTTTTTTCCACTACAGGCAGATTAGTAATAATGTGGCCTGATGCAGAAGGCTTTCTCAGAAGGAGGTGCTGGTTTACACAATTAGCTTCTGCTCTTTATTCTAGCAATGAAGTTTTCTGAAACCATGAAAAATTATGTATGGAATATCATTACCCCCACCCCCTACCTCCATCTCCCCCTGTAGGGGAAAATTCACAGAACGAAAGATCTCCCTCCTAAAAGCATGATAAACAATCACAAATCAAAATCAGACTCCACCTTAGTGAGCAGGCTGGTTCCTCCAAAACTCTCGACGATGTGTGCTAAAAGTTTATCAATATATCTGTATTAAAGTATGATATGTACCCTGTATAGTTTCAAACTGATTAACTGCTAAATTGTGCTAGGATTACACGGTGAGCCCAGCCAGCTAGCAGGGGGGGGGCCCCGTCTTGAACTGTGTAGACCAAACTGTCAAGGACACGGGCAGAACGAGATATGACTGTACAGCTGATTTCTCCAGGACTCTCGGTGTTTTATGCCAGGAGTGTATCTATTTGACCTAGAACATTAATTATAGCTGAGCTTATGAAAACGCAAGAAACCACAGTGAAAACTGTTGAAATGAGAGCAAAGAATACTACGTACATTTATTCCCTTAGAAGAGAATAACTAATCAAATGTTTAGTATGTCTGTAGATTAGAAAAGTATATTAGAAGTGAATATTAATGAAATGTTTAGTTTGTCTGTATATTTTCAATGATTACTGCTGCTTAGTTTGTCTTATAAAAGCGAAAGATACAGAGTGACGTGTATGGATGACGTGTTAGAGGGAGGGCATCCAGAACTTTATGAGGTCTGGTAGTTTGCCAAGAGCAGGTGCGGGGTGAAGTGAGGACACGTAGTTGGCAGAATGCCCTGAACTTTGTACAGAGTTGGCAGAGCATAAGGACCGTTGGCAATTGGCCACAATGACGTTGTGGGAGGAGCGTTGGGAGGAGTTACGATAAGAAAAGTGTGGGTGATTTGCCAGAATGAGGTTTGAGGAGGAGTTGTAGGTGGAGTAACTGTGTATAAAATGGGTGTACAAATGCCAGTCGGGGTTCAGTTCTGGAGAGCTGATCCGGCTTTATGCACGTGTGCTAATAAAGTCTGATTTTCCTGAAGATCTTGCTGCCTGGTGTCGTCTTTTCCCTCGCGAAGATGTTTTTCGACAAATTGAAGATTTGGACTCTGTCGTTTCCTAGACACGACACCCCAAACACACATCCGGAACAAAATCAAATGCATGTATCATATATTTTTCATGATGCGCTTTAATTGCAGAATTTAAACAATGGGTTTGCATTTTATCTGTGGCTCAGTTTACACTGCTTATGATACATTTGACCCAGGACAGGTATTTGGATATTTGAGTGTAAACATTCGGTTTTTCAGGTTTATTGCAGTTTCCGTAGTCATTGAAGGACACAATTCCCACCGCTGTGCCCTTACACACCAGAGGACCTCCAGAATCCCCCTGCAATTAAAAAAACAATATGTTGCTGATGCAAATATCAAAATATAATTGATTCTGTATTGAATGAAAAACAGACAGTTTTTTACTCATACCTGACAGATGCCTTTATTGTCGATGTTTAACGCTCCACAGATCATCCTGGATGTGATTGGTTCCAGAACCCACTTTTTTTTGCATGTCTTTCGGTCCATAACGGTCACGTTGAATTCCAGAAGGCGTGGGCTTGCATACCCTTTGGTTTTGTTGGCCCCCCATCCTGCCACGCTGCAGACTGTTTTGGGCTTGATGTCCTTATCTTTCTTAGGGAGGGGGATCCACTGCACTTCTTTGGTCTTCTTAACTGCAGTCTTGAGCTGCTCCAGACACAGAGAGATCAGTCACATTAATCCAGATCAAGCCGAAAGCAGATGAGTTTTTGCCTAAAAACTTGGACTTTTCCGTTCCGTTGTCTTGTCCACTATTGGGCCCAAGATGTGCTAATTTTATCTCAAATCTCACCTACAGTGCATACGATGCACAATTTTTGTTTTGGCTCTGTCCTCCAGCACATTGGATTTGAAATAAAACATGAAACATGAGACATGAATGAAACAACGATTATGATTATGATTTTCATATTGAGTCCCCCCATTTTAGGGGAGCAAATGTAATGGCGCCCTGGCAATGCACCATACACACTCTGTCACATGTGATCTGCATATCTCAGTGACAAATAGCGCTACTCTATGGGAGAAAGTGAATCATGGACACCCTGGCCAACATAAGCCCTCCGCAACACTCAAGATGAGGCCAGTTCTGCCTTCTCTGCAGGTTGCACATCATAATGAACCGTATGACCTAGTGTGTGCTTATGGTGGGCTTCACTGACTCAGACTGACTTGTATTCTCCATACCTGCAACAGCATGATGTCATTCTTCAGTGTATCAGCTTCAAACCCAGGGTGGATGTGGTAAAACTTCACTTCAGCCCTGTTTGACTTTTGATTCTCAGAAAGGTCATGGGCACCGAGCAGAACTGTCAAGTTCTGTCGCCTTTGCAAAAGAAACAGCTGGGTATTAACTTCACCTTATGTGTACTTCATCCATGTATCCAAATCTTTCATTGCCACAGCATCAAGTAACTTTTTTCACCTTTTGACATTCGTACACTTGTGTTTACACTGTTGGTAATAATAACCCAGCTCAACGAGAGGTCTTACCATGTCAGGCAATGTGCTGCAGTCATTACGAAGGAGTCGGACACCAGGAAACCACCACATTTGTGCCTTTTATTTTGTTGCACAGAGACCATGTAAGGTCTGGAGTGTGGCTTAGCCTCCCGGCCATTCACAATGCTAGAGTCCTGTTGGGCTGGGACAGAAGGAAGGTTCAGCCAATGAGCATGAGCATGTTTATACATTTACAAGTTAAAACTTATACATCAAAATGATACATTCCGCAGAGAGAGGGAGAGACAGAGAGAGAGAGAGAGAGGAAGACAGAGAGAGAGAGAGCGGTCTTACCGGTGAGCACCAGCAGGGGAAGGAGAGTCGTGAGCAGGAACAGAGGCACAGCAGCCATGGTGTCTGGGAGAGCTGAGTG
This sequence comes from Conger conger, assembly GCF_963514075.1. Taxonomy (NCBI): domain Eukaryota; kingdom Metazoa; phylum Chordata; class Actinopteri; order Anguilliformes; family Congridae; genus Conger; species Conger conger. The sequence goes on along the minus strand of NC_083763.1, from coordinate 10,555,313 downwards.
GTCCTGCTGATGCTAAGTGTGGAAGAAATGAGCGGGATTACAACTGCGTGATACTTTTTACAATGATGAACTTTTTGCGATGATGAGCACCTCCCTGCACTGCCTGAGGAGGCTGGAGGCCCGTGGTCTCACACAGGAAGAGGAGGTGGAACTGTGAAGTTCCCCTTGAAACATCTACGTGCCATACATTGGTGGAAACAGTAACCATCACTTATAGCTGTGGCACACTTGGATGACTGCCCCTGTTCTGGGTCCCTATTCCAACCTGGGGCATGAAGTAAACAAAGCAAATCAAACCAAAACCATATTTCCACCAATTCAATATCCAAGCAATTCAAGTTTGGGACTCTACGTGTCATATTTGATCTATCTAGGCATTTTCAGGGTAACTGACGTTAGAACTGCTGGATATTTGGGTGGTAAATCCCAATACAGCTACATAATAGAGACTGATGAGAGTTATCGACACCTGAGGGTTATAAAAGCATATGTCAGTCTCTTATGTGTCTGTATTGGGCTTTGTCGCCCAGATATCCAGCAGATGTAATGTCAGTTACCGTGGAGTTGCCCAGCTGCATTTTTTATTCATCATTTTGCCTACGGGTGAAGATGGTAAGCTGCATTACCTGAATAAAAATGCTTCTGTGTGCTTCAGGGGTCACCAACCCTGTTCCTGGAGATCTACCATCTTGTAGGTTTTCATTTCAACCCTGGTCCTGGAGATCTACCATCCTGTAGGTTTTCATTTCAACCATGGTCCTGGAGATCTACCATCCTGTAGGTTTTCATTTCAACCCTGTTCCTGGAGATCTACCATCCTGTAGGTTTTCATTTCAACCATGGTCCTGGAGATCTACCATCCTGTAGGTTTTCATTTCAACCATAATTTGACACACCTGACTCTACTAATTAGCAGCTCAATGCAAATGTCTTGCTCTTGTATGTGTGCTTTGTTAGGGTTGGAGTGAAAACCAACAGGATGGTAGATCTACAGGAACAGGGTTGGTCCCCACTGGTATACTTCATGAAAAACAATCATACAACCATCATGTCCAGCAGAGGGGGGATGTGAGTTATTTGAAGGGGAATTAAGTAATACATCAAACAGACCACAAGATGGCATCAATTTGCCAAAATTGAGACCTACTTGAAGGCAAATTCTGTACTTGCATCACAGTAAACATGGGACACAAATGCACTGATTTACTAATATTGATTCTATGGTGTGTTGTATAAGAGTTATATTCCCGTGAGATCAGCATGTGAGTCAGCATGTTATAATGGACCATACAAAGAGTGCTTATGGAGGGTGCATTTCACTCACTTGTATCTCTGCACTTGTATACTCAGTACAGCCCGGTTTGACTTTCAGTAATGCGCGCCACAGTCACGACCAAAGGCCGCACGGATGTGCTTGTTCCTTTCTGAGATCTTACAGAGATCATGTGTAGTCTCCAGTGTGGCTTAGCCTCCCTGCCATTCACAATACTTGTTGGTCTGGGACAGAAGGAATAGATCTTGCAACTAGAGCATGTTTATTTACATTTACATTTTTGTCATTTGACAGACGCTTTTAATCCAAAGCGATTTACAAGTGCATAGGTTCTTCCACAAGTCAAAGCATCACATCCGTAACTCGGAAAATACACATGGAATTACACATGGAAGTGCAATTATTGTTATTATTATTATTTTTTTTGGGTTTGACAAGGAGGATAGGGATATCAGAAAGGGGGGGCGGGGGAAATCAGGAGGGTGGACTAAGGTAGAGTTTGAAAAGGTGTGTTTTTAGTCTGCATCGAAATAGGGGGAGGGATTCTGCTGTCCTGACAGTGGTAGGCAAGTCATTCCACCACTGAGGAACCAGAACAGAAAACAGGCGTGAACGTGCAGCTCGACCGCCAGGTGCACGTAGAGAGGGAACAATAAGGCGACCATAGCTGGCAGAGCGGAGTGGTCTAGCTGGGGAGTAGGGAGTGATCAAGGATTGTATGTAAGGTAGGGAAGTCCCCTTAGCAGCCTGAAATGCCAACACTAGGGCCTTGAATCGGATGCGTGCGGCAATAGGAAGCCAGTGGAGGCCAATGAGAAGCGGGGTGACATGAGTCGACATGGGCTGATTGGTGATCAGGCGGGCTGCAGCATGGAGGGGCTTGATGGCACACGCTGGGAGACCGGCTAGGAGGGAGTTGCAGTAATCCAGGCGGGAAATGACGAGGGCCTGGACTAGGAGCTGGGTGGCTTTCTCCGTCAGGAGATGACGGATACAGCGTATATTATACAGAAAGAACCTGCAGGTTCTGGCAGTGGAGGATACTTGTGGAGCCAGGGTGAGGCAGTTATCAAGAGTCACCCCAAGATTCTTTGCTGTACGGGAGGAGGAAACTACAAAGTCCTCAACAGTCAGTGAGAGGTCAATTGACGGAGAGGACTTAGCAGGGATATAGAGAAGCTCAGTTTTGGCAAGGTTGAGCTTCAGGTGGTGGGAAGTCATCCACGCAGAGATATCAGCCAAGCAGGCAGAGATCTGTGTGGTGACTTGGGTGTCGGGGGGGAAGGAAATTAAGAGTTGGGTGTCATCAGCGTAAGAGTGATAAGAAAAGCCATGGGAAGAGATAACAGAACCAAGAGACATGGTGTATAGCGAGAAGAGGAGAGGCCCAAGAACTGAGCCCTGCCGGACTCCAGTTTGTAGGGGGTGAGGGTCAGAGACTGAGCCCCTCCAAGTCACCTGGTAGGAGCGACCAGAAAGGTAGGAGGAAAACCAAGCGAGGTTATACTCCCCCACGTTGACTGCTGCCCTTGGTCAATACATTTAAATTCTACACAGTGGAAAATAAAGTATAAATGTAATCATCCTTTAAATAAAACACTCACTGTGTCTGGATATCGGGACCACAAAATGTCAAGTGAATTATAGGGATGCAAATTAGTGTCATATACATATTTTTTAAGCAAGCATCATGATATGGAACTCGAACAGGTCATCATTATCTGCACGATAGAACCCTGCACACATGGATCTTGGTTGATATCCAGCTGAGAAGGGTGTGTAATCAGTGAGCTAACAAAAAGGTATTAGAACGGCCACAAATGTTCAATTAACAGCTGTTTGAACAGCTGTGCAGGAGGGCATCTCTGAACACACAAAGCATCAAATCTTGAAGCTGATGGGCTATGGCAGAAAAGACAACACTGGGTTTCACTTCTGTCTGCTAAGAACAGGAAGATGAGGCTATAGTGGGCACATGACTACCAAAATTGGACCCTTGAAGATTGGAAACACATTCCCTTGTCTGACGAATGTCTGCTGCCACATGCAGATGGTAGGGTCAGGATTTGGAATAACAGCATGAATCCATGGCTCCATCCTGCATGGTGTCAAAGGTACAGACTGCCAGTGGTGGTGGTGCAATAGTGTGGGGAATGTTGTCTTGGCACACATTAATCCCCTTAACATTTTTGGTCATAAGTAAAAGATCTGGCTATAATCAGCTGGGGTATAGGGATGGCCTTTTGTGTGCAAGGGAAACTTTTTCACTCCAAGACGCACACTAGGAGGGAATGACTGTGATGGAGAACTGTGATGAATAAATATGTTACAGTATGAGTTACTGACCCTGGAACTATGCACTATTCAAGGTGTGGCGATAAAGGATTATATTTGGACTATGTGAACACTAGGAATTGAACTTTTCAGCATGTACAGTGGGGCAAAAAAGTATTTAGTCAGCCACCAATTGTGCAAGTTCTCCCACTTAAAAAGATGAGAGAGGCCTGTAATTTTCATCATAGGTACACTTCAACTATGAGAGACAGAATGGGGGGAAATAATCCAGGAAATCACATTGTAGGATTTTTAATGAATTAATTGGTAAATTCCTCGGTAAAATAAGTATTTGGTAACCTACAAACAAGCAAGATTTCTGGCTCTCAGACCTGTAACTTCTTCTTGAAGAGGCTCCTCTGTCCTCCACTCGTTACCTGTATTAATGGCACCTGTTTGAACTCGTTATCAGTATAAAAGACACCTGTCCACAACCTCAAACAGTCACACTCCACTATGGCCAAGACCAAAGAGCTGTCAAAGGACACCAGAAACAAAATTGTAGACCTGCACCAGGCTGGGAAGCCTGAATCTGCAATAGGTAAGCAGCTTGGTGTGAAGAAATCAACTGTGGGAGCAATTATTAGAAAATGGAAGACATACAAGACACTGATAATCTCCCTCGATCTGGGGCTCCACGCAAGATCTCACCCCGTGGGGTCAAAATGATCACAAGAACAGTGAGCAAAAATCCCAGAACCACACGGGGGGACCTAGTGAATGACCTGCAGAGAGCTGGGACCAAAGTAACAAAGGCTACCATCAGTAACACACTACGCCGCCAGGGACTCAAATCCTGCAGTGCCAGACGTGTCCCTCTGCTTATGCCTGTACATGTCCAGGCCCGTCTGAAGTTTGCTAGAGAGCATTTGGATGATCCAGAAGAGGATTGGGAGAATGTCATATGGTCAGATGAAACCAAAATAGAACTTTTTGGTAAAAACTCAACTTGTCGTGTTTGGAGGAGAAAGAATGCTGAGTTGCATCCAAAGAACACCATACCTACTGTGAAGCATGGGGGTGGAAACATCATGCTTTGGGGCTGTTTTTCTGCAAAGGGACCAGGACGACTGATCCGTGTAAAGGAAAGAATGAATGGGGCCATGTATCGTGAGATTTTGAGTGAAAACCTCCTTCCATCAGCAAGGGCATTGAAGATGAAACGTGGCTGGGTCTTTCAGCATGACAATGATCCCAAACACACCGCCCGGGCAACAAAGGAGTGGCTTCGTAAGAAGCATTTCAAGGTCCTGGAGTGGCCTAGCCAGTCTCCAGATCTCAACCCCATAGAAAATCTTTGGAGGGAGTTGAAAGTCCGTGTTGCCCAGCGACAGCCCCAAAACATCACTGCTCTAGAGGAGATCTGCATGGAGGAATAGGCCAAAATACCAGCAACAGTGTGTGAAAACCTTGTGAAGACTTACAGAAAACATTTGACCTTTGTTATTGCCAACAAAGGGTATATAACAAAGTATTGAGATGAACTTTTCTTATTGACCAAATACTTATTTTCCACCATAATTTGCAAATAAATTCTTTAAAAATCAGACAATGTGATTTTCTGGATTTTATTTTTTCTCATTTTGTCTCTCATAGTTGAGGTATACCTATGATGAAAATTAAAGGCCTCTCATCTTTTTAAGTGGGAGAACTTGCACAATTGGTGGTACTTTTTTGCCCCACTGTAAAGCAATGCAAGATTTCCCTTTTTTTTAAATGAATTATTTTACATGTTGAACTGTTCATTTAATGTTCTTATGGTGACGGTTTTTGTAATCCCATCATCCCACTTGCAAATTCCTTTTTATTTATTTTGTTTTATTATTTTTATTACACCGCTTGATTTAGTTTTTTACTTCATGTGAATACATTTAAATAAAACCATCAGTTTGACAAGTTATCTGTGCCAAGAAAGCACATTTCTGCAATTCTCTTGGTGGGAACTTGTGATCTCTGTTTTTGAGGTCTCTGTCTCAGCCGAATGGTTAGAGATTCTGGTCTGTGATACAGCTTGTTGAAGGTGCTGAGTAACAGGTGGTGGTCTTTGCAGACGCTGATTCTTTAGCTGTGTCTTCCAGAGCAGGCCCTGCTCTCTCTCTCTCTCTCTCTCTCTCTCTCTCTCACCTCTGTGGCGGTAAGTGTTCAAATATTTCTATCTGCAGACCCCCATCTGTCATCAGCTGTGGTGTGACTTGAGTGCATCTTGCAGTTCTCACCAAACCAGCGGCACACCACATTTTTTTCCACTACAGGCAGATTAGTTATAATGTGGTCTGATGCAGAAGGCCTGTGTTGGTTTACACAATTAGCTTCTGCTCTTCGTTCTAGCAATGAGGTTTTCTGATACCATGAAAAAGAATGGATAGAATATCATCCCCCCCCCCACCACCACTTCCATCTCCCCCAAACATACATCGAGACAAAATCAAATGCATGGTTCATATATTGTTCATGATGCACTTTAGTTGCAGTATTTAAACAATGGCTTCGCATTTTATCTGTGGTTCACTTTACACTGCTTATGATACATTTGACCCAGGACAGGTATTTGGATATTTGAGTGTAAACATTCGGTTTTGTAGGTTCATTGCAGTTTCTGTATTCATTGAAGGACACAATTCCCTCCGCTGTGCCCTTACACACCAGAGGACCTCCAGAATCCCCCTGCAATTAAAAAAACAATTTGTTGCTGATGCATATATCAAAATATAATTGCTTCTGTATTGAATGAAAAACAGGCAGTTTTTTCTACATACCTGACAGAAGCCTCTGTTGCCAACGCTTCCCCCTGCACACATCATCCTGGGTGTGATTGGTGTCTTCCCCCATTCTCTTCTGCACATCTTTCGGTCTGTGACAATGACATCGACTTCCAGAAGGCGTGGGCTTTCATACCCTTCGGTTTTATTGGCCCCCCATCCTGCCACGCTGCAGACTGTTTTGGGCTTGACGTCCTTATCTTTCTTAGGGAGGGGGATCCACTGCACTACTTTGGTCTTCTTAACTGCAGTCTTGAGCTGCTCCAGACACAGAGAGATCAGTCATGAGAGCCCTGCTCACAGTTCTAAAGCAAATGGAGCTGCTCACATTAATCTAGATCAAGCCGAAAGCAGATGAGTTTTTGCCTAAAACCTTGGACTGTTTTCCGTTGTCTTGTGCACTATTGGGCCCAAGATGTGCTAATGTTATCTCAAATCTCACCTACAGTGCATACGATGCACAATTTTAATTTTGGCTCTGTCCTCCAGCACATTGGATTTGAAATAAAACATGAAACATGAGACATGAATGAAACAATGATTATGATTATGATTTTCATATTGAGTCCCCCCATTTTAGGGGAGCAAATGTAATGGCGCCCTTGCAATGCACCATACACACTCTGTCACATTACCTGTGATCTGCATATCTCAGTGACAAATAGCGCTACTCTATGGGAGAAAGTGAATCATAGACACCCTGGCCAACATAAGCCCTCCGCAACACTCAAGATGAGGCCAGTTCTGCCTACTCTGCAGGTCACACATCATAATGAACCATATGACCTGGTGTGTGCTTATGGTGGGCTTCACTTACTCAGACTGACTTGTATTCTCCATACCTGCAACAGCATGATGTCATTCTCCAGTCCATGATACCCAGGGTGGATGTGGTAAAACTTCACTTCAGCCCTGTTTGACTTTTGACTTTTGATGTCATGGGCACCGAGCAGAACTGTCAAGTTCTGTCCCCTTTGCAAAAGAAACAGCTGGGTGTTAATTTCACCTTTTATGTAGTTCATCCGTGTGTTCAAATCTTTCATTGCCACAGCATCAAGTAACTTTTTTCACCTTTTGACATTCATACACTTGTGTTTACACTGTTGGTAATAATAACCCAGCTCAACGGGAGGTCTTACCATGTCAGGCAATGTGCTGCAGTCATTACGAAGGAGTCGGACACCAGGAAACCACCACAGGTGTGCCTTTTATTTTGCTGCACAGAGACCATGTAAGGTCTGGAGTGTGGCTTAGCCTCCCGTCCATTCACAATGCTAGAGTCCTGTTGGGCTGGGACAGAAGGAAGGTTCAGCCAATGAGCATGCGCATGTTTATACATTTACAAGTTAAAACTTATACATCAAAATGATACATTCTGCAGAGAGAGGGAGCGAGTGAGAGAGAGAGAGAGAGAGCGGTCTTACCGGTGAGCACCAGCAGGGGCAGGAGAGTCGTGAGCAGGAACAGAGGCACAGCAGCCATTGTGTCTGGGAGAGCTGAGTGGTCCTGCTGATGCTAAGTGTGGAAGAAATGAGCGGGATTACAACTGCGTGATACTTTTAACAATGATGAACTTTTCGCGATGATGAGCACCTCCCTGCGCTGCCTGAGGAGGCTGGAGGCCCGTGGTCTCACACAGGAAGAGGAGGTGGAGCTGTGAAGTTTCCTATGAAACAGAATCTACGTGATGACTACCCCTGTTCTGGGTCCCTATTCCAACCTGGGGCATGAAGTAAACAAAGCAAATCAAACCAAAACCATATTTCCACCAATTCAATATCCAAGCAATTCAAGTTTGGGACTCTACGTGTCATATTTGATCTATCTGGGCATTTTCAGGGTAACTGACGTTACAACTGCTGGATATTTGGGCGGTAAATCCCAGCTACATAATAGAGACTGATGAGAGTTATTGACACCTGAGGGTTATAAAAGCATATGTCAGTCTCTTATGTGTCTGTATTGGGCTTTGTCGCCCAGATATCCAGTAGTTGTAAAGTCAGTTACTGTGGAGTTGCCCAGCTGCATTTTATTTTCATAATTTTGCCTACGGATGAAGATGCTAAGCTGCATTACCTGAATAATAATGCTTCTGTGTCACCAACCCTGTTCCTGGAGATCTGCCATCCTGTAGGTTTTCATTTCAACCATGGTCCTGGAGATCTACCATCCTGTAGGTTTTCATTTCAACCATGGTCCTGGAGATCTACCATCCTGTAGGTTTTCATTTCAACCATGGTCCTGGAGATCTACCATCCTGTAAGTTTTCATTTCAACCCTGTTCCTGGAGATCTACCATCCTGTAGATTTTCATTTCAACCATGGTCCTGGAGATCTGCCATCCTGTAGGTTTTCATTTCAACCATAATTTGACACTCCTGACTCTACTAATTAGCAGCTCAATGCAAATGTCTTGCTCTTGTATGTGTGCTTTGTTAGGGTTGGAGTGAAAACCAACAGGATGGTAGATCTACAGGAACAGGGTTGGTCCCCACTGGTATACTTCATGAAAAACAATCATACAACATGTCCAGCAGAGGGGGAATGTGAGTTATTTGAAGTGGAATTAAGTAATACATCAAACGGACCACAAGATGGCACCAATGTGCCAAAATTGAGACCTACATGAAGGCAAATTCTGTACTTGCATCACAGTTAACATGGTACACAAATGCAATGATTTACTAATATTGATTCTATGGTGTGTTGCATAAGAGTTATAATCCTGTGAGATCAGCATGAGAGTCAGCATGTTATAATGGACCATACAGAGAGTGCTTATGGAGGGTGCATTTCACTCACTTGTATCTCTGCACTTGTATACTCAGTACAGCCCCGTTTGACTTTCAGAAATGCGCGCCACAGTCAGGACCAAAGGCCGCACGGATGTGCTTGTTCCTTTCTGAGATCTTACAGAGATCATGTGTAGTCTCCAGTGTGGCTTAGCCTCCCTGCCATTCACAATACTTGTTGGTCTGGTACAGAAGGAATAGATCTTGCAACTAGAGCATGTTTATACTCCCCCACGTTGACTGCTGCCCTTGGTCAATACATTTAAATTCTACACAGTGGAAAATAAAGTATAAATGTAATCATCCTTTAAATAAAGCACTCACTGTGTCTGGATATCGGCACCACAAAATGTCAAGTGAATTGTAGGGATGCAAATTAGTTGCATAAACATATTTTTTAAGCAAGCATCATGATATGGAACTCGAACAGGTCATCATTATCTGCACGATTGAACCCTGCGCACATGGATCGTGGTTGATATCCAGCTGTGAAGGGTGTGTAATCAGTGAGCTAACAAAAAGGCATTAGAAAGGCCACACATGTTCCATTAACAGCTGTTTGAACAGCAGTGCAGGAGGGCAGCTCTGAACACACAAAGCATCAAACCTTGAAGCAGATGGGCTATGGCAGAGAAGACAACACTGGGTTTCACTTCTGTCTGCTAAGAACAGGAAGATGAGGCTACAGTGGACACATGACTACCAAAACTGGACTGTTGAAGATTGGAAACACATTCCCTGGTCTGACGAATGTCTGCTGCCACATGCAGATGGTAGGGTCAGGATTTGGAATAACAGCATGAATCCATGGCTCCATCCTGCATGGTGTCAAAGGTACAGACTGCCAGTGGTGGTGCAATAGTGTGGGGAATGTTGTCTTGGCACACATTAATCCCCTTAACATTTTTGGTCATAAGTAAAAGATCTGGCTGTAATCAGCTGGGGTATAGGGATGGCCTTTTGTATGCAAGGGAAACTTTTTCACTCCAAGACGCACACTAGGAGGGAATGACTGTGATGGAGAACTGTGATCAATAAATATGTTACAGAATGAGTAACTGACCCTGGAACTATGCACTATTCAAGGTGTGGTGATAAAGGATTATATTTGGACTATGTGAACACTAGGAATTGAACTTTTCAGCATGTAAAGCAATGCAAGGGTTCCCTTTTTTTTTACATGAATTATTTTACATGTTGAACTGTTCATTTAATGTTCTTATGGTGACGGTTTTTGTAATCCCATCATCCCACTTGCAAATTCCTTTTTATTTATTTTGTTTTACTATTTTAATTACACCGCTTGATTTAGTTCTTTACTTCATGTGAATACATTTAAATAAAACCATCAGTTTGACAAGTTATCTGTGCCAAGAAAGCACATTTCTGTAATTCTCTTGGTGGGAACTTGTGATCTCTGTTTTTGAGGTCTCTGTCTCAGCCGAATGGTTAGAGATTCTGGTCTGTGATACAGCTTGTTGAAGGTGCTGAGTAACAGGTGGTGGTCTGTGTGGAATTTGCATGTTCTCCCCGTGTTTGCGTGGGTTTCCTCTGGGTACTCCGGTTTCCTCCCACAGTCCAAAGACATGCAGGTCAGGCTGACAGGAGAGTCTAAATTGCCTGTGGGTATGAGTGTGTGAGTGAATGGGGTGTGTGCCCTGCGATTGACTGGCGACCTGTCCAGGGTGTATTCCTGCCTTTCGCCCAATGTATGCTGGGATAGGCTCCAGCCCCCCTGCAACCCTGTTGAGGATAAGTGGGTTAAGATAATGGATGGATGAATGGATTCAGACTATCTGTCTCAGCCGAATGGTTAGAGATTCTGGTCTGTGATACAGCTTGTTGAAGGTGCTGAGTAACAGGTGGTGGTCTAAACTTGGCATGCCTTTGTTGTTCAGTACTGAATGCGCACTGTAACACATAGTGTACTTCATCTTGTGTAGCCTCTGTTCATTTAATATTGTGGATATATTAGCCCATATTCTTTTAGTTCTGTACTCCAATTCAATTTGTATTCTGATGGTGGAGGTGTGTGGCACGTTGTGTCATTCACAGCAGGCTCTGCTCTCTCTCTCTCTCTCTCTCTCTCTCTCTCTCTCTCTCTCTCTCTCACCTCTGCAGCTGAAAGTGTTAATCATTATTTCTATCTATGATGCAGAAGGCTTTCTCAGAAGGAGGTGCTGGTTTACACGACTAGCTTCTACTCTTCGTTCTAACAATGAAGTTTTCTGAAACCATGAAAAATAATGGATGGAATATCATTACCCCCACCCCCTACCTCCATCTCCCTCAAACACACATCCGGAACAAAATCAAATGCATGTATTATATATTGTTCATGATGTGCTTTAATTGCAGAATTTAAACAATGGGTTCGCATTTTATCTGTGGCTCAGTTTACACTGCTTATGATATCATTGACCCAGGACAGGTATTTGGATATTTGAGTGTAAACATTCGGTTGTTCAGGTTCATTGCAGTTATCTTCCTCATTGAAGGCCACAATTCCCACCGCTGTGCCCTTACACACCAGAGGACCTCCAGAATCCCCCTGCAATTAAAAAAAACAATTTGTTGCTGATTAAAATATCAAAATATAATTGATTCTTTATTGAATCAAAAACAGACAGTTTTTTTTACACATACCTGACAGAAGCCTTTATTGTCCTTTAATGCTCCACACATCATCTTGGTTGTGATTTGGGCCGTAATCCACTTTTTTATGCATGTCTTTCGGTCCATAACGGACACGTTGACTTCCAGAAGGCGTGGGCTTACGTTCCCATTGGTTTTGTTTGCCCCCCATCCTGCCACGCTGCAGACTGTTTCGGGCTTGACGTCCTTATCTTTCTTAGGGAGGGGGATCCACTGCACTACTTTGGTCTTCTTAACTGCAGTCTTGAGCTGCTCCAGACACAGAGAGATCAGTCATGAGAGCCCTGACACAGCACCGCTCACAGTTCTACATCAAATGGAGCTGCTCACATTAATCCAGATCAAGCCGAAAGCAGATGAGTTTTTGCCTAAAAACTGTTTTCCGTTGTCTTGTCCACTATTGGGCCCAAGATGTGCTAATGTTATCTCAAATCTCACCTACAGTGCAAAAGATGCACAATTTTTGTTTTGGCTCTGTCCTCCAGCACATTGGATTTGAAATAAAACATGAAACATGAGACATGAATGAAACAACGATTATCATATTGTGTCCCCCCATTTTAGGGGAGCAAATTTAATGGCGCCCTTTCAATGCACCATACACACTCTGTCACATTACCTGTGATACGCATCAGTGACAAATAGCGCTACTCTATGGGAGAAAGTGAATCATAGACACCCTGGCCAACATAAGCCCTGAACCGTATGACCAAGTGTGTGCTTATGGTGGGTGTATTGACTGACTCAGACTGACTTGTATTCTCCATACCTGCAACAGCATGATGTCATTGTTCAGTCCATCATACCCAGGGTGGGGGTGGTAAAACTTCAGTTCAGCCCTGTTTGGCTTCTCATGAATGTCATGGGCACCGAGCAGAACTGTCAACTTCTGTCCCCTTTGCAAAAGAAACAGCTGGGTGCTAACTTCACCTTATGTGTAGTTCATCCGTGTATCCAAATCTTTCATTGCCACAGCATAAAGTCACTTTTTTCACCTTCTGACATTTGTACACTTGTGTTCACACTGTTGGTAATAATAACCCAGCTCAACGGGAGGTCTTACCGTGTCAGGCAATGTGCTGCAGTCATTACGAAGGAGTCGGACACCAGGAAACCACCACATTTGTGCCTTTTATTTTGCTGCACAGAGACCATGTAAGGTCTGGAGTGTGGCTTAGCCTCCCGGCCATTCACAATGCTAGAGTCCTGTTGGGCTGGGACAGGAAAGGTAATTTAGCCGATGAGAATGTGTTAATACGTTAAAAAGTGAATGTAAAATTAAATATTTATAAGCAACGCAGAATAGTTTAAAAGACACACTATTCAAAGATCCAAAAATATAAAACACAGTGTTATTGGGATCAAAATGAATTGACAAAATGCTAATTAGATGCACATACATATATTATACAAAAGCAAACAACATGACATTGAGCTCACTCAGGTCATCACTGTCCAAATAGTGGTCATTCTTCAGAACCCTTCTCACTTGGTTCTCAGTGTGAGAAGGGTGTGCATAATCAGTGTGTAAAGGGAGTGTAATCAGTGTGTAAAGGGTGTGTAATCATTGTGTAAAGGGTGTGTAATCAGTGTGTAAAATGATCTAGTTACAGACAGGTACAAATTGTTAGTGCTGGGACTTTCCTGCATCAGCCAAGGCAATCAGGAGGCCCACGAACAAAGGAGTCAGGAGAGGGGCAGTCATGGTGTCAGGGAGGCTCTCAAACACTTTGGACTTAAGACAGCAACTGATAAAAATGAACTGTTCCCTGCTGTCCTTTTATTGATGCCATGCAGGAAGCAGTGGGCACACAAGATGTTTATCAGTATAACCGCTGACAGTTCTGCAGAGAAACCCGTTCTTTTTACTTGTTGCAGAAACCCCAGTGTGGCACAGTGGCTTCAGATTAAGATCAGATTGTCAAAAGCAGTACATAAGTCACACATTTAGATGTCTATCGTCCATCTTGTTGCAGAAATTCCAGCATGTACAGTGGCTTTAGAGTTGTTAAAACTTTGAAGAGTAGGTTTCTCAATTTTTTTATAATTTTTTATTTGAGAACTCTATTGCTTTCAATGAATAGGATTGAATGTAACATCCGCATCCCATAGCTTTTTGATATAATTAGGGAATAACCTGTAATGCAGTTTTACACACATTTTCTCCACGTCAGTACCCTGTCACTCAATTACAGGAGCTCTAAACTCAGTTTGCAGGAAGGAAAGCAATCCGAGGACCATGCCTACTGGTTAAGTAGGCACACACCTGCACTACTTTACCAATCAGTCCAGGAGTTTATAAGGTGTGCTTCTTTGTACAGGAGACGACTGAGACCAGGGAACTGTTGCCATAGGAGATAGAGCTGTTTGCGCTGACCGGGTGCAAGCAAAGCTGAAAAGCTACTTTATTATTTTAGTTTGCTATTTTTATCTGAACCCGGTAAGGGTGACTTTTTGTTTGTTTGACAGTTCTGTGCACTCGCTCTCTTGCAGGTGGTTCTGGGGGCAAAAGGGGTCCTAGATAGGTGTAACTACATACTGCATTACCGACTAGCATACCATGGTCGGCAGCTAGAATACCCTGAGTACAACAATAACTATACATAAGTGCTACTATAATCTATGGTATACACAAGGCTAATCATGGTAACATGGTAGTGAGATAGGGAGGGAAAGGTGCAGCCTGAAGAGATGAATCTTCAGTCTGTGTCTAACTATTGAATGAGGTATTTTTTTCTTTTGTTTTTTTTTTTTTTTTCATTTTCAAAGAACTAGCTATAATCAGTTGGGGTATACAATAGGCCGGAAACGTTTTCCATCCAAGGAAAGACCGACAGATATTGCAATGAGTGATGTAGAACTGCAATGACTAAGTAAGTAACGGAATGAGTAACTGACCCGAGAACTGTTGGACTAAACACTGGGAATTTAACTTTTCAGCATGTAAAGCAATGCAACGATTTTTGGCACATTCACATTGTGTTCATTTCATGAAGGTTTTTATAAGCCCATTGTCTCCTTGTGGTTTCCTTTTTATAACCTTGCTTTATTATTATTATTTCACAGCTTGTTTTAGCTGTTTATTTTGTCTGAATGAATGAAAATAAAACATCCATAGAGTAATAAGTTATCTGTGTATGGGAACAGGTCAAGCACATATCTGTAATTCTCTTGGTGGGAACTTGTGATCTGTGTTTTCTGGGGTCTTTCTGTCTCAGCCAAATGGTTAGAGATTCTGGTCTGTGATGCAGCTTGTGGGAGTAATATCTGTTTCACAGGCTGTTTCTTTAGCTGTGTCATCCACAGCAGGCTCTGCTCTTTCTCTCTCTCTCTCTCTCTCTCTCTCTCTCACCTCTGCGGCGGTAAGTGTTAATCATTATTTCTATCTGCAGACCCCCATCTGTCATCAGCTGTGGTGTGACTTGAGTGCATCTTGCAGTTCTCACCAAATCAGCGGCACACCACGTTTTTTTTCCACTGCAGGCAGATTAGTTATAATGTGGTCTGATGCAGAAGGCCTTCTCTCTTAAATGTCTATCGCTTTCAGTTACCAGGATTTAATGTAACATCCGCATCTAGTTAGGAAACAACCTAAAATGCAGTTGTTTTACACATATTTTCTCCAACTCAGTACCCTCCTAATCAAATTTTGCACTTACAAATGTTGCTGTGAAATTGCGAACAGGCTAAAAATTTACCAGGAGTTGCAAATAAGAAACCAATTCAAGCCATGTTTAAAAACCTTGAATTTACCCAAGATAAATTAATAATCAAAACTGGAACATAAATAACATATATAACCAAAGCAACATGCTGAAACAGTAGCCACCTTAATGGCTTGCTGTAGTTTAAGCCAGTAAAAAAAGTTTTATTTTGAGGGTGAATTGGCCAACAATATTAACAACCCCTGCTTATAGTTTTAGATTTGATAAAAGACCATGGTATAAGCGGAGTAATCCACTCTGCGATGGTCATTACACGGTTTTAACACACTCCACTTCACGCCGGGTGGTTCTTCAGCCCCACATCATGCGTTAAAAGCATGTAATGACCACCTCGTTGTGGATTATTCCTTACTTATATTGCTTTGGCAACAATGGTTGACTTCTATTCATGCCAATGAAACCATTCAGATTTGAGAGAAAGAGAGATATGTGATCTTGTTGCGGACACATATACATTTAATAGTCCTTGGACCTGGTTAAGCCATGGTAATCAGGAGACCCACTAACAGAAGCAGAATGCACCCTGGCTGCATGCTGATGGTGGAGGTGTGTGGCACATTGGCTCAGTTTTCAGGAAGGAAGCAGGGCAATCCGGGGACCATGCCTACTGGTTAAGTAGGCACACACCTGCACTACTTAACCAATCAGTCCAGGAGTTTATAAGGTGTGCTTCTTTGTACAGGAGACGACTGAGACCAGGGAACTGTTGCCCTAGGAGATAGAGCTGTTTGTGCTGACTGAGTGCAAGCAAAGCTGAAAAGCTATTTTATTATTTTAGTTTGTTATTTTTATCTGAACCCGGTAAGGGTGACTGCTCTCTCTCTCTCTCTCTCTCTCTCACTCTTTCACATCCCTGCACCAAACCAGCTGCTCAACGCTGGTATGGAGTCTGTTAGTATTTAGACACAATTTCTGTTGGTTTGGCTCTGACTGTTCAGGAGTAGGCAGACCTGGCCTCATTGTGGGTTTCTGTTGGCCAGGGTTGCTAAAGTTCCTCTCAAGTGCCCACAGAGTCACACTATTTGTCACTGACACTGGCATATCACGAGTAACGTGACAGTGAGCTATAGAGTGCCAAATTGCTGGTGGGCCAGTGCATTGCATGGGTGCATATTATATTTTGCTTTCATATTATATTTCTTAGTTTCCCCATTATGACTCATTCTATGAATGAATTCTTTCTAACATTCATTTTCTTTGCTTAGTGGTTGCTGGACAAATACCATACAAGGACAATGCTATTATACAGCCTGAGTCATTATCCTGTCTCGTCAGTATGTTCGGTGAACTCCAGAGAAAGATCTAAGTGACCAGTGGAAAATCTATGACCCTCAAAGTTGGTATACAGTGCCAACTGTATTTGCCCCCTTCATGATTCCTTATTGTTGTGTATTTTTCATACTGAATGGTTTCAGAACTTTCAACAAAATGTAATGTTGGACAGGTTCTGCAACAGCATCTCCATTTGAGTCAAGTTCAGGACACTGACTAGGCCACTCTAAAACTTTAATTTTCATTATTTTCAGTCAATTAGATGTGGACTATTGTCTTGTTATTTAATATGAGACAAAAGTACAGACAATCAGCTTATGCTCAAATCCAAATGTCTTAACTTTAGAGCAGAAACAACAAATTTCACTGTACTGTTACAATACTTTTGGAGGGCACTGTACTCATTACTCTGTACAATGTTATTAATATTCCTGTAGCAGGAAGATTCTCAACAAGTACATACGACTCCAATTCCAAGCATATGTATTCTATAAGAGTTGATTGCTTTGTGCATAATGTTTTCTTATGCAGGTAATTGAATTTTTAATTAATTACAATTTCTCGTTTAGAAATGCACTCTTGCTGAAGGAATAGCAGGTGCACAGAAGTAATATTACAATACGATGATATTAAATACTTTGAGATTGTTTGGGGCATTTGACTTGTCTATTGTTTAGTACTTGCAGTGAAGGTAAAGAACTTATAATATGATGCTAATGCAATCGACCGATGCCGAGACTGCCAGTAAATTCTTTTGGTTGTGAAATTATTGACAGTGCCTGGTTTGCTGAAACCATTTGTCTGCTTGTGGTCTAAATGACTACTCAAAATTGTTATTACTTCCCTTTCTGCAATGACTAAGAAATGAATACAGTATAGGTAAAATCACTTGCATCTCCTGGTTTTGAACAATACAGCTTGACCATGGCTTTCTTACTGTGTGTGTGCGTGGCACTGTCTATTGCACAGAGTGGTAAGTCTTTTTTGTCTAAAATGCTCCATTTATATGCTTTGAATTATCACAGCACTGCAGACTAAATGCTGCAGATTCAAAAAAGGAGAGAAAGCTTTTTTTCCAGTAGAATGGCAACCAGGTTTGCAAGAGTGAAATGTATTTTTTCAACTATGTATCCAATGGAATTTCATCAGATGGCAGAGGATATTGTAATTTTACACACAAACATAGTTATCAGTTGACTGAAAATAGTTACTTGAATTCATTTCATTGACTCGAATTAGTTAGATATTGTTCTCAAAATCAGTAGTGGAATCATCTTTGAGTGATGGCGTGTGTAACGTTTCTGTTGCCACTATCCCAAGCAGCTGAAGAGGGCAGAGTGGGTATCGTGGGGGGTACAGAAGCAGCACCCCATTCCCGCCCCTACATGGTTTCTCTGCAACACAACAAGCGGCATTTTTGTGGAGGAATTCTGGTCAGAGAGGATTTTGTGCTCACGGCTGCCCACTGTAATAAGTGAGTTTTCGTTGTGACATTGTCTGTAAAAATCAACTCCAGCTAAAGCCAGCGACATGAGTGTTCAGCTTTAGACTTTCACCAATGATTGATCATACACTCATATGACGGAAAAATACATTTTGTACATATACTCTGTAAACACAGATGTATCACACTGGATTATGAAATGTAGTTGTTTATATTTACAGGTATTTTTAACCTTTTTGGTTAAGATATTGGGCTAATGCGCTTGGAACTACCTGAGCCTGCATTCAGGTTATTTAGCCAGATAGTCTATTTAGCCAATCATTGCTATTCATTACTTCTTACATGCCTGTTTTTTCTTTCATTCCATTACATTACATTACATCATTGGCATTTATCCAGAGAGATGTACAGTTGATTACACTAAGCAGGAGACAATCCTCCCCTGGAGCAGTGCAGGGTTAAGGGCCTTGCTCAAGGGCCCAACAGTTGTGCGGATCTTATTGTGGCTACACCGGGATTAGAACCACCGACCTTGTGTCTCCCAGTCATTTACCTTAACCACTGCACTACAGGCCGCCTTTTCAGCTCACACTAATACAGCAAATGAAAGTAGTGATTAGGCTGAAATGAACACCAGCAAAAGATCATTCAGGGCGTTCCACTTTTTCAGTTTCAGGCGATACAGAGTAGTCCTGGGTGCTCACTCCCTACATTCCCGTGAATCAACTCAACAGGCGCTGGACATCAAGCGCTTCTACCCACACCCAAAATACAACAAGGAAGCCAATGACATCATGCTACTCAAGGTATGTTTTTCTGGGAGCAGTAATTGTGGTGATTTTATTTTGATATGTGACCACTCTCACATATGACACAATCCTGTGCGGAATGTATCCTATCCATTTATGCCCCCTCATTCTGCTTACCGAACTCACCCTGAAGAATCGCCTGTAGTTTGCTTTCTTAATCCCTTTAGTACATTTAAAGAGGAATAATAATAATAATAATAATAATAATAATAATAATAATAATAATAATACATTTAAAGCCTCAAATCAAATAAAGTCTCCTTTTATTGAGCTTGAAGTGATTAAGCAACTTAAGTGTTAACTTTTATGTTTTCTGTATGGAATCAATTTGGTTTCCCTTCTTTGAACCATTTCCAGAGCCTCTATAAAGAAGGGCAAACAGATTGATTCTGTGTATAGAAGATAAAAGTTATGAGTAATGACTATACCTCCAGTCTAGTATCAAAAGCCCTGGAAAGTTAACTGATTAGAAAATTAGTTAACCAATTTGTCGATAACATAGTAGATTAGTAGTGCTCCTAAATTATATTTCCCATTAGCACACACAATTTTCAGGAGCTCCTATACAGGGAGCACTGTAGAACTGTTAAGTGTAAGCTTTTTTCCCCCCTATCGTTTCTGCTAGCTGAATGGGAAGGCGAAGCTGACTAAATTTGTCCAGGTGATCCCTTTGATGACTCAGCGACTGCCACCAGGCAAGGTGTGCAGCACTGCAGGCTGGGGGGATGTGGGTGATAATGGCACCTTCCCGGACAAATTGCAAGAGGTGAACACCACCATCATCGGACAGAAGAAGTGTGCACAACTGTGGAGAGGCAGCGTTAAGATCACCAGTGGCATGGTGTGCGCGACAGGCCAGCGCCAATTCCAAGGCTTTTGTTCGGTTGTTTCCTTCACTGCAAAAAGACTAAAGAAAGTGCCAAAATAAAAGTATGAAAGCACTGCATAATGAGTAAACTGATGATAAACTGTTATGTTCCTGTGTTCTGTGTGTTAGTTTATCATTGTTTATTATCTTTAGTCTTGTAATTAATTCTTTTTCATATTCATGTCTGGTGTTCTGTTTATATTCATAGTCTTTGCACTCATCTTCCCCTGTGATGTCTGAGTCTGAATGTTTACTAGCCCAGTCACTCCCTTGTCTGAGTGCCCCACTATTCGGGTGTTTACGGTAGTTCCAGGGTTCAATCTTCCTTCCAATCTTGCATTCCTTACTTCCTGCTTTCTCTCCATTTCATGTTTGTACATAGCACTAATATACTAATCCCATCTAACATAGAATTTGTACAGTACTAATTATACTAATACACTAATATGTTTGTCAAACTAACAAACTAACATTCATTAGTTTTGGGTATTTGTAATTTAAATCACTTAACTAACTTACTAACGCATCTCCAGTTTCAATTCTGTTCTGTAACTCCGCCTCCCTATTCTTTCACTGATTACTTGCTTAGTTTCAGCAAAGTATTTGCACCTGTCTCTCTGTATCTCTGCATCTCCTGATTCTCTGCAATTGTCTACTCTCTAGTCCGGAGCCGTTTGTATTACATGTGTGTCTTTGTGAATCCAGTCCGCGTTTTCGTTTCCCCCTCGTTATTGTCCTATTACCCTTTCATGTGTCTCACCTGATGTTTATTTGTTAGACTGCCCTAACTCCCATGCCCCGCCTAGTTTGTCTCATTCCCCTGTGTATTTATACCTGTCCTTTTCAGTTGCACGCTGCTAGTTCGTCTTGTCCTGTTTTCTTGTCCTGAGCCCTTGATTCCTTCCCCCAGTTCTAGCCTCCTTGTGCCCTTGCCCTTGCCCTTGCCCATCTGGTTTTGACCCCCTGACTCTTCTTTGCTTTTTGGATATTTGTACCTCTGCCTTTTTGGATTGGACCCCCTGGATTTTGACCTTGGCTTGTTTTTTTTTACTCTGCTCTGTCTGCCCCAGCTGTTGCTATTAAATCCGCCATTTTTTCTTCACTCCAGTCTGCTTTTGGTTCCTCTGTTCCCCCCGGCATAACATAAAGTGTGTGTGTGTGTGTACAGTATGTACAGTATGTTTGTGTTTCAGTACTCCTAACCTCACCATACTGCACATTTCAGGGGGATTCAGGAGGTCCACTGGTGTGTGATGGGAAGGCAGCTGGCACCGTTTCCTTCTCAGGACAGCGTTGTGGAGATTTCAGGACCCCAGATGTTTATATGAACATTCCCAGCTACAGGAGATGGATCGAAAGCGTCCTTAAACATGGATAATGTTTTTTCATATTATTTGTTAAAAATTAACTGCTTTTCTATTTTACTTTGAACTAAAAATAAGTACAATAATCACAACAATTGGTAACATATAATTAGAAATTGTACAGCACTTTAGTTGAAGGTAGTCATTTTAAATGTGCTTTATAAATAAATGTGACTTGACTTGAAATGACTGAGAAAACTATCCTCATGAATTGGAAATCGAGGTTTGTTTATTTTAGTTTGTGTGGCTCTGTTCTGTTTTGAATATATCTGATTATTTTATGACTCTATTGTCTATGTCTTGTATTGTCTAACACTTGTATTGAACATTATTGCACAATAAAAATTTAATGAAAACTTGAAATGACATTAAAGAGTATTGTACAAGGAATGGCAAGATTCACTGTTGAATGGAAGCAAACAGCAGGCGAATAATTTTCAATCCAGCAAAGATTGCATCACACTGATGGCTATGGACAATGCAAGTGGCCAGTTTCGGCTCCCATTGGTGTTCAGTCACAAGAGTGTAAAATGGTAATTCTGTACTCGCATCACAGTAAACATGGTACACAAATGCAATGATTTACTAATATTGATTCTATGGTGTGTTGAATAAGAGTTATATTCCTGTGAGATCAGCATGTGAGTCAGCATGTTATAATGGACCATACAGAGAGTGCTTATGGAGGGTGCATTTCACTCACTTGTATCTCTGCACTTGTATACTCACTACAGTTTGACTTTCAAGGCCACACGGATGTGCTTGTTCCTTTCTGAGATCTTACAGAAAGAATCGATCTTACAACTAGAGCATGTTTATACTCCCCCACGTTGACTGTTGCCCTTGGTCAATACTCGGGACCACAACATGTCAAGTGAATTGTAGGGATGCAAATTAGTTCTCTCAGCCGAATGGTCAGAGATTCTGGTCTGTGATACAGCTTGTTGAAGGCACTGAGTAATATCTGGTGGTCTTTGCAGACGCTGTTTCTTTAGCTGTGTCATCCACAACAGGCCCTGCTCTCTCTCTCTCTCTCTCTCTCTCTCTCTCTCTCTCTCTCTCTCTCTCTCTCTCTCTCTCTCTCTCTCTCTCTCTCTCTCTCTCTCTCTCTCTCTCTCTCTCTCTCTCTCTCTCTCTCTCTCTCTCTCTCTCTCTCTCTGCAGCGGTAAGTGTTAATCATTATTTCTATCTGCAGACCCCCATCTGTCATCAGCTGTGGTGTGACTTGAGTGCATCTAGCAGTCACCAAACCAGCGGCACACCACGTTTTTTTCCACTGCAGGCAGATTAGTTTTAATGTGGTCTGATGCAGAAGGCCTTCTCGGAAGGAGGTGCTGGTTTACACAATTAGAATTCTGCTCTTCGTTCTAGCAATGAGGTTTTCTGATACCATGAAAAATAATGTATAGAAATCACTCTCCTCAGTCTCCCCCCCTCCCACCACCACTTCCATCTCCCCCAAACATACATCGAGATCAAATCAAATGCATGGATCATATATTGTTCATGATGCGCTTTAGTTGCAGTATTTAAACAATGGGTTCGCATTTTAACTGTGGTTCACTTTACACTGCTTATGATACATTTGACCCAGGACAGGTATTTTGATATTTGAGTGTAAACATTTGGTATTTTAGGTTCATTGCAGTTTCTGGCCTCATTGAAGGACACAATTCCCTCCGCTGTGCCCTTACACACCAGAGGACCTCCAGAATCCCCCTGCAATTTAAAAAACAATTTGTTGCTGATGCATATATCAAAATATAATTGCTTCTGTACTGAATGAAAAACAGGCAGTTTTTTCCACATACCTGACAGAAGCCTCTGTTGCCAACGCTTCCCCCTGCACACATCATCCTGGGTGTGATTGGTTTCTTCCCCCATTTTGTTCTGCACATCTTTCGGTCTGTGACAATGACATCGACTTCCAGAAGGCGTGGGCTTTCATACCCTTCGGTTTTATTGGCCCCCCATCCTGCCACGCTGCAGACTGTTTTGGGCTTGACGTCCTTATCTTTCTTAGGGAGGGGGATCCACTGCACTACTTTGGTCTTCTTAACTGCAGTCTTGAGCTGCTCCAGACACAGAGAGATCAGTCATGAGAGCCCTGACACAGCACCGCTCACAGTTCTACAGCAAATGGAGCTGCACACATTAATCCAGATCAAGCCAAAAGCAGATGAGTTTTTGCCTAAAAACTTGGACTGTTTTCCGTTGTCTTGTCCACTATTGGGCCCAAGATGTGCTAATGTTATCTCAAATCTCACCTACAGTGCATACAATGCACAATTTTTGTTTTGGCTCTGTCCTCCAGCACATTGGATTTGAAATAAAACATGAAACATGAGACATGAATGAAACAACGATTATGATTATGATTTTCATATTGAGTCCCCCCATTTTAGGGGAGCAAATGTAATGGTGCCCTTTCAATGCACCATTCACACTCTGTCACATTACCTGTGATCTGCATATCTCAGTGACAAATAGCGCTACTCTATGGGAGAAAGTGAATCATAGACACCCTGGCCAACATAAGCCCTCCGCAACATTCAAGATGAGGCTAGTTGTCTGGCCACCTACTCTGCAGGTCACACATCATAATGAACCGTATGACCTAGTGTGTGCTTATGGTGGGCTTCACTGACTCAGACTGACTTGTATTCTCCATACCTGCAACAGCATGATGTCATTCTCCAGTGAATCAGCTTCAAACCCAGGGTGGATGTGGTAAAACTTCACTTCAGCCCTGTTTGACTTTTCATTCTCAGAAATGTCATGGGCCCCGAGCAGAACTGTCAAGTTCTGTCCCCTTTGCAAAAGAAACAGCTGGGTATTAACTTCACCTTATGTGTACTTCATCCATGTATCCAAATGTTTCATTGCCACAGCATCAAGTAACCTTTTTCACCTTTTGACATTCGTACACTTGTGTTTACACTGTTGATAATAATAACCCAGCTCAACGGGAGGTCTTACCATGTCAGGCAATGTGCTGCAGTCATGACAAAAGACTTGGACACCAGGAAACCACCACAGATGTGGCTTTTATTTTCCTGCACAGAGACCATGTAAGGTCTGGAGTGTGGCTTAGCCTCCCGGCCATTCACAATGCTAGAGTCCTGTTGGGCTGGGACAGAAGGCAGGTTCAGCCAATGAGCATGAGCATGTTTATACATTTACAAGTTAAAACTTATACATCAAAATGATACATTCCGCAGAGAGAGGGAGAGAGAGAGAGAGAGAGAGGAAGACAGAGAGAGAGAGAGCGGTCTTACCGGTGAGCACCAGCAGGGGCAGGAGAGTCGTGAGCAGGAACAGAGGCACAGTAGCCATGGTGTCTGAGAGAGCTGAGTGGTCCTGCTGATGCTAAGTGTGGAAGAAATGAGCGGGATTACAACTGCGTGATACTTTTAACAATGATGAACTTTTTGCGATGATGAGCACCTCCCTGCGCTGCCTGAGGAGGCTGGAGGCCTGTGGTCTCACACAGGAAGAGGAGGTGGAGCTGTGAAGTTCCCCATGAAACATCT
The DNA here is from genome assembly GCF_963514075.1 of Conger conger. Classification (NCBI taxonomy): domain Eukaryota; kingdom Metazoa; phylum Chordata; class Actinopteri; order Anguilliformes; family Congridae; genus Conger; species Conger conger. Next base: position 10,530,485 of record NC_083763.1, on the reverse strand, counting down.
ACGTGGCAGACATTGGTAGAAACAGTAACCATCACTTATAACTGTGGCACACTTGGATGACTTTCCCTGTTCTGGGTCCCTATTCCAACCTGGGGCATGAAGTAAACGAAGCAAATCAAATTAAAACCATATTTCCACCAATTCAATATCCAAGCAATTCAAGTTTGGGACTCTACGTGTCATATTTGATCTATCTGGGCATTTTCAGGGTAACTGACGTTAGAACTGCTGGATATTTGGGTGGTAAATCCCAATACAGCTACATAATAGAGACTGATGAGAGTTATCGACACCTGAGGGTTATAAAAGCATATGTCAGTCTCTTATGTGTCTGTATTGGGCTTTGTCGCCCAGATATCCAGCAGATGTAATGTCAGTTACCGTGGAGGTACCCAGCTGCATTTTTTATTCATAATTTTGCCTACAGGTGAAGATGCTAAGCTGCATTACCTGAACAATAATGCTTCTGTGTGCTTCAGGGGTCACCAACCCTGTTCCTGGAGATCTACCATCTTGTAGGTTTTCATTTCAACCCTGGTCCTGGAGATCTACCATCCTGTAGGTTTTCATTTCAACCATGGTCCTGGAGATCTACCATCCTGTAGGTTTTCATTTCAACCATAATTTGACACACCTGACTCTACTAATTAGCAGCTCAATGCAAATGTCTTGCTCTTGTATGTGTGCTTTGTTAGGGTTGGAGTGAAAACCAACAGGATGGTAGATCTACGGGAACAGGGTTGGTCCCCACTGGTATACTTCATGAAAAACAATCATACAACATGTGCAGCAGAGGGGGAATGTGAGTTATTTGAAGTGGAATTAAGTAATACATCAAACAGACCGCAAGATGGCACCAATGTGCCAAAATTGAGACCTACATGAAGGCAAATTCTGTACTTGCATCACAGTAAACATGGTACACAAATGCACTGATTTACTAATATTGATTCTATGGTGTGTTGTATAAGAGTTATATTCCTGTGAGATCAGCATGTGAGTCAGCATGTTATAATGGACCATACAGAGAGTGCTTATGGAGGGTGCATTTCACTCACTTGTATCTCTGCACTTGTATACTCAGTACAGCCCGGTTTGACTTTCATTAATGCGCGCCACAGTCATGACCAATGGCCGCACGGATGTGCTTGTTCCTTTCTGAGATCTTACAGAGATCATGTGTAGTCTCCAGTGTGGCTTAGCCTCCCTGCCATTCACAATACTTGTTGGTCAGGTACAGAAGGAATAGATCTCGCAACTAGAGCATGTTTATACTCCCCCACGTTGACTGCTGCCCTTGGTCAATACATTTAAATTCTACACAGTGGAAAATAAAGTATAAATGTAATCATCCTTTAAATAAAGCACTCACTGTGTCTGGATATCGGCACCACAAAATGTCAAGTGAATTGTAGGGATGCAAATTAGTTGCATAAACATATTTTTTAAGCAAGCATCATGCTATGGAACTCGAACAGGTCATCATTATCTGCACGATTGAACCCTGCGCACATGGATCTTGGTTGATATCCAGCTGTGAAGGGTGTGTAATCAGTGAGCTATCAAAAAGGCATTAGAAAGGCCACACATGTTCAATTAACAGCTGTTTGAACAGCAGTGCGGGAGGGCATCTCTGAACACACGAAGCATCAAATCTTGAAGCAGATGGGCTATGGCAGAAAAGACAACACTGGGTTTCACTTCTGTCTGCTAAGAACAGGAAGATCAGGCTACAGTGGACACATGACTACCAAAACTGGACTGTTGAAGATTGGAAACACATTCCCTGGTCTGACGAATGTCTGCTGCCACATGCAGATGGTAGGGTCAGGATTTGGAATAACAGCATGAATCCATGGCTCCATCCTGCATGGTGTCAAAGGTACAGACTGCCAGTGGTGGTGCAATAGTGTGGGGAATGTTGTCTTGGCACACATTAATCCCCTTAACATTTTTGGTCATAAGTCAAAGATCTGGCTATAATCAGCTGGGGTATAGGGATGGCCTTTTGTATGCAAGGGAAACTTTTTCACTCCAAGATGCACACAAGGAGGGAATGACTGTGATGGAGAACTGTGATGAATAAATATGTTACAGAATGAGTAACTGACCCTGGAACTATGCACTATTCAAGGTGTGGGGATAAAGGATTATATTTGGACTATGTGAACACTAGGAATTGAACTTTTCAGCATGTAAAACAATGCAAGGTTTTCCCTGTACATTATCATGGCGTTATCAACAATGAATAAATAATTTTTTACACATGATGAACTGTTCATTTAATGTTCTTATGGTGACGGTTTTTATAATCCCATCATCCCACTTGCAAATTTCTTTTTATTTATCTTGTTTTATTATTTTCATTACACTGCTAGATTTAGACTATCCGGGCGGCATGGATGGTGCAGTGGGTAGCACTGCCGCTTCACAGCAAGGAGGTCCTGGGTTCGAATCTTCGTCGGCCGGAGCCTCTGTGTGTGGAATTTGCATGTTCTCCCCGTGTTTGCGTGGGTTTCCTCCGGGTACTCCAGTTTCATGTAGAGTTAGGCTGATTGGAGAGTCTAAATTGCCTGTGGGTATGAGTGTGTGAGTGAATGGGGTGTGTGCCCTGCGATTGACTGGCGACCTGTCCAGGGTGTTTTCCTGCCTTTCGCCCAATGTATGCTGGGATAGGCTCCAGCCCCCCTGCAACCCTGTTCAGGATAAGTGGGTTAAGATAATGGATGGATGGATGGATTCAGACTATCTGTCTCAGCTGAATGGTTAGAGATTCTGGTCTGTGATACAGCTTGTTGAAGGTGCTGAGTAACAGGTGGTGGTCTAAACTTGGCATGCCTTTGTTGTTCAGTACTGAATGCGCACTGTAACACATAGTGTACTTCATCTTGTGTAGCCTCTGTTCATTTAATATTGTGGATATATTAGCCCATATTCTTTTAGTTCTGTACTCCAATTCAATTTGTATTCTGATGGTGGAGGTGTGTGGCACGTTGTGTCATTCACAGCAGGCTCTGCTCTCTCTCTCTCTCTCCCTCTCCCTCTCTCTCTCTCTCTCTCTCTCTCACCTCTGCAGCTGAAAGTGTTAATCATTATTTCTATCTGCAGACCCCCATCGGTCATCAGCTGTGGTGTGACTTGAGTCGGCAAACCACTTTTTTTTCCGCTACAGGCAGATTAGTTATAATGTGGTCTGATGCAGAAGGCTTTCTCAGAAGGAGGTGCTGGTTTACACGACTAGCTTCTACTCTTCGTTCTAACAATGAAGTTTTCTGAAACCATGAAAAATAATGGATGGAATATCATTACCCCCACCCCCTACCTCCATCTCCCCCAAACACACATCCGGAACAAAATCAAATGCATGTATCATATATTGTTCATGATGTGCTTTAATTGCAGAATTTAAACAATGGGTTCGGATTTTATCTGTGGCTCAGTTTACACTGCTTATGATACATTTGACCCAGGACAGGTATTTGGATATTTGAGTGTAGACATTCGGTCTTTTAGGTTCATTGCAGTTTCCGTCATTGAAGGACGCAATTCCCACCGCTGTGCCCTTACACACCAGAGGACCTCCAGAATCCCCCTGCAATTAAAAAAACATTATGTTGCTGATGCAAATATCAAAATATAATTGATTCTGTGTTGAATGAAAAACAGACAGTTTTTTACACATACCTGACAGGCGCCTTTATTGTCGATGTTTAACGCTCCACAGATCATCCTGGATGTGATTGGATCCGGAACCCAGTCTTTTATGCATGTCTTTCGGTTCATAACGGTCACGTTGACTTCCAGAAGGCGTGGGCTTGCATACCCTTTGGTTTTGTTTGCCCCCCATCCTGCCACGCTGCAGACTGTTTTGGGCTTGACGTCCTTATCTTTCTTAAGGAGTGGGATCCACTGCACTTCTTTGGTCTTCTTAACTGCAGTCTTGAGCTGCTCCAGACACAGATAAATCAGTCATGAGAGCCCTGACACAGCACCGCTCACAGTTCTACAGCAAATGGAGCTGCTCACATTAATCCAGATCAAGCCGAAAGCAGATGAGTTTTTGCCTAAAAACTTGAACTGTTTTCCGTTATCTTGTGCACTATTGGGCCCAAGATGTGCAAATGTTATCTCAAATCTCACCTACCAATTTTTGTTTTGGCTCTGTCCTCCAGCACATTGGATTTGAAATAAAACATGAAACATGAGACATGAATGAAACAACGATTATGATTCTGATTTTCATATTGAGTCCCTGTCACGTTTCAGGTCTGTCTCACCATGTTTTATGTTGATTTATGTTTATTCATGTTGTCTTAGTCACGTAGTGTTTTATCATGTATTATGTTGTCTAGGTTCGTCATGTTGTTTAGTTATGTTTCGTTACGATTTATTTTCTTGTCATGTTTAGTTATGTTATCGTACGATTTTATTACCTGGTTATGTTGAGTGATTATCGTCTTAGTTTCGCTTTGTGTTATGTTTCGATGCATGTTTATTGTTTAGTTAACTGGTCGTTGTTATGCATACACTTTTACATGTTTTTCCGCAAACCTTGCGTTCCGCCTTCTCTCTCTCTCTCTCTCTCTCGTTCTGTCCTTCACTCCCCTTATGTTCTATTTGTCTATTTACTAAAACTACTAACGCTAGATCAGGATTGGGTAGAAACTAACAAGACTAATCATGTGTTCATGTTACCTTACGTTTCTCGTGCATGTCATTTACTAATTTACTAATGCTAGGGCAGGATAGGTTTATTACTAACGATTACTAATCTCCTTGTTAAACTTGTCATCCATCGCACCGGTTTTCCATTTCCTTGCTACGCTCTTACTAATTGTCTACACCTGTCTACACCTGCATTTATAGCCCAGTCGCGCAACTGTTCACTGCGAAATTGTCTGCCTCTGTCTTTTCACGCAACTCTTGAGCATTACTACTGTCTTGATTACACGTTACGATCCACGCCTGTTACTGACCATCGACCATTGATTTCTGTTTTGTGACCTTTGTTTTGTTTTTCGACTACGTCCCCGCCTACCGTTTATGTACTTTTGCCCCGCTGATTGTTTCATGGTTTCGACTCCCGCTTCGCCCACGACTACGCCTCTGCCTGCCGTCCGCCTGTTCATCTGCCCCGCTGACTGCTCTCCGGCTACCGGACCTCCCTGCACGCCTACCGACTACGAGATTGCCTCTTCCCTCGGCACCGTGCTTTTTGTTTGTTTTGTATTTGTTTGGCTGGATCTACGTGTATGGACTTTGCTTGTGTTGACTACTCTCCTGGGATTCGTCCCGAATAAAGCCCTGAGGGGTCTTTATATTACTATTGTTTCTGAGTCGTGCATTTTGGGTCCAACCCCCACGCACCCGTCTCAGTCCCCCCATTTTAGGGGAGCAAATTTAATGGTGCCCTTTCAATGCACCATACACACTCTGTCACATTACCTGCCATACGCATATCTCAATGACAAATAGTGCTACTCTATGGGAGAAAGTGAATCATAGACACCCTGGCCAACATAAGCCACCGCAACACTCAATATGAGGCCAGTTTTCTGGCAACCTACTCTGCAGGTTGCACATCATCATGAACCATATGACCTGGTGTGTGCTTATGGTGGGCTTCACTGACTCAGACTGACTTGTATTCTCCATACCTGCAACAGCATGATGTCATTTTCCAGTGTATCAACATCAAACCCAGGGTGGATGTGGTAAAACTTCACTTCAGCCCTGTTTGACTTTTGATTCTCAGAAATGTCATGGGCACCGAGCAGAACTGTCAAGTTCTGTCCCCTTTGTAAAACAAAGAGCTGGGTGTTAACTTCACCTTATGTGTACTTCATCCAAATGTTTCATTGCCACAGCATCAAGTAACCTTTTTCACCTTTTGACATTCGTACACTTGTGTTTACACTGTTGATAATACTAACCCAGCTCAATGGGAGGTCTTACCATGTCAGGCAATGTGCTGCAGTCATTACGAAGGAGTCGGACACCAGGAAACCACCACAGATGTGGCTTTTATTTTCCTGCACAGAGACCATGTAAGGTCTGGAGTGTGGCTTAGCCTCCCGGCCATTCACAATGCTAGAGTCCTGTTGGGCTGGGACAGAAGGAAGGTTCAGCCAATGAGCATGAGCATGTTTATACATTTACAAGTTAAAACTTATACATCAAAATGATACATTCCACAGAGAGAGGGAGAGAGAGAGAGCGAGAGAGGGAGAGAGAGAGAGAGAGAGAGAGGAAGACAGAGAGAGAGAGAGCGGTATTACCGGTGAGCACCAGCAGGGGCAGGAGAGTCGTGAGCAGGAACAGAGGCACAGCAGCCATGGTGTCTGGGAGAGCTGAGTGGTCCTGCTGATGCTAAGTGTGGAAGAAATGAGCGGGATTACAACTGCGTGATACTTTTTACAATGATGAACTTTTTGCGATGATGAGCACCTCCCTGCGCTGCCTGAGGAGGCTGGAGGCCTGTGGTCTCACACAGGAAGAGGAGGTGGAGCTGTGAAGTTCCCCATGAAACATCTACGTGCCAGACATTGGTGGAAACAGTAACCATCATAGCTGTGGCACACTTGGATGACTGCCCCTGTTCTGGGTTCCTATTCAACCTGGGGCATGAAGTAAACGAAGCAAATCAAACTAAAACCATATTTCCACCAATTCAATATCCAAGCAATTCAAGTTTGGGACTCTACGTGTCATATTTGATCTATCTGGGCATTTTCAGGGTAACTGACGTTAGAACTGCTGGATATTTGGGTGGTAAATCCCAATACAGCTACATAATAGAGACTGATGAGAGTTATCGACACCGGAGGGTTATAAAAGCATATGTCAGTCTCTTATGTGTCTGTATTGGGCTTTGTCGCCCAGATATCCAGCAGATGTAATGTCAGTTACCGTGGAGTTGCCCAGCTGCATTTTTTATTCATCATTTTGCCTACAGGTGAAGATGCTAAGTTGCATTACCTGAACAATAATGCTTCTGTGTGCTTCAGGGGTCACCAACCCTGTTCCTGGAGATCTACCATCTCGTAGGTTTTCATTTCAACCCTGGTCCTGGAGATCTACCATCCTGTAGGTTTTAATTTCAACCATGGTCCTGGAGATCTGCCATCCTGTAGGTTTTCATTTCAACCCTGTTCCTGGAGATCTACCATCCTGTAGGTTTTCATTTCAACCATGGTCCTGGAGATCTACCATCCTGTAGGTTTTCATTTCAACCATAATTTGACACACCTGACTCTACTAATTAGCAGCTCAATGCAAATGTCTTGCTCTTGTATGTGTGCTTTGTTAGGGTTGGAGTGAAAACCAACAGGATGGTAGATCTACAGGAACAGGGTTGGTCCCCACTGGTATACTTCATGAAAAACAATCATACAATGTGCAGCAGAGGGGGAATGTGAGTTATTTGAAGTGGAATTAAGTAATACATCAAACAGACCGCAAGATGGCACCAATGTGCCAAAATTGAGACCTACATGAAGGCAAATTCTGTACTTGCATCACAGTAAACATGGTACACAAATGCACTGATTTACTAATATTGATTATATGGTGTGTTGTATAAGAGTTATATTCCTGTGAGATCAGCATGTGAGTCAGCATGTTATAATGGACCATACAGAGAGTGCTTATGGAGGGTGCATTTCACTCACTTGTATCTCTGCACTTGTATACTCAGTACAGCCCGGTTTGACTTTCAGTAATGCGCGCCACAGTCATGACCAAAGGCCGCACGGATGTGCTTGTTCCTTTCTGAGATCTTACAGAGATCATGTGTAGTCTCCAGTGTGGCTTAGCCTCCCTGCCATTCACAATACTTGTTGGTCAGGTACAGAAGGAATAGATCTCGCAACTAGAGCATGTTTATACTCCCCCACGTTGACTGCTGCCCTTGGTCAATACATTTAAATTCTACACAGTGGAAAATAAAGTATAAATGTAATCATCCTTTAAATAAAGCACTCACTGTGTCTGGATATCGGCACCACAAAATGTCAAGTGAATTGTAGGGATGCAAATTAGTTGCATAAACATATTTTTTAAGCAAGCATCATGCTATGGAACTCGAACAGGTCATCATTATCTGCACGATTGAACCCTGCGCACATGGATCGTGGTTGATATCCAGCTGTGAAGGGTGTGTAATCAGTGAGCTAACAAAAAGGCATTAGAAAGGCCACACATGTTCCATTAACAGCTGTTTGAACAGCAGTGCAGGAGGGCATCTCTGAACACACAAAGCATCAAACCTTGAAGCAGATGGGCTATGGCAGAAAAGACAACACTGGGTTTCACTTCTGTCTGCTAAGAACAGGAAGATGAGGCTACAGTGGACACATGACTACCAAAACTGGACTGTTGAAGATTGGAAACACATTCCCATGTCTGACGAATGTCTGCTGCCACATGCAGATGGTAGGGTCAGGATTTGGAATAACAGCATGAATCCATGGCTCCATCCTGCATGGTGTCAAAGGTACAGACTGCCAGTGGTGGTGCAATAGTGTGGGGAATGTTGTCTTGGCACACATTAATCCCCTTAACATTTTTGGTCATAAGTCAAAGATCTGGCTATAATCAGCTGGGGTATAGGGATGGCCTTTTGTATGCAAGGGAAACTTTTTCACTCCAAGACGCACACGAGGAGGGAATGACTGTGATGGAGAACTGTGATGAATAAATATGTTACAGAATGAGTAACTGACCCTGGAACTATGCACTATTCAAGGTGTGGGGATAAAAGATTATATTTGGACTATGTGAACACTAGGAATTGAACTTTTCAGCATGTAAAGCAATGCAAGGTTTTCCCTGTACATTATCATGGCGTTATCAACAATGAATAAATTATTTTTTACACATGATGAACTGTTCATTTAATGTTCTTATGGTGACGGTTTTTATTATCCCATCATCCCACTTGCAAATTTCTTTTTATTTATCTTGTTTTATTATTTTCATTACACTGCTAGATTTAGACTATCCGGGCGGCATGGATGGTGCAGTGGGTAGCACTGCCGCTTCACAGCCAGGAGGTCCTGGGTTCGAATCTTCGTCGGCCGGAGCCTCTGTGTGTGGAATTTGCATGTTCTCCCCGTGTTTGCGTGGGTTTCCTCCGGGTACTCCAGTTTCATGTAGAGTTAGGCTGATTGGAGAGTCTAAATTGCCTGTGGGTATGAGTGTGTGAGTGAATGGGGTGTGTGCCCTGCGATTGACTGGCGACCTGTCCAGGGTGTATTCCTGCCTTTCGCCCAATGTATGCTGGGATAGGCTCCAGCCCCCCTGCAACCCTGTTGAGGATAAGTGGGTTAAGATAATGGATGGATGAATGGATTCAGACTATCTGTCTCAGCTGAATGGTTAGAGATTCTGGTCTGTGATACAGCTTGTTGAAGGTGCTGAGTAACAGGTGGTGGTCTAAACTTGGCATGCCTTTGTTGTTCAGTACTGAATGCGCACTGTAACACATAGTGTACTTCATCTTGTGTAGCCTCTGTTCATTTAATACTGTGGATATATTAGCCCATATTCTTTTAGTTCTGTACTCCAATTCAATTTGTATTCTGATGGTGGAGGTGTGTGGCACGTTGTGTCATTCACAGCAGGCTCTGCTCTCTCTCTCTCTCTCTCTCTCTCTCTCTCTCCCTCTCTCTCTCTCTCTCTCTCTCTCTCTCTCTCTCTCTCTCTCTCTCTCACCTCTGCAGCTGAAAGTGTTAATCATTATTTCTATCTGCAGACCCCCATCGGTCATCAGCTGTGGTGTGACTTGAGTCGGCAAACCACTTTTTTTTCCGCTACAGGCAGATTAGTTATAATGTGGTCTGATGCAGAAGGCTTTCTCAGAAGGAGGTGCTGGTTTACACGACTAGCTTCTACTCTTCGTTCTAACAATGAAGTTTTCTGAAACCATGAAAAATAATGGATGGAATATCATTACCCCCACCCCCTACCTCCATCTCCCCCAAACACACATCCGGAACAAAATCAAATGCATGTATCATATATTGTTCATGATGTGCTTTAATTGCAGAATTTAAACAATGGGTTCGGATTTTATCTGTGGCTCAGTTTACATTGCTTATGATACATTTGACCCAGGACAGGTATTTGGATATTTGAGTGTAGACATTCGGTCTTTTAGGTTCATTGCAATTCCCACCGCTGTGCCCTTACACACCAGAGGACCTCCAGAATCCCCCTGCAATTAAAAAAACATTATGTTGCTGATGCAAATATCAAAATATAATTGATTCTGTGTTGAATGAAAAACAGACAGTTTTTTACACATACCTGACAGGCGCCTTTATTGTCGATGTTTAACGCTCCACAGATCATCCTGGATGTGATTGGATCCGGAACCCAGTCTTTTGTGCATGTCTTTCGGTTCATAACGGTCACGTTGACTTCCAGAAGGCGTGGGCTTGCATACCCTTTGGTTTTGTTTGCCCCCCATCCTGCCACGCTGCAGACTGTTTTGGGCTTGACGTCCTTATCTTTCTTAGGGAGGGGGATCCACTGCACTTCTTTGGTCTTCTTAACTGCAGTCTTGAGCTGCTCCAGACACAGATAAATCAGTCATGAGAGCCCTGACACAGCACCGCTCACAGTTCTACAGCAAATGGAGCTGCTCACATTAATCCAGATCAAGCCGAAAGCAGATGAGTTTTTGCCTAAAAACTTGAACTGTTTTCCGTTATCTTGTGCACTATTGGGCCCAAGATGTGCAAATGTTATCTCAAATCTCACCTACCAATTTTTGTTTTGGCTCTGTCCTCCAGCACATTGGATTTGAAATAAAACATGAAACATGAGACATGAATGAAACAACGATTAAGATTCTGATTTTCATATTGAGTCCCCCCATTTTAGGGGAGCAAATTTAATGGTGCCCTTTCAATGCACCATACAGACTCTGTCACATTACCTGCCATACGCATATCTCAATGACAAATAGTGCTACTCTATGGGAGAAAGTGAATCATAGACACCCTGGCCAACATAAGCCACCGCAACACTCAATATGAGGCCAGTTTTCTGGCAACCTACTCTGCAGGTTGCACATCATCATGAACCATATGACCTGGTGTGTGCTTATGGTGGGCTTCACTGACTCAGACTGACTTGTATTCTCCATACCTGCAACAGCATGATGTCATTTTCCAGTGTATCAACATCAAACCCAGGGTGGATGTGGTAAAACTTCACTTCAGCCCTGTTTGACTTTTGATTCTCAGAAATGTCATGGGCACCGAGCAGAACTGTCAAGTTCTGTCCCCTTTGTAAAACAAAGAGCTGGGTGTTAACTTCACCTTATGTGTACTTCATCCATGTATCCAAATGTTTCATTGCCACAGCATCAAGTAACCTTTTTCACCTTTTGACATTCGTACACTTGTGTTTACACTGTTGATAATAATAACCCAGCTCAACGGGAGGTCTTACCATGTCAGGCAATGTGCTGCAGTCATTACGAAGGAGTCGGACACCAGGAAACCACCACAGATGTGGCTTTTATTTTCCTGCACAGAGACCATGTAAGGTCTGGAGTGTGGCTTAGCCTCCCGGCCATTCACAATGCTAGAGTCCTGTTGGGCTGGGACAGAAGGAAGGTTCAGCCAATGAGCATGAGCATGTTTATACATTTACAAGTTAAAACTTATACATCAAAATGATACATTCCACAGAGAGAGGGAGAGAGAGAGAGAGCGAGAGAGGGAGAGAGAGAGAGAGAGAGAGGAAGACAGAGAGAGAGAGAACGGTATTACCGGTGAGCACCAGCAGGGGCAGGAGAGTCGTGAGCAGGAACAGAGGCACAGCAGCCATGGTGTCTGGGAGAGCTGAGTGGTCCTGCTGATGCTAAGTGTGGAAGAAATGAGCAGGATTACAACTGCGTGATACTTTTTACAATGATGAACTTTTTGCGATGATGAGCACCTCCCTGCGCTGCCTGAGGAGGCTGGAGGCCTGTGGTCTCACACAGGAAGAGGAGGTGGAGCTGTGAAGTTCCCCATGAAACATCTACGTGCCAGACATTGGTGGAAACAGTAACCATCATAGCTGTGGCACACTTGGATGACTGCCCCTGTTCTGGGTTCCTATTCCAACCTGGGGCATGAAGTAAACGAAGCAAATCAAACTAAAACCATATTTCCACCAATTCAATATCCAAGCAATTCAAGTTTGGGACTCTACGTGTCATATTTGATCTATCTGGGCATTTTCAGGGTAACTGACGTTAGAACTGCTGGATATTTGGGTGGTAAATCCCAATACAGCTACATAATAGAGACTGATGAGAGTTGTCGACACCTGAGGGTTATAAAAGCATATGTCAGTCTCTTATGTGTCTGTATTGGGCTTTGTCGCCCAGATATCCAGCAGATGTAATGTCAGTTACCGTGGAGTTGCCCAGCTGCATTTTTTATTCATCATTTTGCCTACAGGTGAAGATGCTAAGTTGCATTACCTGAACAATAATGCTTCTGTGTGCTTCAGGGGTCACCAACCCTGTTCCTGGAGATCTACCATCTCGTAGGTTTTCATTTCAACCCTGGTCCTGGAGATCTACCATCCTGTAGGTTTTCATTTCAACCATGGTCCTGGAGATCTGCCATCCTGTAGGTTTTCATTTCAAACCTGTTCCTGGAGATCTACCATCCTGTAGGTTTTCATTTCAACCATGGTCCTGGAGATCTACCATCCTGTAGGTTTTCATTTCAACCATAATTTGACACACCTGACTCTACTAATTAGCAGCTCAATGCAAATGTCTTGCTCTTGTATGTGTGCTTTATTAGGGTTGGAGTGAAAACCAACAGGATGGTAGATCTACAGGAACAGGGTTGGTCCCCACTGGTATACTTCATGAAAAACAATCATACAACATGTCCAGCAGAGGGGGAATGTGAGTTATTTGAAGTGGAATTAAGTAATACATCAAACGGACCACAAGATGGCATCAATTTGCCAAAATTGAGACCTACTTGAAGGCAAATTCTGTACTTACATCACAGTAAACATGGTACACAAATGCACTGATTTACTAATATTGATTCTATGGTGTGTTTTATAAGAGTTATATTCCTGTGAGATCAGCATGAGAGTCAGCATGTTATAATGGACCATACAGAGAGTGCTTATGGAGGGTGCATTTCACTCACTTGTATCTCTGCACTTGTATACTCAGTACAGCCCGGTTTGACTTTCAGTAATGCGCGCCACAGTCATGACCAAAGGCCGCACGGATGTGCTTTTTCCTTTCTGAGATCTTACAGAGATCATGTGTAGTCTCCAGTGTGGCTTAGCCTCCCTGCCATTCACAATACTTGTTGGTCAGGTACAGAAGGAATAGATCTCGCAACTAGAGCATGTTTATACTCCCCCACGTTGACTGCTGCCCTTGGTCAATACATTTAAATTCTACACAGTGGAAAATAAAGTATAAATGTAATCATCCTTTAAATAAAGCACTCACTGTGTCTGGATATCGGCACCACAAAATGTCAAGTGAATTGTAGGGATGCAAATTAGTTGCATAAACATATTTTTTAAGCAAGCATCATGCTATGGAACTCGAACAGGTCATCATTATCTGCACGATTGAACCCTGCGCACATGGATCGTGGTTGATATCCAGCTGTGAAGGGTGTGTAATCAGTGAGCTAACAAAAAGGCATTAGAAAGGCCACACATGTTCCATTAACAGCTGTTTGAACAGCAGTGCATGAGGGCAGCTCTGAACACACAAAGCATCAAACCTTGAAGCAGATGGGCTATGGCAGAGAAGACAACACTGGGTTTCACTTCTGTCAGCTAAAAACAGGAAGATGAGGCTACAGTGAGCACATGACTACCAAAACTGGACTCTTGAAGATTGGAAACACATTCCCTGGTCTGACGAATGTCTGCTGCCACATGCATTACATTACATCATTGGCATTTGGCAGAGGCTCTTATCCAGAGCGGCGTACAACAAAGTGCATACCCATAACCAGGTATAAGTGCGGTGAAAGGCCCTAGAGGGAAGTACAATTTCAATTGCTACCCATACAACAAAGATAAGGACCAAGGCCATTTTTTTTTAAACAAACAAACAACAAAGCAAAAGTGACCAAACTTAACTATCCAAATACTGGTTACCTAGCCAACTAAAAATACTGAAACACAAAGTAAATCACAAAGACAAAAATTAAGGTTCACAGGGAGGTAGGGAGGGACGGGGAGAGGTGCTGCTTGAAGAGGTGCATCTTCAGTTTGCGCTTGAAGGTGGGGAGCGATTCCACAGTTCTGACCTCAACGGGGAGTTCGTTCCACCACCGTGGAGCCAGAGCAGACATTAGTCGTGAGCGTGAGGTGGAGGTTCGGAGAGGGGGAGGTGCCAAGCGGCCTGTGGAGGCTGAACGAAGAGGTCTGGCAGGGGTGTAGGGTCTGATGAGTTTTTGTAGGTAAGATGGGGAAGACCCCTTAACTGCTTGGAAGGCTAGCACCAATGTTTTGAATTTGATGCGAGCCATGACATGCAGCCAGTGGAGGGAAGTAAGCAGGGGGATGACGTGTGAGTATTTGGGAAGGTTGAAGACCAGACCAGCTGCTGCATTCTGGATAAGTTGGAGGGGTCTGATGGCGGACGCTGGGAGGCCAGCCAAGAGGGAATCGCAGTAGTCCAGGCGGGACAGAACCATCGCTTGGACCAGGACCTCGGTTGAGTAGGGGGTGAGAAAGGTGCGGATTCTTCGTATGTTGTATAGGAAGAACCTGCATGACCGGGTCACCGCCGCAATGTTCTCGGAAAGGGACAGTCTGCTGTCCATCACCACGCCGAGGTTCCTTGCCCTGGATGATGGCGTGAATGTGGTATCCCCAAGGGAAATGGAGAGATCCAGATGGGGAGAGATATTAGCAGGGATGAATATCATTTCAGTCTTACCTGGGTTGAGCTTTAGATGGTGGTTGTCCATCCAGCTCTGGATGTCACTCAGGCAAGCAGAGATACGGGCAGAAACCTGTGCATCAGATGGTGGGAATGAGATGAAGAGTTGGGTATCGTCCGCATAGCAGTGGTAGGATAGCCCATGTGCAGTGATCACAGTGCCAAGGGAACGAGTGTAAAGAGAAAAAAGAAGCGGGCCTAGGACTGAGCCCTGGGGAACTCCTGTGGCAAGGGCCCGAGGTGCCGATACCGTACCAGCCCAGGCAACCTGGAAGGAGCGACCAGAGAGGTAGGACTCAATCCAGTCCAGGGCTGTGCCACAGATGCCCGTTGCTGACAGGGCGGACAGGAGGATGGAGTGATCCACAGTGCCATCCTCAGGGAAGGAGCTGAGAAGGGTGTCTAGCTCATCAAGGAAGTTTCCCAGGGGCCCTGGAGGACGATAGATAACTGCAATGAAAAGGTTAGTAGGGTAGGATACTGCAACAGAATGGAATTCAAAAGTGGATATGGTCAGGTCAGAGAGGGGGAGAACAGAGAATTTCCATGAGGGGGAAATTAAAAGACCAGTACCACCGCCACGGCCGGAAGGCCGGGGAGTGTGCGAGAAGGAGAAGGAGGATGAGAGGTCAACGGGAGTGGCAGTGTTGTCAGGTGTGATCCAGCTCTCCGTTGGGGCAAGGAATTGTAGGGACCGGAGGGAGGCATATGCGGGGATGAAGTCAGCCTTCCGAGTGGCAGACTGGCAGTTCCATAGTCCCCCTGTGACAGCAAAGTCCTCACAGGGGGACATGCAATCCCATGGCTCCATCCTGCATGGTGTCAAAGGTACAGACTGCCAGTGGTGGTGGTGCAATAGTGTGTGGAATGTTTTCCTGGCACACATTAATCCCCTTTTTGGTCATAAGTCAAAGATCTGGCTATAATCAGCTGGGGTATAGGGATGGCCTTTTGTATGCAAGGGAAACTTTTTCACTCCAAGACGCACACAAGGAGGGAATGACTGTGGTGGAGAACTGTGATGAATAAATGTGTTACAGAATGAGTGACTGACCCTGGAACTATGCACTATTCAAGGTGTGGCGATAAAGGATTATATTTGGACGATGTGAACACTAGGAATTGAACTTTCCAGCATGTAAAGCAATGCAAGGTTTTCCCTGTACATTATCATGGCGTTATCAACAATTAATAAATACTTTTTTACGCATGATGAACTGTTCATTTAATGTTCTTATGGTGACGGTTTTTATAATCCCATCATCCCACTTGCAAATTCCTTTTTATTTATCTTGTTTTATTATTTTCATTACACCACTTGATTTAGACTATCCGGGCGGCACGGATGGTGCAGTGGGTAGCACTGCCGCTTCACAGCAAGGAGGTCCTGGGTTCGAATCCCCGTCGACCGGAGCCTCTGTGTGTGGAATTTGCATGTTCTCCCCGTGTTTGCGTGGGTTTCCTCCGGGTACTCCAGTTTCATGTAGAGTTAGGCTGATTGGAGAGTCTAAATTGCCTGTGGGTATGAGTGTGTGAGTGAATGGGGTGTGTGCCCTGCGATGGACTGGCGACCTGTCCAGGGTGTATTCCTGCCTTTCGCCCAATGTATGCTGGGATAGGCTCCAGCCCCCCTGCGACCCTGTTCAGGATAAGTGGGTTAAGATAATGGATGGATGGATGGATTTAGACTATCTGTCTCAGCAAAATGTTCAGAGATTCTGGTCTGTGATACATCTTGTTGAAGGTGCTGTGTAACAGGTGGTGGTCTAAACTTGGCATGCCTTTGTTGTTCAGTACTGTATACGCACCGTAACACATAGTGTACTTCATCTAGTGTAGCCTCCGTTCATTTAATATTGTGGATATATTAGTCCATATTCTTTTAGTTCTGTACTCCAATTCAATTTGTATTCTGATGGTGGAGGTGTGTGGCACGTTGTGTCATTCACAGCAGGCTCTGCTCTCTCTCTCTCTCCCTGTCTCTCTCTCCCTCTCTCTCTCTCTCTCTCCCTCTCTCTCTCTCTCTCTCTCTCTCTCTCTCTCTCTCTCTCACCTCTGCAGCAGAAAGTGTTAATCATTATTTCTATCTGCAGACCCCCATCTGTCATCAGCTGTGGTGTGACTCGAATCGGCAAACCACTTTTTTTTCCACTACAGGCAGATTAGTAATAATGTGGCCTGATGCAGAAGGCTTTCTCAGAAGGAGGTACTGGTTTACACAATTAGCTTCTGCTCTTTATTCTAGCAATGAAGTTTTCTGAAACCATGAAAAATAATGTATGGAATATCATTACCCCCACCCCCAACCTCCATCTCCCCCAAACACACATCCGGAACAAAATCAAATGCATGTATCATATATTGTTCATGATGCGCTTTAATTGCAGAATTTAAACAATGGGTTTGCATTTTATCTGTGGCTCAGTTTACACTGCTTATGATACATTTGACCCAGGACAGGTATTTGGATATCCGAGTGTAAACATTCGGTTTTTCAGGTTTATTGCAGTTTCCGTAGTCATTGAAGGACACAATTCCCACCGCTGTGCCCTTACACACCAGAGGACCTCCAGAATCCCCCTGCAATTAAAAAAACAATATGTTGCTGATGCAAATATCAAAATATAATTGATTCTGTATTGAATGAAAAACAGACAGTTTTTTACTCATACCTGACAGATGCCTGGAGACTGACTTGTATTCTCCATACCTGCAACAGCATGATGTCATTCTTCAGTGTATCAGCTTCAAACCCAGGGTGGATGTGGTAAAACTTCACTTCAGCCCTGTTTGACTTTTGATTCTCAGAAATGTCATGGGCACCGAGCAGAACTGTCAAGTTCTGTCGCCTTTGCAAAAGAAACAGCTGGGTATTAACTTCACCTTATGTGTACTTCATCCATGTATCCAAATGTTTCATTGCCACAACATCAAGTAACCTTTTTCACCTTTTGACATTCGTACACTTGTGTTTACACTGTTGGTAATAATAACCCAGCTCAACGGGAGGTCTTACCATGTCAGGCAATGTGCTGCAGTCATTACGAAGGAGTCGGACACCAGGAAACCACCACATTTGTGCCTTTTATTTTGCTGCACAGAGACCATGTAAGGTCTGGAGTGTGGCTTAGCCTCCCGGCCATTCACAATGCTAGAGTCCTGTTGGGCTGGGACAGAAGGAAGGTTCAGCCAATGAGCATGAGCATGTTTATACATTTACAAGTTAAAACTTATACATCAAAATGATACATTCCGCAGAGAGAGGGAGAGACAGAGAGAGAGAGAGAGAGAGAGAGAGAGAGAGAGAGAGGAAGACAGAGAGAGAGAGAGCGGTCTTACCGGTGAGCACCAGCAGGGGCAGGAGAGTCGTGAGCAGGAACAGAGGCACAGCAGCCATGGTGTCTGGGAGAGCTGAGTGGTCCTGCTGATGCTAAGTGTGGAGGAAATGAGCGGGATTACAACTGCGTGATACTTTTTACAATGATGAACTTTTTGCGATGATGAGCACCTCCCTGCGCTGCCTGAGGAGGCTGGAGGCCCGTGGTCTCACACAGGAAGAGGAGGTGGAACTGTGAAGTTCCCCATGAAACATCTACGTGCCAGACATTGGTGGAAACAGTAACCATCACTTATAGCTGTGGCACACTTGGATGACTGCCCCTGTTCTGGGTCCCTATTCCAACCTGGGGCATGAAGTAAACAAAGCAAATCAAATCAAAACCATATTTCCACCAATTCAATATCCAAGCAATTCAAGTTTGGGACTCTACGTGTCATATTTGATCTATCTGGGCATTTTCAGGGTAACTGACGTTACAACTGCTGGATATTTGGGTGGTAAATCCCAATACAGCTACATAATAGAGACTGATGAGAGGTATCGACACCTGAGGGTTATAAAAGCATATGTCAGTCTCTTATGTGTCTGTATTGGGCTTTGTCGCCCAGATATCCAGCAGATGTAATGTCAGTTACCGTGGAGTTGCCCAGCTGCATTTTTTATTCAGAATTTTGCCTACGGGTGAAGATGGTAAGCTGTATTACCTGAGTAATAATGCTTCTGTGTGCTTCAGGGGTCACCAACCCTGTTCCTGGGGATCTACCATCTTGTAGGTTTTCATTTCAACCCTGGTCCTGGAGATCTACCATCCTGTAGGTTTTCATTTCAACCATGGTCCTGGAGATCTACCATCCTTTAGGTTTTCATTTCAACCCTGTTCCTGGAGATCTACCATCCTGTAGGTTTTCATTTCAACCATGGTCCTGGAGATCTACCATCCTGTAGGTTTTCATTTCAACCATAATTTGAAACACCTGACTCTACTAATTAGCAGCTCAATGCAAATGTCTTGCTCTTGTATGTGTGCTTTGTTAGGGTTGGAGTGAAAACCAACAGGATGGTAGATCTACAGGAACAGGGTTGGTCCCCACTGGTATACTTCATGAAAAATAATCATACAACATGTCCAGCAGAGGGGGAATGTGAGTTATTGGAAGTGGAATTAAGTAATACATCAAACGGACCACAAGATGGCATCAATTTGCCAAAATTGAGACCTACTTGAAGGCAAATTCTGTACTTGCATCACAGTAAACATGGGACACAAATGCACTGATTTACTAATATTGATTCTATGGTGTGTTGCATAAGAGTTATATTCCCGTGAGATCAGCATGTGAGTCAGCATGTTATAATGGACCATACAAAGAGTGCTTATGGAGGGTGCATTTCACTCACTTGTATCTCTGCACTTGTATACTCAGTACAGCCCGGTTTGACTTTCAGAAATGCGCGCCACAGTCACGACCAAAGGCCGCACGGATGTGCTTGTTCCTTTCTGAGATCTTACAGAGATCATGTGTAGTCTCCAGTGTGGCTTAGCCTCCCTGCCATTCACAATACTTGTTGGTCTGGGACAGAAGGAATAGATCTTGCAACTAGAGCATGTTTATTTACATTTACATTTTTGTCATTTGGCAGACGCTTTTAATCCAAAGCGACATACAAGTGCATAGGTTCTTCCACAAGTCAAAGCATCACATCCGTAACTCGGAAAATACACATGGAATTACACATGGAAGTGCAATTATTGTTTTTTTTTTTTTTTTTTTGGGTTAGACAAGGAGAATAGGGATATCAGAAAGGGGGGGCGGGGGAAATCAGGAGGGTGAACTAAGGTAGAGTTTGAAAAGGTGTGTTTTTAGTCTGCATCGAAATAGGGGGCGGGATTCTGCTGTCCTGACAGTGGTAGGCAAGTCATTCCACCACTGAGGAACCAGAACGGAAAACAGGCGTGAACGCGTAAGGTAAGTAAATGTAAGGTGGGGAAGTCCCCTTAGCAGCCTGAAATGCCAACACTAGGGCCTTGAATCGGATGCGTGCGGCAATAGGAAGCCAGTGGAGGCCAATGAGAAGCGGGGTGACATGAGCCGACATGGGCTGATTGGTGATCAGGCGGGCTGCAGCGTGGAGGGGCTTGATGGCACACGCTGGGAGACCGGCTAGGAGGGAGTTGCAGTAATCCAGGCGGGAAATGACGAGGGCCTGGACTAGGAGCTGGGTGGCTTTCTCCGTCAGGAGATGACGGATACAGCGTATATTATACAGAAAGAACCTGCAGGTTCTGGCAGTGGAGGATACTTGTGGAGCCAGGGTGAGGCAGTTATCAAGAGTCACCCCAAGATTCTTTCCCGTACGGGAGGAGGAAACTACAAAGTCCTCAACAGTCAGTGAGAGGTCAATTGACGGAGAGGACTTAGCAGGGATGTAGAGAAGCTCAGTTTTGGCAAGGTTGAGCTTCAGGTGGTGGGAAGTCATCCACGCAGAGATATCAGCCAAGCAGGCAGAGATCTGTGTGGTGACTTGGGTGTCGGGGTGGAAGGAAATTAAGAGTTGGGTGTCATCAGCGTAAGAGTGATAAGAAAAGCCATGGGAAGAGATAACAGAACCAAGAGACATGGTGTATAGCGAGAAGAGGAGAGGCCCAAGAACTGAGCCCTGCCGGACTCCAGTTTGTAGGGGGTGAGGGTCAGAGACTGAGCCCCTCCAAGTCACCTGGTAGGAGCGACCAGAGAGGTAGGAGGAAAACCAAGCGAGGTTATACTCCCCCACGTTGACTGCTGCCCTTGGTCAATACATTTAAATTCTACACAGTGGAAAATAAAGTATAAATGTAATCATCCTTTAAATAAAACACTCACTGTGTCTGGATATCGGGACCACAAAATGTCAAGTGAATTATAGGGATGCAAATTAGTTGCATATACATATTTTTTAAGCAAGCATCATGATATGGAACTCGAACAGGTCATCATTATCTGCACGATAGAACCCTGCACACATGGATCTTGGTTGATATCCAGCTGAGAAGGGTGTGTAATCAGTGAGCTAACAAAAAGGTATTAGAACGGCCACAAATGTTCAATTAACAGCTGTTTGAACAGCTGTGCAGGAGGGCATCTCTGAACACACAAAGCATCAAATCTTGAAGCCGATGGGCCATGGCAGAAAAGACAACACTGGGTTTCACTTCTGTCTGCTAAGAACAGGAAGATGAGGCCTGACGAATGTCTGCTGCCACATGCAGATGGTAGGGTCAGGATTTGGAATAACAGCATGAATCCATGGCTCCATCCTGCATGGTGTCAAAGGTACAGACTGCCAGTGGTGGTGGTGCAATAGTGTGGGGAATGTTGTCTTGGCACACATTAATCCCCTTAACATTTTTGGTCATAAGTAAAAGATCTGGATATAATCAGCTGGGGTATAGGGATGGCCTTTTGTGTGCAAGGGAAACTTTTTCACTCCAAGACGCACACTAGGAGGGAATGACTGTGATGGAGAACTGTGATGAATAAATATGTTACAGAATGAGTAACTGACCCTGGAACTATGCACTATTCAAGATGTGGTGATAAAGGATTATATTTGGACTATGTGAACACTAGGAATTGAACTTTTCAGCCCTTTTTTGACATGAATTATTTTACATGTTGAACTGTTCATTTAATGTTCTTATGGTGAGGGTTTTTGTAATCCCATCATCCCACTTGCAAATTCCTTTTTATTTATTTTGTTTTATTATTTTTATTACACTGCTTGATTTAGTTTTTTACTTCATGTGAATACATTTAAATAAAACCATCAGTTTGACAAGTTATCTGTGCCAAGAAAGCACATTTCTGCAATTCTCTTGGTGGGAACTTGTGATCTCTGTTTTTGAGGTCTCTGTCTCAGCTGAATGGTTAGAGATTCTGGTCTGTGATACAGCTTGTTGAAGGTGCTGAGTAACAGGTGGTGGTCTTTGCAGACGCTGATTCTTTAGCTGTGTCATCCAGAGCAGGCCCTGCTCTCTCTCTCTCTTTCTTTCTCTCTCTCTCTCTCTCTCTCTCTCTCACCTCTGCGGCGGTAAGTGTTCATCAATATTTCTATCTGCAGACCCCCATCTGTCATCAGCTGTGGTGTGACTTGAGTGCATCTTG
Source organism: Conger conger (assembly GCF_963514075.1). Lineage (NCBI taxonomy): Eukaryota > Metazoa > Chordata > Actinopteri > Anguilliformes > Congridae > Conger > Conger conger. Next base: position 10,508,056 of record NC_083763.1, on the reverse strand, counting down.
CAGTTCTCACCAAACCAGCGGCACACCACATTTTTTTCCACTGCAGGCAGATTAGTTTTAATGTGGTCTGATGCAGAAGGCCTTCTCGAAAGGAAGTGTTGGTTTACACAATTAGCTTCTGCTCTTCGTTCTAGCAATGAGGTTTTCTGATACCATGAAAAATAATGTATAGAAATCACTCTCCACAGTCTCCCCCCCTCCCACCACCACTTCCATCTCCCCCAAACACACATCGAGACAAAATCAAATGCATGGTTCATATATTGTTCATGATGCACTTTAGTTGCAGTATTTAAACAATGGCTTCGCATTTTATCTGTGGTTCACTTTACACTGCTTATGATACATTTGACCCAGGACAGGTATTTGGATATTTGAGTGTAAACATTCGGTTTTGTAGGTTCATTGCAGTTTCTGTATTCATTGAAGGACACAATTCCCTCCGCTGTGCCCTTACACACCAGAGGACCTCCAGAATCCCCCTGCAATTTAAAAACCAATTTGTTGCTGATGCATATATCAAAATATAATTGCTTCTGTACTGAATGAAAAACAGGCAGTTTTTTCCACATACCTGACAGAAGCCTCTGTTGCCAACGCTTCCCCCTGCACACATCATCCTGGGTGTGATTGGTTTCTTCCCCCATTCTCTTCTGCACTTCTTTCGGTCTGTGACAATGACATCGACTTCCAGAAGGCGTGGGCTTACGTTCCCATTGGTTTTGTTGGCCCCCCATCCTGCCACGCTGCAGACTGTTTTGGGCTTGACGTCCTTATCTTTCTTAGGGAGGGGGATCCACTGCACTTCTTTGGTCTCCTTAACTGCAGTCTTGAGCTGCTCCAGACACAGAGAAATCAGTCATGAGAGCCCTGACACAGCACCGCTCACAGTTCTACAGCAAATGGAGCTGCTCACATTAATCCAGATCAAGCCGAAAGCAGATGAGTTTTTGCCTAAAAACTTGGACTGTTTTCCGTTGTCTTGTCCACTATTGGGCCCAAGATGTGCTAATGTTATCTCAAATCTCACCTACAGTGCATACGATGCACAATTTTTTGTTTTGGCTCTGTCCTCCAGCACATTGGATTTGAAATAAAACATGAAACATATGACATCAATGAAACAACGATTATGATTATGATTTTCATATTGAGTCCCCCCATTTTAGGGGAGCAAATTTAATGGTGCCCTTTCAATGCACCATACACACTCTGTCACATTACCTGCCATACGCATATCTCAATGACAAATAGTGCTACTCTATGGGAGAAAGTGAATCATAGACACCCTGGCCAACATAAGCCACCGCAACACTCAATATGAGGCTAGTTGTCTGGCCACCTACTCTGCAGGTCACATATCATAATGAACCGTATGACCTAGTGTGTGCTTATGGTGGGCTTCACTGACTCAGACTGACTTGTATTCTCCATACCTGCAACAGCATGATGTCATTCTCCAGTGCATCAGCTTCAAACCCAGGGTGGATGTGGTAAAACTTCACTTCAGCCCTGTTTGAATTTTGATTCTCAGAAATGTCATGGGCACCGAGCAGAACTGTCAAGGTCTGTCCCCTTTGTAAAAGAAAGAGCTGGGTGTTAACTTCACCTTATGCGTATTTCATCCATGTATCCAAATGTTTCATTGCTACAACATCAAGTAACCTTTTTCACCTTTTGACATTCGTACACTTGTGTTTACACTGTTGGTAATAATAACCCAGCTCAACGGGAGGTCTTACCATGTCAGGCAATGTGCTGCAGTCATTACGAAGGAGTCGGACACCAGGAAACCACCACATTTGTGCCTTTTATTTTGCTGCACAGAGACCATGTAAGGTCTGGAGTGTGGCTTAGCCTCCCGGCCATTCACAATGCTAGAGTCCTGTTGGGCTGGGACAGAAGGAAGGTTCAGCCAATGAGCATGAGCATGTTTATACATTTACAAGTTAAAACTTATACATCAAAATGATACATTCCGCAGAGAGAGGGAGAGATAGAGAGAGAGAGAGAGGAAGTCAGAGAGAGAGAGAGCGGTCTTACCGGTGAGCACCAGCAGGGGCAGGAGAGTTGTGAGCAGGAACAGAGGCACAGCAGCCATGGTGTCTGGGAGAGCTGAGTGGTCCTGCTGATGCTAAGTGTGGAAGAAATGAGCGGGATTACAACTGCGTGATCCTTTAACAATGATGAACTTTTTGTGATGATGAGCACCTCCCTGCGCTGCCTGAGGAGGCCGGAGGCCCGTGGTCTCACACAGGAAGAGGAGGTGGAGCTGTGAAGTTCCCCATGAAACATCTACGTGGCAGACATTGGTGGAAACAGTAACCATCACTTACAGCTGTGGCACACTTGGATGACTGCCCCTGTTCTGGGTGCCTATTGACGTGACAACTGCTGGATATTTGGGTGGTAAATCCCAACACAGCTACATGATAGAGACTGATGAGAGTTATCGACACCTGAGGGTTATAAAAGCATATGTCAGTCTCTTATTTTTTCATTTTTGTCTTTTGGCAGATGCTTTTAATCCAAAGCGACTTACAAGTGCATAGGTTCTATCATAAGTCAAAGCATCACATCCAGAACTAGGAAAATACATATGGAATGCTGTTCTAAACATAGTCGTCATCATAAGTGCAAATTTTTATTTATTTATTTAATTTTTATTTTTTTTGGGGGGGGGGGTTAGACAAGGATAGGGATATCAGAAAGGAGGGGCGGGGGAAATCAGGAGGGAGGACTAAGGTAGAGTTTGAAAAGGTGGGTTTTGAGTCTGCGTCGAAATAGGGGGAGGGATTCCGCTGTCCTGACAGTGGTAGGCAAGTCATTACACCACTGAGGAACCAGAACGGAAAACAGGCGTGAACGTGCAGCTCGACCGCCAGGTGCACGTAGAGAGGGAACCGTAAGGCGACCAGAGCTGGCAGAGCGGAGTGGTCTAGCTGGGGAGTAGGGAGTGATCAAGGATTGGATGTAAGGTCTTATGTCTTATGTGTCTGTATTGGGCTTTGTCGCCCAGATATCCAGTAGTTGTAAAGTCAGTTACCGTGGAGTTGCCCAGCTGCATTTTTTATTTATAATTTTTCCTACGGGTGAAGATGCTAAGTTGCATTACCTGAATAATAATGCTTCTGTGTGCTTCAGGGGTCACCAACCCTGTTCCTGGAGATCTACCATCTTGTAGGTTTTCATTTCAACCCTGGTCCTGGAGATCTACCATCCTGTAGGTTTTCATTTCAACCATGGTCCTGGAGATCTACCATCCTTTAGGTTTTCATTTCAACCCTGTTCCTGGAGATCTATCATCCTGTAGGTTTTCATTTCAACCATGGTCCTGGAGATCTACCATCCTGTAGGTTTTCATTTCAACCATAATTTGACAGACCTGACTCTACTTTTTAGCAGCTCAATGCAAATGTCTTGCTCTTGTATGTGTGCTTTGTTAGGGTTCGAGTGAAAATCAACAGGATGGTAGATCTACAGGAACAGGGTTGGTCCCCACTGGTATACTTCATGAAAAACAATCATACAACATGTCCAGCAGCAGGGGAATGTGAGTTATTTGAAGTGGAATTAAGTAATACATCAAACAGACCGCAAGATGGCACCAATGTGCCAAAATTGAGACCTACATGAAGGCAAATTCTGTACTTACATCACAGTAAACATGGTCCACAAATGCACTGATTTACTAATATTGATTCTAAGAGTTATATTCCCGTGAGATCAGCATGTGAGTCAGCATGTTATAATGGACCATACAGAGAGTGCTTATGGATAACGTATAAATGTAATCATCCTTTAAATAAAGCACTCACTGTGTCTGGATATCGGCACCACAAAATGTCAAGTGAATTGTAGGGATGCAAATTAGTTGCATAAACATATTTTTTAAGCAAGCATCATGATATGGAACTCGAACAGGTCATCATTATCTGCACGATTGAACCCTGCGCACATGGATCTTGGTTGATATCCAGCTGTGAAGGGTGTGTAATCAGTGAGCTATCAAAAAGGCATTAGAAAGGCCACACATGTTCAATTAACAGCTGTTTGAACAGCAGTGCGGGAGGGCATCTCTGAACACACGAAGCATCAAATCTTGAAGCAGATGGGCTATGGCAGAAAAGACAACACTGGGTTTCACTTCTGTCTCCTAAGAACAGGAAGATGAGGCTACAGTGGACACATGACTACCAAAACTGGACTCTTGAAGATTGGAAACACATTCCCTGGTCTGACGAATGTCTGCTGCCACATGCATTACATTACATCATTGGCATTTGGCAGAGGCTCTTATCCAGAGCGGCGTACAACAAAGTGCATACCCATAACCAGGTATAAGTGCGGTGAAAGGCCCTAGAGGGAAGTACAATTTCAATTGCTACCCATACAACAAAGATAAGGACCAAGGCCATTTTTTTTTAAACAAACAAACAACAAAGCAAAAGTGACCAAACTTAACTATCCAAATACTGGTTACCTAGCCAACTAAAAATACTGAAACACAAAGTAAATCACAAAGACAACAATTAAGGTTCACAGGGAGGTAGGGAGGGACGGGGAGAGGTGCTGCTTGAAGAGGTGCATCTTCAGTTTGCGCTTGAAGGTGGGGAGAGATTCCACAGTTCTGACCTCAACGGGGAGTTCGTTCCACCACCGTGGAGCCAGAGCAGACATTAGTCGTGTGCGTGAGGTGGAGGTTCGGAGAGGGGGAGGTGCCAAGCGGCCTGTGGAGGCTGAACGAAGAGGTCTGGCAGGGGTGTAGGGTCTGATGAGTTTTTGTAGGTAAGATGGGGAAGACCCCTTAACTGCTTGGAAGGCTAGCACCAATGTTTTGAATTTGATGCGAGCCATGACATGCAGCCAGTGGAGGGAAGTAAGCAGGGGGATGACGTGAATGATGGCGTGAATGTGGTATCCCCAAGGGAAATGGAGAGATCCAGATGGGGAGAGATATTAGCAGGGATGAATATCATTTCAGTCTTACCTGGGTTGAGCTTTAGATGGTGGTTGTCCATCCAGCTCTGGATGTCACTCAGGCAAGCAGAGATACGGGCAGAAACCTGTGCATCAGATGGTGGGAATGAGATGAAGAGTTGGGTATCGTCCGCATAGCAGTGGTAGGATAGCCCATGTGCAGTGATCACAGTGCCAAGGGAACGAGTGTAAAGAGAAAAAAGAAGCGGGCCTAGGACTGAGCCCTGGGGAACTCCTGTGGCAAGGGGCCGAGGTGTCGATACCGTACCAGCCCAGGCAACCTGGAAGGAGCAACCAGAGAGGTAGGACTCAATCCAGTCCAGGGCTGTGCCACAGATGCCCGTTGCTGACAGGGCGGACAGGAGGATGGAGTGATCCACAGTGCCATCCTCAGGGAAGGAGCTGAGAAGGGTGTCTAGCTCATCAAGGAAGTTTCCCAGGGGCCCTGGAGGACGATAGATAACTGCAATGAAAAAGTTAGTAGGGTAGGATACTGCAACAGAACGAATTCAAATGTGGATATGGTCAGGTCAGAGAGGGGGAGAACAGAGAATTTCCATGAGGGGGAAATTAAAAGACCAGTACCACCGCCACGGCCGGAAGGCCGGGGAGTGTGCGAGAAGGAGAAGGAGGATGACAGGTCAGCGGGAGTGGCAGTGTTGTCAGGTGTGATCCAGGTCTCCATTAGGGCAAGGAATTGTAGGGACTGGAGGGAGGCATATGCGGGGATGAAGTCAGCCTTCCGAGTGGCAGACTGGCAGTTCCATAGTCCCCCTGTCACAGCAAAGTCCTCACAGGGGGACATGCAATCCCATGGCTCCATCCTGCATGGTGTCAAAGGTACAGACTGCCAGTGGTGGTGGTGCAATAGTGTGGGGAATGTTGTCTTGGCTCACATTAATCCCTTTAACATTTTTGGTCATAAGTAAAAGATCTGGCTACAATCAGCTGGGGTATAGGGATGGCCTTTTGTATGCAAGAGAAACTTTTTCACTCCAAGACGCACACGAGGAGGGAATGACTGTGAATGAGAACTGTGATGAATAAATGTGTTACAGAATGAGTAACTGACCCTGGAACTATGCACTATTCAAGGTGTGGCGATTAAGGATTATATTTGGACGATGTGAACACTAGGAATTGAACTTTTCAGCATGTAAAGCAATGCAAGGTTTTCCCTGTACATTATCATAGCGTTATCAACAATGAATAAATTATTTTTTACACATGATGAACTGTTCATTTAATGTTCTTATGGTGACGGTTTTTATAATCCCATCATCCCACTTGCAAATTCCTTTTTATTTATCTTGTTTTATTATTTTCATTACACCGCTTGATTTAGACTATCCGGGCGGCACGGATGGTGCAGTGGGTAGCACTGCCGCTTCACAGCAAGGAGGTCCTGGGTTCGAATCCCCGTCGGCCGGCGCCTCTCTGTGTGGAATTTGCATGTTCTCCCCGTGTTTGCGTGGGTTTCCTCTGGGTACTCCGGTTTCCTCCCACAGTCCAAAGACATGCAGGTCAGGCTGACAGGAGAGTCTAAATTGCCTGTGGGTATGAGTGTGTGAGTGAATGGGGTGTGTGCCCTGCGATTGACTGGCGACCTGTCCAGGGTGTATTCCTGCCTTTCGCCCAATGTATGCTGGGATAGGCTCCAGCCCCCCTGCAACCCTGTTGAGGATAAGTGGGTTAAGATAATGGATGGATGAATGGATTCAGACTATCTGTCTCAGCTGAATGGTTAGAGATTCTGGTCTGTGATACAGCTTGTTGAAGGTGCTGAGTAACAGGTGGTGGTCTAAACTTGGCATGCCTTTGTTGTTCAGTACTGAATGCACACTGTAACACATAGTGTACTTCATCTTGTGTAGCCTCTGTTCATTTAATATTGTGGATATATTAGCCCATATTCTTTTAGTTCTGTACTCCAATTCAATTTGTATTCTGATGGTGGAGGTGTGTGGCACGTTGTGTCATTCACAGCAGGCTCTGCTCTCTCTCTCTCTCTCTCTCTCTCTCTCTCTCTCTCTCCCTCTCTCTCTCTCTCTCTCTCTCACCTCTGCAGCTGAAAGTGTTAATCATTATTTCTATCTGCAGACCCCCATCGGTCATCAGCTGTGGTGTGACTTGAGTCGACAAACCACTTTTTTTTCCGCTACAGGCAGATTAGTTATAATGTGGTCTGATGCAGAAGGCTTTCTCAGAAGGAGGTGCTGGTTTACACGACTAGCTTCTACTCTTCGTTCTAACAATGAAGTTTTCTGAAACCATGAAAAATAATGGATGGAATATCATTACCCCCACCCCCTACCTCCATCTCCCCCAAACACACATCCGGAACAAAATCAAATGCATGTATCATATATTGTTCATGATGTGCTTTAATTGCAGAATTTAAACAATGGGTTCGGATTTTATCTGTGGCTCAGTTTACATTGCTTATGATACATTTGACCCAGGACAGGTATTTGGATATTTGAGTGTAGACATTCGGTCTTTTAGGTTCATTGCAGTTTCCGTCATTGAAGGACGCAATTCCCACCGCTGTGCCCTTACACACCAGAGGACCTCCAGAATCCCCCTGCAATTAAAAAAACATTATGTTGCTGATGCAAATATCAAAATATAATTGATTCTGTGTTGAATGAAAAACAGACAGTTTTTTACACATACCTGACAGGCGCCTTTATTGTCGATGTTTAACGCTCCACAGATCATCCTGGATGTGATTGGATCCGGAACCCAGTCTTTTGTGCATGTCTTTCGGTTCATAACGGTCACGTTGACTTCCAGAAGGCGTGGGCTTGCATACCCTTTGGTTTTGTTTGCCCCCCATCCTGCCACGCTGCAGACTGTTTTGGGCTTGACGTCCTTATCTTTCTTAGGGAGGGGGATCCACTGCACTTCTTTGGTCTTCTTAACTGCAGTCTTGAGCTGCTCCAGACACAGAGAGATCAGTCACATTAATCCAGATCAAGCCGAAAGCATATGAGTTTTTGCCTAAAAATTTGGACTTTTCCATTCCGTTGGCTTGTCCACTATTGGGCCCAAGATGTGCTAATTTTATCTCAAATCTCACCTACAGTGCATACGATGCACAATTTTTGTTTTGGCTCTGTCCTCCAGCACATTGGATTTGAAATAAAACATGAAACATGAGACATGAATGAAACAACGATTATGATTATGATTTTCATATTGAGTCCCCCCATTTTAGGGGAGCAAATGTAATGGCGCCCTGGCAATGCACCATACACACTCTGTCACATGTGATCTGCATATCTCAGTGACAAATAGCGCTACTCTATGGGAGAAAGTGAATCATGGACACCCTGGCCAACATAAGCCCTCCGCAACACTCAAGATGAGGCCAGTTCTGTATTCTCTGCAGGTTGCAAATCATAATGAACCGTATGACCTAGTGTGTGCTTATTGTGGGCTTCACTGACTCAGACTGACTTGTATTCTCCATACCTGCAACAGCATGATGTCATTCTTCAGTGTATCAGCTTCAAACCCAGGGTGGATGTGGTAAAACTTCACTTCAGCCCTGTTTGACTTTTGATTCTCAGAAATGTCATGGGCACCGAGCAGAACTGTCAAGTTCTGTCGCCTTTACAAAAGAAACAGCTGGGTATTAACTTCACCTTATGTGTACTTCATCCATGTATCCAAATCTTTCATTGCCACAGCATCAAGTAACTTTTTTCACCTTTTGACATTCGTACACTTGTGTTTACACTGTTGGTAATAATAACCCAGCTCAACGGGAGGTCTTACCATGTCAGGCAATGTGCTGCAGTCATTACGAAGGAGTCGGACACCAGGAAACCACCACATTTGTGCCTTTTATTTTGCTGCACAGAGACCATGTAAGGTCTGGAGTGTGGTTTAGCCTCCCGGCCATTCACAATGCTAGAGTCCTGTTGGGCTGGGACAGAAGGAAGGTTCAGCCAATGAGCATGAGCATGTTTATACATTTACAAGTTAAAACTTATACATCAAAATGATACATTCCGCAGAGAGAGGGAGAGACAGAGAGAGAGAGAGAGAGAGAGAGAGAGAGAGAGAGAGAGGAAGACAGAGAGAGAGAGAGCGGTCTTACCGGTGAGCACTAGCAGGGGCAGGAGAGTCGTGAGCAGGAACAGAGGCACAGCAGCCATTCTGTCTGGGAGAGCTGAGTGGTCCTGCTGATGCTAAGTGTGGAAGAAATGAGCGGGATTACAACTGCGTGATACTTTTAACAATGATGAACTTTTTGCGATGATGAGCACCTCCCTGCGCTGCCTGAGGAGGCTGGAGACCCGTGGTCTCACACAGGAAGAGGAGGTGGAGCTGTGAAGTTTCCTATGAAGCAGAATCTACGTGATGACTACCCCTGTTCTGGGTCCCTATTCCAACCTGGGGCATGAAGTAAACAAAGCAAATCAAACCAAAACCATATTTCCACCAATTCAATATCCAAGCAATTCAAGTTTGGGACTCTACGTGTCATATTTGATCTATCTGGGCATTTTCAGGGTAACTGACGTTACAACTGCTGGATTTTTGGGTGGTAAATCCCAATACAGCTACATAATAGAGACTGATGAGAGGTATCGACACCTGAGGGTTATAAAAGCATATGTCAGTCTCTTATGTGTCTGTATTGGGCTTTGTCGCCCAGATATCCAGCAGATGTAATGTCAGTTACCGTGGAGTTGCCCAGCTGCATTTTTTATTCATAATTTTGCATACGGGTGAAGATGGTAAGCTGCATTACCTGAATAAAAATGCTTCTGTGTGCTTCAGGGGTCACCAACCCTGTTCCTGGAGATCTACCATCTTGTAGGTTTTCATTTCAACCCTGGTCCTAGAGATCTACCATCCTGTAGGTTTTCATTTCAACCATGGTCCTGGAGATCTGCCATCCTGTAGGTTTTCATTTCAACCCTGTTCCTGGAGATCTACCATCCTGTAGGTTTTCATTTCAACCATGGTCCTGGAGATCTACCATCCTGTAGGTTTTCATTTCAACCATAATTTCACACACCTGACTCTACTAATTAGCAGCTCAATGCAAATGTCTTGCTCTTGTATGTGTGCTTTGTTAGGGTTGGAGTGAAAACCAACAGGATGGTAGATCTACAGGAACAGGGTTGGTCCCCACTGGTATACTTCATGAAAAACAATCATACAACATGTCCAGCAGAGGGGGAATGTGAGTTATTTGAAGGGGAATTAAGTAATACATCAAACAGACCACAAGATAGCATCAATGTGCCAAAATTGAGACCTACTTGAAGGCAAATTCTGTACTTGCATCACAGTAAACATGGGACACAAATGCACTGATTTACTAATATTGATTCTATGGTGTGTTGTATAAGAGTTATATTCCCGTGAGATCAGCATGTGAGTCAGCATGTTATAATGGCCCATACAAAGAGTGCTTATGGAGGGTGCATTTCACTCACTTGTATCTCTGCACTTGTATACTCAGTACAGCCCGGTTTGACTTTCAGTAATGCGCGCCACAGTCACGACCAAAGGCCGCACGGATGTGCTTGTTCCTTTCTGAGATCTTACAGAGATCATGTGTAGTCTCCAGTGTGGCTTAGCCTCCCTGCCATTCACAATACTTGTTGGTCTGGGGCAGAAGGAATAGATCTTGCAACTAGAGCATGTTTATTTACATTTACATTTCTGTCATTTGGCAGACGCTTTTAATCCAAAGCGATTTACAAGTGCATAGGTTCTTCCACAAGTCAAAGCATCACATCCGTAACTCGGAAAATACACATGGAATTACACATGGAAGTGCAATTATTGTTATTATTATTTTTTTTTTTGGGTTTGACAAGGAGGATAGGGATATCAGAAAGGGGGGGCGGGGGAAATCAGGAGGGTGGACTAAGGTAGAGTTTGAAAAGGTGTGTTTTTAGTCTGCATCGAAATAGGGGGAGGGATTCTGCTGTCCTGACAGTGGTAGGCAAGTCATTCCACCACTGAGGAACCAGAATAGAAAACAGGCGTGAACGTGCAGCTCGACCGCCAGGTGCACGTAGAGAGGGAACAATAAGGCGACCACAGCTGGCAGAGCGGAGTGGTCTAGCTGGGGAGTAGGGAGTGATCAAGGATTGTATGTAAGGTGGGGAAGTCCCCTTAGCAGCCTGAAATGCCAACACTAGGGCCTTGAATCGGATGCGTGTGGCAATAGGAAGCCAGTGGAGGCCAATGAGAAGCGGGGTGACATGAGCCGACATGGGCTGATTGGTGATCAGGTGGGCTGCAGCATGGAGGGGCTTGATGGCACACGCTGGGAGACCGGCTAGGAGGGAGTTGCAGTAATCCAGGCGGGAAATGACGAGGGCCTGGACTAGGAGCTGGGTGGCTTTCTCCGTCAGGAGATGACGGATACAGCGTATATTATACAGAAAGAACCTGCAGGTTCTGGCAGTGGAGGATACTTGTGGAGCCAGGGTGAGGCAGTTATCAAGAGTCACCCCAAGATTCTTTGCTGTATGGGAGGAGGAAACTACAAAGTCCTCAACAGTCAGTGAGAGGTCAATTGACGGAGAGGACTTAGCAGGGATGTAGAGAAGCTCAGTTTTGGCAAGGTTGAGCTTCAGGTGGTGGGAAGTCATCCACACAGAGATATCAGCCAAGCAGGCAGAGATCTGTGTGGTGACTTGGGTGTCGGGGGGGAAGGAAATTAAGAGTTGGGTGTCATCAGCGTAAGAGTGATAAGAAAAGCCATGGGAAGAGATAACAGAACCAAGAGACATGGTGTATAGCGAGAAGAGGAGAGGCCCAAGAACTGAGCCCTGCCGGACTCCAGTTTGTAGGGGGTGAGGGTCAGAGACTGAGCCCCTCCAAGTCACCTGGTAGGAGCGACCAGAAAGGTAGGAGGAAAACCAAGCGAGGTTATACTCCCCCACGTTGACTGCTTTAAATTCTACACAGTGGAAAATAAAGTATAAATGTAATCATCCTTTAAATAAAACACTCACTGTGTCTGGATATCGGGACCACAAAATGTCAAGTGAATTATAGGGATGCAAATTAGTTGCATATACATATTTTTTAAGCAAGCATCATGATATGGAACTCGAACAGGTCATCATTATCTGCACGATAGAACCCTGCACACATGGATCTTGGTTGATATCCAGCTGAGAAGGGTGTGTAATCAGTGAGCTAACAAAAAGATATTAGAACGGCCACAAATGTTCAATTAACAGCTGTTTGAACAGCTGTGCAGGAGGGCATCTCTGAACACACAAAGCATCAAATCTTGAAGCAGATGGGCTATAGCAGAAAAGACAACACTGGGTTTCACTTCTGTCTGCTAAGAACAGGAAGATGAGGCTATAGTGGGCACATAACTACCAAAATTGGACCCTTGAAGATTGGAAACACATTCCCTTGTCTGACGAATGTCTGCTGCCACATGCAGATGGTAGGGTCAGGATTTGGAATAACAGCATGAATCCATGGCTCCATCCTGCATGGTGTCAAACGTGAGGTAGGACTCAATCCGGTCCAGGGCTGTGCCACAGATGCCCGTTGCTGACAGGGCGGACAGGAGGATGGAGTGATCCACAGTGCCATCCTCAGGGAAGGAGCTGAGAAGGGTGTCTAGCTCATCAAGGAAGTTTCCCAGGGGCCCTGGAGGACGATAGATAACTGCAATGAAAAAGTTAGTAGGGTAGGATACTGCAACAGAACGAATTCAAAAGTGGATATGGTCAGGTCAGAGAGGGGGAGAACAGAGAATTTCCATGAGGGGGAAATTAAAAGACCAGTACCACCGCCACGGCCGGAAGGCCGGGGAGTGTGCGAGAAGGAGAAGGAGGATGACAGGTCAGCGGGAGTGGCAGTGTTGTCAGGTGCCAGGTCTCCATTAGGGCAAGGAATTGTAGGGACTGGAGGGAGGCATATGCGGGGATGAAGTCAGCCTTCCGAGTGGCAGACTGGCAGTTCCATAGTCCCCCTGTGACAGCAAAGTCCTCACAGGGGGACATGCAATCCCATGGCTCCATCCTGCATGGTGTCAAAGGTACAGACTGCCAGTGGTGGTGCAATAGTGTGGGGAATGTTGTCTTGGCACACATTAATCCCCTTAACATTTTTGGTCATAAGTAAAAGATCTGGCTATAATCAGCTGGGGTATAGGGATGGCCTTTTGTATGCAAGGGAAACTTTTTCACTCCAAGACGCACACTAGGAGGGAATGACTGTGATGGAGAACTGTGATGAATAAATATGTTACAGAATGAGTAACTGACCCTGGAACTATGCACTATTCAAGGTGTGGCGATAAAGGATTATATTTGGACTATGTGAACACTAGGAATTGAACTTTTCAGCATGTACAGTGGGGCAAAAAAGTATTTAGTCAGCCACCAATTGTGCAAGTTCTCCCACTTAAAAAGATGAGAGAGGCCTGTAATTTTCATCATAGGTACACTTCAACTATGAGAGACAGAATGGGGGGAAAGAATCCAGGAAATTAATTGGTAAATTCCTTGGTAAAATAAGTATTTGGTCACTTACAAACAAGCAAGATTTCTGGCTCTCACAGACCTGTAACTTCTTCTTGAAGAGGCTCCTCTGTCCTCCACTCGTTACCTGTATTAATGGCACCTGTTTGAACTCGTTATCAGTATAAAAGACACCTGTCCACAACCTCAAACAGTCACACTCCAAACTCCACTATGGCCAAGACCAAAGAGCTGTCAAAGGACACCAGAAACAAAATTGTAGACCTGCACCAGGCTGGGAAGCCTGAATCTGCAATAGGTAAGCAGCTTGGTGTGAAGAAATCAACTGTGGGAGCAATTATTAGAAAATGGAAGACATACAAGACACTGATAATCTCCCTCGATCTGGGGCTCCACGCAAGATCTCACCCCGTGGGGTCAAAATGATCACAAGAACGGTGAGCAAAAATCCCAGAACCACACGGGGGGACCTAGTGAATGACCTGCAGAGAGCTGGGACCAAAGTAACAAAGGCTACCATCAGTAACACACTACGCCGCCAGGGACTCAAATCCTGCAGTGCCAGACGTGTCCCTCTGCTTAAGCCAGTACATGTCCAGGCCCGTCTGAAGTTTGCTAGAGAGCATTTGGATGATCCAGAAGAGGATTGGGAGAATGTCATATGGTCAGATGAAACCAAAATAGAACTTTTTGGTAAAAACTCAACTTGTCGTGTTTGGAGGAGAAAGAATGCTGAGTTGCATCCAAAGAACACCATACCTACTGTGAAGCATGGGGGTGGAAACATCATGCTTTGGGGCTGTTTTTCTGCAAAGGGACCAGGACGACTGATCCGTGTAAAGGAAAGAATGAATGGGGCCATGTATCGTGAGATTTTGAGTGAAAACCTCCTTCCATCAGCAAGGGCATTGGGTCTTTCAGCATGACAATGATCCCAAACACACCGCCCGGGCAACAAAGGAGTGGCTTCGTAAGAAGCATTTCAAGGTCCTGGAGTGGCCTAGCCAGTCTCCAGATCTCAACCCCATAGAAAATCTTTGGAGGGAGTTGAAAGTCCGTGTTGCCCAGCGGCAGCCCCAAAACATCACTGCTCTAGAGGAGATCTGCATGGAGGAATAGGCCAAAATACCAGCAACAGTGTGTGAAAACCTTGTGAAGACTTACAGAAAACATTTGACCTCTGTTATTGCCAACAAAGGGTATATAACAAAGTATTGAGATGAACTTTTGTTATTGACCAAATACTTATTTTCCACCATAATTTGCAAATAAATTCTTTAAAAATCAGACAATGTGATTTTCTGGATTTTATTTTTTCTCATTTTGTCTCTCATAGTTGAGGTATACCTATGATGAAAATTAAAGGCCTCTCACCTTTTTAAGTGGGAGAACTTGCACAATTGGTGGTACTTTTTTGCCCCACTGTAAAGCAATGCAAGGTTTCCCTTTTTTTACATGAATTATTTTACATGTTGAACTGTTCATTTAATGTTCTTATGGTGACGGTTTTTGTAATCCCATCATCCCACTTGCAAATTCCTTTTTATTTATTTTGTTTTATTATTTTTATTACACCGCTTGATTTAGTTTTTTACTTCATGTGAATACATTTAAATAAAACCATCAGTTTGACAAGTTATCTGTGCCAAGAAAGCACATTTCTGCAATTCTCTTGGTGGGAACTTGTGATCTCTGTTTTTGAGGTCTCTGTCTCAGCCGAATGGTTAGAGATTCTGGTCTGTGATACAGCTTGTTGAAGGTGCTGAGTAACAGGTGGTGGTCTTTGCAGACGCTGATTCTTTAGCTGTGTCATCCAGAGCAGGCCCTGCTCTCTCTCTCTCTCTCTCTTTCTCTCTCTCTCTCTCTCTCTCTCTCTCTCACCTCTGCGGCGGTAAGTGTTCATCAATATTTCTATCTGCAGACCCCCATCTGTCATCAGCTGTGGTGTGACTTGAGTGCATCTTGCAGTTCTCACCAAACCAGCGGCACACCACATTTCTTTCCACTACAGGCAGATTAGTTTTAATGTGGTCTGATGCAGAAGGCCTTGGTTGGTTTACACAATTAGCTTCTGCTCTTCGTTCTAGCAATGAGGTTTTCTGATACCATGAAAAAGAATGGATAGAATATCAAACCCCCCCCCACCACCACTTCCATCTCCCCCAAACATACATCGAGACAAAATCAAATGCATGGATCATATATTGTTCATGATGCGCTTTAGTTGCAGTATTTAAACAATGGCTTCGCATTTTAACTGTGGTTCACTTTACACTGCTTATGATACATTTGACCCAGGACAGGTATTTTGATATTTGAGTGTAAACATTTGGTATTTTAGGTTCATTGCAGTTTCTGGCCTCATTGAAGGACACAATTCCCTCCGCTGTGCCCTTACACACCAGAGGACCTCCAGAATCCCCCTGCAATTAAAAAAACAATTTTTTGCTGATGCATATATCAAAAAATAATTGCTTCTGTATTGAATGAAAAACAGACAGTTTTTTCCACATACCTGACAGAAGCCTCTGTTGCCAACGCTTCCCCCTGCACACATCATCCTGGGTGTGATTGGTTTCTTCCCCCATTTTGTTCTGCACATCTTTCGGTCTGTGACAATGACATCGACTTCCAGAAGGCGTGGGCTTTCATACCCTTCGGTTTTATTGGCCCCCCATCCTGCCACGCTGCAGACTGTTTTGGGCTTGACGTCCTTATCTTTCTTAGGGAGGGGGATCCACTGCACTACTTTGGTCTTCTTAACTGCAGTCTTGAGCTGCTCCAGACACAGAGAGATCAGTCATGAGAGCCCTGACACAGCACCGCTCACAGTTCTACAGCAAATGGAGCTGCACACATTAATCCAGATCAAGCCAAAAGCAGATGAGTTTTTGCCTAAAAACTTGGACTGTTTTCCGTTGTCTTGTCCACTATTGGGCCCAAGATGTGCTAATGTTATCTCAAATCTCACCTACAGTGCATACAATGCACAATTTTTGTTTTGGCTCTGTCCTCCAGCACATTGGATTTGAAATAAAACATGAAACATGAGACATGAATGAAACAACGATTATGATTCTGATTTTCATATTGAGTCCCCCCATTTTAGGGGAGCAAATGTAATGGTGCCCTTTCAATGCACCATACACACTCTGTCACATTACCTGTGATCTGCATATCTCAGTGACAAATAGCGCTACTCTATGGGAGAAAGTGAATCATAGACACCCTGGCCAACATAAGCCCGCCGCAACACTCAAGATGAGGCTAGTTGTCTGGCCACCTACTCTGCAGGTCACACATCATAATGAACCGTATGACCTAGTGTGTGCTTATGGTGGGCTTCACTGACTCAGACTGACTTGTATTCTCCATACCTGCAACAGCATGATGTCATTCTCCAGTGCATCAGCTTCAAACCCAGGGTGGATGTGGTAAAACTTCACTTCAGCCCTGTTTGACTTTTCATTCTCAGAAATGTCATGGGCCCCGAGCAGAACTGTCAAGTTCTGTCCCCTTTGCAAAAGAAACAGCTGGGTGTTAACTTCACCTTATGTGTACTTCATCCATGTATCCAAATGTTTCATTGCCACAGCATCAAGTAACCTTTTTCACCTTTTGACATTCGTACACTTGTGTTTACACTGTTGATAATAATAACCCAGCTCAACGAGAGGTCTTACCATGTCAGGCAATGTGCTGCAGTCATGACAAAAGACTTGGACACCAGGAAACCACCACAGATGTGGCTTTTTTTTTGCTGCACAGAGACCATGTAAGGTCTGGAGTGTGGCTTAGCCTTCCGGCCATTCACAATGCTAGAGTCCTGTTGGGCTGGGACAGAAGGGAGGTTCAGCCAATGAGCATGAGCATGTTTATACATTTACAAGTTAAAACTTATACATCAAAATGATACATTCCACAGAGAGAGGGAGAGAGAGAGAGAGAGAGAGGAAGACAGAGAGAGAGAGAGCGGTCTTACCGGTGAGCACCAGCAGGGGCAGGAGAGTCGTGAGCAGGAACAGAGGCACAGTAGCCATGGTGTCTGAGAGAGCTGAGTGGTCCTGCTGATGCTAAGTGTGGAAGAAATGAGCGGGATTACAACTGCGTGATACTTTTAACAATGATGAACTTTTTGCGATGATGAGCACCTCCCTGCGCTGCCTGAGGAGGCTGGAGGCCTGTGGTCTCACACAGGAAGAGGAGGTGGAGCTGTGAAGTTCCCCATGAAACATCTACGTGGCAGACATTGGTAGAAACAGTAACCATCATAGCTGTGGCACACTTGGATGACTGCCCCTGTTCTGGGTTCCTATTCCAACCTGGGGCATGAAGTAAACGAAGCAAATCAAATTAAAACCATATTTCCACCAATTCAATATCCAAGCAATTCAAATTTGGGACTCTACGTGTCATATTTGATCTATCTGGGCATTTTCAGGGTAACTGACGTTAGAACTGCTGGATATTTGGGTGGTAAATCCCAATACAGCTACATAATAGAGACTGATGAGAGTTATCGACACCTGAGGGTTATAAAAGCATATGTCAGTCTCTTATGTGTCTGTATTGGGCTTTGTCGCCCAGATATCCAGCAGATGTAATGTCAGTTACCGTGGAGTTGCCCAGCTGCATTTTTTATTCATCATTTTGCCTACAGGTGAAGATGCTAAGTTGCATTACCTGAACAATAATGCTTCTGTGTGCTTCAGGGGTCACCAACCCTGTTCCTGGAGATCTACCATCTCGTAGGTTTTCATTTCAACCCTGGTCCTGGAGATCTACCATCCTGTAGGTTTTCATTTCAACCATGGTCCTGGAGATCTGCCATCCTGTAGGTTTTCATTTCAAACCTGTTCCTGGAGATCTACCATCCTGTAGGTTTTCATTTCAACCATGGTCCTGGAGATCTACCATCCTGTAGGTTTTCATTTCAACCATAATTTGACACACCTGACTCTACTAATTAGCAGCTCAATGCAAATGTCTTGCTCTTGTATGTGTGCTTTGTTAGGGTTGGAGTGAAAACCAACAGGATGGTAGATCTACAGGAACAGGGTTGGTCCCCACTGGTATACTTCATGAAAAACAATCATACAACATGTCCAGCAGAGGGGGAATGTGAGTTATTTGAAGTGGAATTAAGTAATACATCAAACGGACCACAAGATGGCATCAATGTGCCAAAATTGAGACCTACTTGAAGGCAAATTCTGTACTTACATCACAGTAAACATGGTACACAAATGCACTGATTTACTAATATTGATTCTATGGTGTGTTTTATAAGAGTTATATTCCTGTGAGATCAGCATGTGAGTCAGCATGTTATAATGGACCATACAGAGAGTGCTTATGGAGGGTGCATTTCACTCACTTGTATCTCTGCACTTGTATACTCAGTACAGCCTGGTTTGACTTTCATTAATGCGCGCCACAGTCATGACCAAAGGCCGCACGGATGTGCTTGTTCCTTTCTGAGATCTTACAGAGATCATGTGTAGTCTCCAGTGTGGCTTAGCCTCCCTGCCATTCACAATACTTGTTGGTCAGGTACAGAAGGAATAGATCTCGCAACTAGAGCATGTTTATACTCCCCCACGTTGACTGCTGCCCTTGGTCAATACATTTAAATTCTACACAGTGGAAAATAAAGTATAAATGTAATCATCCTTTAAATAAAGCACTCACTGTGTCTGGATATCGGCACCACAAAATGTCAAGTGAATTGTAGGGATGCAAATTAGTTGCATAAACATATTTTTTAAGCAAGCGTCATGCTATGGAACTCGAACAGGTCATCATTATCTGCACGATTGAACCCTGCGCACATGGATCGTGGTTGATATCCAGCTGTGAAGGGTGTGTAATCAGTGAGCTATCAAAAAGGCATTAGAAAGGCCACACATGTTCCATTAACAGCTGTTTGAACAGCAGTGCAGGAGGGCATCTCTGAACACACAAAGCATCAAACCTTGAAGCAGATGGGCTATGGCAGAGAAGACAACACTGGGTTTCACTTCTGTCAGCTAAGAACAGGAAGATGAGGCTACAGTGGACACATGACTACCAAAACTGGACTCTTGAAGATTGGAAACACATTCCCTGGTCTGACGAATGTCTGCTGCCACATGCAGATGGTAGGGTCAGGATTTGGAATAACAGCATGAATCCATGGCTCCATCCTGCATGGTGTCAAAGGTACAGACTGCCAGTGGTGGTGGTGCAATAGTGTGGGGAATGTTGTCTTGGCACACATTAATCCCCTTAACTTTTTTGGTCATAAGTCAAAGATCTGGCTATAATCAGCTGGGGTATAGGGATGGCCTTTTGTATGCAAGGGAAACTTTTTCACTCCAAGACGCACACGAGGAGGGAATGACTGTGATGGAGAACTGTGATGAATAAATATGTTACAGAATGAGTAACTGACCCTGGAACTATGCACTATTCAAGGTGTGGGGATAAAGGATTATATTTGGACGATGTGAACACTAGGAATTGAACTTTTCAGCATGTAAAGCAATGCAAGGTTTTCCCTGTACATTATCATGGCGTTATCAACAATGAATAAATTATTTTTTACACATGATGAACTGTTCATTTAATGTTCTTATGGTGACGGTTTTTATAATCCCATCATCCCACTTGCAAATTCCTTTTTATTTATCTTGTTTTATTATTTTCGTTACACTGCTTGATTTAGACTATCCGGGCGGCACGGATGGTGCAGTGGGTAGCACTGCCGCTTCACAGCAAGGAGGTCCTGGGTTCGAATCCCCGTCGGCCGGCGCCTCTCTGTGTGGAATTTGCATGTTCTCCCCGTGTTTGCGTGGGTTTCCTCTGGGTACTCCGGTTTCCTCCCACAGTCCAAAGACATGCAGGTCAGGCTGACAGGAGAGTTTAAATTGCCTGTGGGTATGAGTGTGTGAGTGAATGGGGTGTGTGCCCTGCGATGGACTGGCGACCTGTCCAGGGTGTATTCCTGCCTTTCGCCCAATGTATGCTGGGATAGGCTCCAGCCCCCCTGCAACCCTGTTCAGGATAAGTGGGTTAAGATAATGGATGGATGAATGGATTCAGACTATCTGTCTCAGCTGAATGGTTAGAGATTCTGGTCTGTGATACAGCTTGTTGAAGGTGCTGAGTAACAGGTGGTGGTCTAAACTTGGCATGCCTTTGTTGTTCAGTACTGAATGCGCACTGTAACACATAGTGTACTTCATCTTGTGTAGCCTCTGTTCATTTAATACTGTGGATATATTAGCCCATATTCTTTTAGTTCTGTACTCCAATTCAATTTGTATTCTGATGGTGGAGGTGTGTGGCACGTTGTGTCATTCACAGCAGGCTCTGCTCTCTCTCTCTCTCTCTCTCTCTCTCTCCCTCTCTCTCTCTCTCTCTCTCTCTCTCTCTCTCTCTCTCTCTCTCTCTCTCACCTCTGCAGCTGAAAGTGTTAATCATTATTTCTATCTGCAGACCCCCATCGGTCATCAGCTGTGGTGTGACTTGAGTCGGCAAACCACTTTTTTTTCCGCTACAGGCAGATTAGTTATAATGTGGTCTGATGCAGAAGGCTTTCTCAGAAGGAGGTGCTGGTTTACACGACTAGCTTCTACTCTTCGTTCTAACAATGAAGTTTTCTGAAACCATGAAAAATAATGGATGGAATATCATTACCCCCACCCCCTACCTCCATCTCCCCCAAACACACATCCGGAACAAAATCAAATGCATGTATCATATATTGTTCATGATGTGCTTTAATTGCAGAATTTAAACAATGGGTTCCGATTTTATCTGTGGCTCAGTTTACATTGCTTATGATACATTTGACCCAGGACAGGTATTTGGATATTTGAGTGTAGACATTCGGTCTTTTAGGTTCATTGCAGTTTCCGTCATTGAAGGACGCAATTCCCACCGCTGTGCCCTTACACACCAGAGGACCTCCAGAATCCCCCTGCAATTAAAAAAACATTATGTTGCTGATGCAAATATCAAAATATAATTGATTCTGTGTTGAATGAAAAACAGACAGTTTTTTACACATACCTGACAGGCGCCTTTATTGTCGATGTTTAACGCTCCACAGATCATCCTGGATGTGATTGGATCCGGAACCCAGTCTTTTGTGCATGTCTTTCGGTTCATAACGGTCACGTTGACTTCCAGAAGGCGTGGGCTTGCATACCCTTTGGTTTTGTTTGCCCCCCATCCTGCCACGCTGCAGACTGTTTTGGGCTTGACGTCCTTATCTTTCTTAGGGAGGGGGATCCACTGCACTTCTTTGGTCTTCTTAACTGCAGTCTTGAGCTGCTCCAGACACAGATAAATCAGTCATGAGAGCCCTGACACAGCACCGCTCACAGTTCTACAGCAAATGGAGCTGCTCACATTAATCCAGATCAAGCCGAAAGCAGATGAGTTTTTGCCTAAAAACTTGAACTGTTTTCCGTTATCTTGTGCACTATTGGGCCCAAGATGTGCAAATGTTATCTCAAATCTCACCTACCAATTTTTGTTTTGGCTCTGTCCTCCAGCACATTGGATTTGAAATAAAACATGAAACATGAGACATGAATGAAACAACGATTATGATTCTGATTTTCATATTGAGTCCCCCCATTTTAGGGGAGCAAATTTAATGGTGCCCTTTCAATGCACCATACAGACTCTGTCACATTACCTGCCATACGCATATCTCAATGACAAATAGTGCTACTCTATGGGAGAAAGTGAATCATAGACACCCTGGCCAACATAAGCCACCGCAACACTCAATATGAGGCCAGTTTTCTGGCAACCTACTCTGCAGGTTGCACATCATCATGAACCATATGACCTGGTGTGTGCTTATGGTGGGCTTCACTGACTCAGACTGACTTGTATTCTCCATACCTGCAACAGCATGATGTCATTTTCCAGTGTATCAACATCAAACCCAGGGTGGATGTGGTAAAACTTCACTTCAGCCCTGTTTGACTTTTGATTCTCAGAAATGTCATGGGCACCGAGCAGAACTGTCAAGTTCTGTCCCCTTTGTAAAACAAAGAGCTGGGTGTTAACTTCACCTTATGTGTACTTCATCCATGTATCCAAATGTTTCATTGCCACAGCATCAAGTAACCTTTTTCACCTTTTGACATTCGTACACTTGTGTTTACACTGTTGATAATAATAACCCAGCTCAACGGGAGGTCTTACCATGTCAGGCAATGTGCTGCAGTCATTACGAAGGAGTCGGACACCAGGAAACCACCACAGATGTGGCTTTTATTTTCCTGCACAGAGACCATGTAAGGTCTGGAGTGTGGCTTAGCCTCCCGGCCATTCACAATGCTAGAGTCCTGTTGGGCTGGGACAGAAGGAAGGTTCAGCCAATGAGCATGAGCATGTTTATACATTTACAAGTTAAAACTTATACATCAAAATGATACATTCCACAGAGAGAGGGAGAGAGAGAGAGAGCGAGAGAGGGAGAGAGAGAGAGAGAGAGAGGAAGACAGAGAGAGAGAGAACGGTATTACCGGTGAGCACCAGCAGGGGCAGGAGAGTCGTGAGCAGGAACAGAGGCACAGCAGCCATGGTGTCTGGGAGAGCTGAGTGGTCCTGCTGATGCTAAGTGTGGAAGAAATGAGCAGGATTACAACTGCGTGATACTTTTTACAATGATGAACTTTTTGCGATGATGAGCACCTCCCTGCGCTGCCTGAGGAGGCTGGAGGCCTGTGGTCTCACACAGGAAGAGGAGGTGGAGCTGTGAAGTTCCCCATGAAACATCTACGTGGCAGACATTGGTGGAAACAGTAACCATCATAGCTGTGGCACACTTGGATGACTGCCCCTGTTCTGGGTTCCTATTCCAACCTGGGGCATGAAGTAAACGAAGCAAATCAAACTAAAACCATATTTCCACCAATTCAATATCCAAGCAATTCAAGTTTGGGACTCTACGTGTCATATTTGATCTATCTGGGCATTTTCAGGGTAACTGACGTTAGAACTGCTGGATATTTGGGTGGTAAATCCCAATACAGCTACATAATAGAGACTGATGAGAGTTGTCGACACCTGAGGGTTATAAAAGCATATGTCAGTCTCTTATGTGTCTGTATTGGGCTTTGTCGCCCAGATATCCAGCAGATGTAATGTCAGTTACCGTGGAGTTGCCCAGCTGCATTTTTTATTCATCATTTTGCCTACAGGTGAAGATGCTAAGTTGCATTACCTGAACAATAATGCTTCTGTGTGCTTCAGGGGTCACCAACCCTGTTCCTGGAGATCTACCATCTCGTAGGTTTTCATTTCAACCCTGGTCCTGGAGATCTACCATCCTGTAGGTTTTAATTTCAACCATGGTCCTGGAGATCTGCCATCCTGTAGGTTTTCATTTCAAACCTGTTCCTGGAGATCTACCATCCTGTAGGTTTTCATTTCAACCATGGTCCTGGAGATCTACCATCCTGTAGGTTTTCATTTCAACCATAATTTGACACACCTGACTCTACTAATTAGCAGCTCAATGCAAATGTCTTGCTCTTGTATGTGTGCTTTATTAGGGTTGGAGTGAAAACCAACAGGATGGTAGATCTACAGGAACAGGGTTGGTCCCCACTGGTATACTTCATGAAAAACAATCATACAACATGTCCAGCAGAGGGGGAATGTGAGTTATTTGAAGTGGAATTAAGTAATACATCAAACGGACCACAAGATGGCACCAATGTGCCAAAATTGAGACCTACATGAAGGCAAATTCTGTACTTGCATCACAGTTAACATGGTACACAAATGCACTGATTTACTAATATTGATTCTATGGTGTGTTGTATAAGAGTTATATTCCTGTGAGATCAGCATGTGAGTCAGCATGTTACAATGGACCATACAGAGAGTGCTTATGGAGGGTGCATTTCACTCACTTGTATCTCTGCACTTGTATACTCAGTACAGCCCGGTTTGACTTTCAGTAATGCGCGCCACAGTCATGACCAAAGGCCGCACGGATGTGCTTGTTCCTTTCTGAGATCTTACAGAGATCATGTGTAGTCTCCAGTGTGGCTTAGCCTCCCTGCCATTCACAATACTTGTTGGTCAGGTACAGAAGGAATAGATCTCGCAACTAGAGCATGTTTATACTCCCCCACGTTGACTGCTGCCCTTGGTCAATACATTTAAATTCTACACAGTGGAAAATAAAGTATAAATGTAATCATCCTTTAAATAAAGCACTCACTGTGTCTGGATATCGGCACCACAAAATGTCAAGTGAATTGTAGGGATGCAAATTAGTTGCATAAACATATTTTTTAAGCAAGCATCATGCTATGGAACTCGAACAGGTCATCATTATCTGCACGATTGAACCCTGCGCACATGGATCGTGGTTGATATCCAGCTGTGAAGGGTGTGTAATCAGTGAGCTAACAAAAAGGCATTTGAAAGGCCACACATGTTCCATTAACAGCTGTTTGAACAGCAGTGCAGGAGGGCATCTCTGAACACACAAAGCATCAAACCTTGAAGCAGATGGGCTATGGCAGAGAAGACAACACTGGGTTTCACTTCTGTCAGCTAAAAACAGGAAGATGAGGCTACAGTGAGCACATGACTACCAAAACTGGACTCTTGAAGATTGGAAACACATTCCCTGGTCTGACGAATGTCTGCTGCCACATGCATTACATTACATCATTGGCATTTGGCAGAGGCTCTTATCCAGAGCGGCGTACAACAAAGTGCATACCCATAACCAGGTATAAGTGCGGTGAAAGGCCCTAGAGGGAAGTACAATTTCAATTGCTACCCATACAACAAAGATAAGGACCAAGGCCATTTTTTTTTAAACAAACAAACAACAAAGCAAAAGTGACCAAACTTAACTATCCAAATACTGGTTACCTAGCCAACTAAAAATACTGAAACACAAAGTAAATCACAAAGACAACAATTAAGGTTCACAGGGAGGTAGGGAGGGACGGGGAGAGGTGCTGCTTGAAGAGGTGCATCTTCAGTTTGCGCTTGAAGGTGGGGAGCGATTCCACAGTTCTGACCTCAACGGGGAGTTCGTTCCACCACCGTGGAGCCAGAGCAGACATTAGTCGTGAGCGTGAGGTGGAGGTTCGGAGAGGGGGAGGTGCCAAGCGGCCTGTGGAGGCTGAACGAAGAGGTCTGGCAGGGGTGTAGGGTCTGATGAGTTTTTGTAGGTAAGATGGGGAAGACCCCTTAACTGCTTGGAAGGCTAGCACCAATGTTTTGAATTTGATGCGAGCCATGACATGCAGCCAGTGGAGGGAAGTAAGCAGGGGGATGACGTGTGAGTATTTGGGAAGGTTGAAGACCAGACCAGCTGCTGCATTCTGGATAAGTTGGAGGGGTCTGATGGCGGACGCTGGGAGGCCAGCCAAGAGGGAATTGCAGTAGTCCAGGCGGAACAGAACCATCGCTTGGACCAGGACCTCGGTTGAGTAGGGGGTGAGAAAGAGGCGGATTCTTCGTATGTTGTATAGGACGAACCTGCATGACCGGATCACCGCCGCAATGTTCTCGGAAAGGGACAGTCTGCTGTCCATCACCACGCCGAGGTTCCTTGCACTGGATGATGGCGTGAGTGTGGTATCCCCGAGGGAAATGGAGAGATCCAGATGGGGAGAGATATTAGCAGGGATGAATATCATTTCAATCTTACCTGGGTTGAGCTTTAGATGGTGGTTGTCCATCCAGCTCTGGATGTCACTCAGGCAAGCAGAGATACGGGCAGAAACCTGTGTATCAGATGGTGGGAATGAGATGAAGAGTTGGGTATCGTTCGCATAGCAGTGGTAGGATAGCCCATGTGCAGTGATCACAGGGCCAAGGGAACAAGTGTAAAGAGAAAAAAGAAACGGGCCTAGGACTGAGCCCTGGGGAACTCCTGTGGCAAGGGCCCGAGGTGCCGATACCGTACCAGCCCAGGCAACCTGGAAGGAGCGACCAGAGAGGTAGGACTCAATCCAGTCCAGGGCTGTGCCACAGATGCCCGTTGCTGACAGGGCGGACAGGAGGATGGAGTGATCCACAGTGCCATCCTCAGGGAAGGAGCTGAGAAGGGTGTCTAGCTCATCAAGGAAGTTTCAAAGGGGCCCTGGAGGACGATAGATAACTGCAATGAAAAGGTTAGTAGGGTAGGATACTGCAACAGAATGGAATTCAAAAGTGGATATGGTCAGGTCAGAGAGGGGGAGAACAGAGAATTTCCATGAGGGGGAAATTAAAAGACCAGTACCACCGCCACGGCCGGAAGGCCGGGGAGTGTGCGAGAAGGAGAAGGAGGATGAGAGGTCAACGGGAGTGGCAGTGTTGTCAGGTGTGATCCAGCTCTCCGTTGGGGCAAGGAATTGTAGGGACCGGAGGGAGGCATATGCGGGGATGAAGTCAGCCTTTCGAGTGGCAGACTGGCAGTTCCATAGTCCCCCTGTGACAGCTAAGTCCTCACAGGGGGACATGCAGATGGTATGGTCAGGATTTGGAATAACAGCATGAATCCATGGCTCCATCCTGCATGGTGTCAAAGGTACAGACTGCCAGTGGTGGTGGTGCAATAGTGTGTGGAATGTTTTCCTGGCACACATTAATCCCCTTTTTGGTCATAAGTCAAAGATCTGGCTATAATCAGCTGGGGTATAGGGATGGCCTTTTGTATGCAAGGGAAACTTTTTCACTCCAAGACGCACACAAGGAGGGAATGACTGTGGTGGAGAACTGTGATGAATAAATGTGTTACAGAATGAGTAACTGACCCTGGAACTATGCACTATTCAAGGTGTGGCGATAAAGGATTATATTTGGACGATGTGAACACTAGGAATTGAACTTTCCAGCATGTAAAGCAATGCAAGGTTTTCCCTGTACATTATCATGGCGTTATCAACAATGAATAAATAATTTTTTACGCATGATGAACTGTTCATTTAATGTTCTTATGGTGACAGTTTTTATAATCCCATCATCCCACTTGCAAATTCGTTTTTATTTATCTTGTTTTATTATTTTCATTACACTGCTTGATTTAGACTATCCGGGCGGCACGGATGGTGCAGTGGGTAGCACTGCCGCTTCACAGCAAGGAGGTCCTGGGTTCGAATCCCCGTCGGCCGGCGCCTCTCTGTGTGGAATTTGCATGTTCTCCCCGTGTTTGCGTGGGTTTCCTCCGGGTACTCCAGTTTCATGTAGAGTTAGGCTGATTGGAGAGTCTAAATTGCCTGTGGGTATGAGTGTGTGAGTGAATGGGGTGTGTGCCCTGCGATGGACTGGCGACCTGTCCAGGGTGTATTCCTGCCTTTCGCCCAATGTATGCTGGGATAGGCTCCAGCCCCCCTGCGACCCTGTTCAGGATAAGTGGGTTAAGATAATGGATGGATTTAGACTATCTGTCTCAGCTAAATGTTCAGAGATTCTGGTCTGTGATACATCTTGTTGAAGGTGCTGTGTAACAGGTGGTGGTCTAAACTTGGCATGCCTTTGTTGTTCAGTACTGTATACGCACCGTAACACATAGTGTACTTCATCTAGTGTAGCCTCTGTTCATTTAATATTGTGGATATATTAGTCCATATTCTTTTAGTTCTGTACTCCAATTCAATTTGTATTCTGATGGTGGAGGTGTGTGGCACGTTGTGTCATTCACAGCAGGCTCTGCTCTCTCTCTCTCTCCCTGTCTCTCTCTCCCTCTCTCTCTCTCTCTCTCCCTCTCTCTCTCTCTCTCTCTCTCTCTCTCACCTCTGCAGCGGAAAGTGTTAATCATCATTTCTATCTGCAGACCCCCATCTGTCATCAGCTGTGGTGTGACTCGAATCGGCAAACCACTTTTTTTTCCACTACAGGCAGATTAGTAATAATGTGGCCTGATGCAGAAGGCTTTCTCAGAAGGAGGTACTGGTTTACACAATTAGCTTCTGCTCTTTATTCTAGCAATGAAGTTTTCTGAAACCATGAAAAATAATGTATGGAATATCATTACCCCCACCCCCAACCTCCATCTCCCCCAAACACACATCCGGAACAAAATCAAATGCATGTATCATATATTGTTCATGATGCGCTTTAATTGCAGAATTTAAACAATGGGTTTGCATTTTATCTGTGGCTCAGTTTACACTGCTTATGATACATTTGACCCAGGACAGGTATTTGGATATTCGAGTGTAAACATTCGGTTTTTCAGGTTTATTGCAGTTTCCGTAGTCATTGAAGGACACAATTCCCACCGCTGTGCCCTTACACACCAGAGGACCTCCAGAATCCCCCTGCAATTAAAAAAACAATATGTTGCTGATGCAAATATCAAAATATAATTGATTCTGTATTGAATGAAAAACAGACAGTTTTTTACTCATACCTGACAGATGCCTTTATTGTCGATGTTTAATGCTCCACAGATCATCCTGGATGTGATTGGTTCCAGAACCCACTTTTTTTTGCATGTCTTTCGGTCCATAACGGTCACGTTGACTTCCAGAAGGCGTGGGCTTGCATACCCTTTGGTTTTGTTTGCCCCCCATCCTGCCACGCTGCAGACTGTTTTGGGCTTGATGTCCTTATCTTTCTTAGGGAGGGGGATCCACTGCACTTCTTTGGTCTTCTTAACTGCAGTCTTGAGCTGCTCCAGACACAGAGAGATCAGTCACATTAATCCAGATCAAGCCGAAAGCAGATGAGTTTTTGCCTAAAAACTTGGACTTTTCCGTTCCGTTGGCTTGTCCACTATTGGGCCCAAGATGTGCTAATTTTATCTCAAATCTCACCTACAGTGCATACGATGCACAATTTTTGTTTTGGCTCTGTCCTCCAGCACATTGGATTTGAAATAAAACATGAAACATGAGACATGAATGAAACAACGATTATGATTATGATTTTCATATTGAGTCCCCCCATTTTAGGGGAGCAAATGTAATGGCGCCCTGGCAATGCACCATACACACTCTGTCACATTACCTGTGATCTGCATATCTCAGTGACAAATAGCGCTACTCTATGGGAGAAAGTGAATCATAGACACCCTGGCCAACATAAGCCCTCCGCAACACTCAAGATGAGGCCAGTTCTGCCTTCTCTGCAGGTTGCACATCATCATGAACCATATGACCTGGTGTGTGTTTATGGTGGGCTTCACTGACTCAGACTGACTTGTATTCTCCATACCTGCAACAGCATGATGTCATTCTTCAGTGTATCAGCTTCAAACCCAGGGTGGATGTGGTAAAACTTCACTTCAGCCCTGTTTGACTTTTGATTCTCAGAAATGTCATGGGTACCGAGCAGAACTGTCAAGTTCTGTCGCCTTTGCAAAAGAAACAGCTGGGTATTAACTTCACCTTATGTGTACTTCATCCATGTATCCAAATCTTTCATTGCCACAGCATCAAGTAACTTTTTTCACCTTTTGACATTCATACACTTGTGTTTACACTGTTGATAATAATAACCCAGCTCAACGGGAGGTCTTACCATATCAGGCAATGTGCTGCAGTCATTACGAAGGAGTCGGACACCAGGAAACCACCACATTTGTGCCTTTTATTTTGCTGCACAGAGACCATGTAAGGTCTGGAGTGTGGCTTAGCCTCCCGGCCATTCACAATGCTAGAGTCCTGTTGGGCTGGGACAGAAGGAAGGTTCAGCCAATGAGCATGAGCATGTTTATACATTTACAAGTTAAAACTTATACATCAAAATGATACATTCCGCAGAGAGAGGGAGAGACAGAGAGAGAGAGAGAGAGAGAGAAAGAGGAAGACAGAGAGAGAGAGAGCGGTCTTACCGGTGAGCACCAGCAGGGGCAGGAGAGTCGTGAGCAGGAACAGAGGCACAGCAGCCATGGTGTCTGGGAGAGCTGAGTGGTCCTGCTGATGCTAAGTGTGGAAGAAATGAGCGGGATTACAACTGCGTGATACTTTTTACAATGATGAACTTTTTGCGATGATGAGCACCTCCCTGCGCTGCCTGAGGAGGCTGGAGGCCCGTGGTCTCACACAGGAAGAGGAGGTGGAACTGTGAAGTTCCCCATGAAACATCTACGTGCCAGACATTGGTGGAAACAGTAACCATCACTTATAGCTGTGGCACACTTGGATGACTGCCCCTGTTCTGGGCCCCTATTCCAACCTGGGGCATGAAGTAAACAAAGCAAATCAAACCAAAACCATATTTCCACCAATTCAATATCCAAGCAATTCAAGATTGGGACTCATATTGTGTCATATTTGATCTATCTGGGCATTTTCAGGGTAACTGACGTTAGAACTGCTGGATATTTGGGTGGTAAATCCCAATACAGCTACATAATAGAGACTGATGAGAGGTATCGACACCTGAGGGTTATAAAAGCATATGTCAGTCTCTTATGTGTCTGTATTGGGCTTTGTCGCCCAGATATCCAGCAGATGTAATGTCAGTTACCGTGGAGTTGCCCAGCTGCATTTTTTATTCATAATTTTGCCTACGGGTGAAGATGGTAAGCTGTATTACCTGAGTAATAATGCTTCTGTGTGCTTCAGGGGTCACCAACCCTGTTCCTGGAGATCTACCATCTTGTAGGTTTTCATTTCAACCCTGGTCCTGGAGATCTACCATCCTGTAGGTTTTCATTTCAACCATGGTCCTGGAGATCTACCATCCTGTAGGTTTTCATTTCAACCCTGTTCCTGGAGATCTACCATCCTGTAGGTTTTCATTTCAACCATGGTCCTGGAGATCTACCATCCTGTAGGTTTTCATTTCAACCATAATTTGACACACCTGACTCTACTAATTAGCAGCTCAATGCAAATGTCTTGCTCTTGTATGTGTGCTTTGTTAGGGTTGGAGTGAAAACCAACAGGATGGTAGATCTACAGGAACAGGGTTGGTCCCCACTGGTATACTTCATGAAAAATAATCATACAACATGTCCAGCAGAGGGGGAATGTGAGTTATTTGAAGTGGAATTAAGTAATACATCAAACGGACCACAAGATGGCATCAATGTGCCAAAATTGAGACCTACTTGAAGGCAAATTCTGTACTTGCATCACAGTAAACATGGGACACAAATGCACTGATTTACTAATATTGATTCTATGGTGTGTTGCATAAGAGTTATATTCCCGTGAGATCAGCATGTGAGTCAGCATGTTATAATGGACCATACAAAGAGTGCTTATGGAGGGTGCATTTCACTCACTTGTATCTCTGCACTTGTATACTCAGTACAGCCCGGTTTGACTTCAAGTAATGCGCGCCACAGTCATGACCAAAGGCCGCACGGATGTGCTTGTTCCTTTCTGAGATCTTACAGAGATCATGTGTAGTCTCCAGTGTGGCTTAGCCTCCCTGCCATTCACAATACTTGTTGGTCTGGGACAGAAGGAATAGATCTTGCAACTAGAGCATGTTTATTTACATTTACATTTTTGTCATTTGGCAGACGCTTTTAATCCAAAGCGACATACAAGTGCATAGGTTCTTCCACATGTCAAAGCATCACATCCGTAACTCGGAAAATACACATGGAATTACACATGGAAGTGCAATTATTGTTATTATTATTATTTTTTTGGGTTAGACAAGGAGAATAGGGATATCTGAAAGGGGGGGCGGGAAATCAGGAGGGTGAACTAAGGTAGAGTTTGAAAAGGTGTGTTTTTAGTCTGCATCGAAATAGGGGGCGGGATTCTGCTGTCCTGACAGTGGTAGGCAAGTCATTCCACCACTGAGGAACCAGAACGGAAAACAGGCGTGAACGCGCAGCTCGACCGCCAGGTGCACGTAGAGAGGGAACCATAAGGCGACCACAGCTGGCAGAGCGGAGTGGTCTAGCTGGGGAGTAGGGAGTGATCAAGGATTGTATGTAAGGTGGGGAAGTCCCCTTAGCAGCCTGAAATGCCAACACTAGGGCCTTGAATCGGATGCGTGCGGCAATAGGAAGCCAGTGGAGGCCAATGAGAAGCGGGGTGACATGAGCCGACATGGGCTGATTGGTGATCAGGCGGGCTGCAGCGTGGAGGGGCTTGATGGCACACGCTGGGAGACCGGCTAGGAGGGAGTTGCAGTAATCCAGGCGGGAAATGACGAGGGCCTGGACTAGGAGCTGGGTGGCTTTCTCCGTCAGGAGATGACGGATACAGCGTATATTATACAGAAAGAACCTGCAGGTTCTGGCAGTGGAGGATACTTGTGGAGCCAGGGTGAGGCAGTTATCAAGAGTCACCCCAAGATTCTTTCCCGTACGGGAGGAGGAAACTACAAAGTCCTCAACAGTCAGTGAGAGGTCAATTGACGGAGAGGACTTAGCAGGGATGTAGAGAAGCTCAGTTTTGGCAAGGTTGAGCTTCAGGTGGTGGGAAGTCATCCACGCAGAGATATCAGCCAAGCAGGCAGAGATCTGTGTGGTGACTTGGGTGTCGGGGTGGAAGGAAATTAAGAGTTGGGTGTCATCAGCGTAAGAGTGATAAGAAAAGCCATGGGAAGAGATAACAGAACCAAGAGAC
Source organism: Conger conger (assembly GCF_963514075.1). NCBI lineage: Eukaryota > Metazoa > Chordata > Actinopteri > Anguilliformes > Congridae > Conger > Conger conger. Next base: position 10,475,076 of record NC_083763.1, on the reverse strand, counting down.
ATGGTGTATAGCGAGAAGAGGAGAGGCCCAAGAACTGAGCCCTGCCGGACTCCAGTTTGTAGGGGGTGAGGGTCAGAGACTGAGCCCCTCCAAGTCACCTGGTAGGAGCGACCAGAGAGGTAGGAGGAAAACCAAGCGAGGTTATACTCCCCCACGTTGACTGCTGCCCTTGGTCAATACATTTAAATTCTACACAGTGGAAAATAAAGTATAAATGTAATCATCCTTTAAATAAAGCACTCACTGTGTCTGGATATCGGCACCACAAAATGTCAAGTGAATTGTAGGGATGCAAATTAGTTGCATAAACATATTTTTTAAGCAAGCGTCATGATATGGAACTCGAACAGGTCATCATTATCTGCACGATAGAACCCTGCACACATGGATCTTGGTTGATATCCAGCTGAGAAGGGTGTGTAATCAGTGAGCTAACAAAAAGGTATTAGAACGGCCACAAATGTTCAATTAACAGCTGTTTGAACAGCTGTGCAGGAGGGCATCTCTGAACACACAAAGCATCAAATCTTGAAGCCGATGGGCCATGGCAGAAAAGACAACACTGGGTTTCACTTTTGTCTGCTAAGAACAGGAAGATGAGGCCTGACGAATGTCTGCTGCCACATGCAGATGGTAGGGTCAGGATTTGGAATAACAGCATGAATCCATGGCTCCATCCTGCATGGTGTCAAACGTACAGACTGCCAGTGGTGGTGGTGCAATAGTGTGGGGAATTTTGTCTTGGCACACATTAATCCCCTTAACATTTTTGGTCATAAGTAAAAGATCTGGATATAATCAGCTGGGGTATAGGGATGGCCTTTTGTGTGCAAGGGAAACTTTTTCACTCCAAGACGCACACTAGGAGGGAATGACTGTGATGGAGAACTGTGATGAATAAATATGTTACAGAATGAGTAACTGACCCTGGAACTATGCACTATTCAAGATGTGGCGATAAAGGATTATATTTGGACTATGTGAACACTAGGAATTGAACTTTTCAGCCCTTTTTTTACATGAATTATTTTACATGTTGAACTGTTCATTTAATGTTCTTATGGTGAGGGTTTTTGTAATCCCATCATCCCACTTGCAAATTCCTTTTTATTTATTTTGTTTTATTATTTTTATTACACTGCTTGATTTAGTTTTTTACTTCATGTGAATACATTTAAATAAAACCATCAGTTTGACAAGTTATCTGTGCCAAGAAAGCACATTTCTGCAATTCTCTTGGTGGGAACTTGTGATCTCTGTTTTTGAGGTCTCTGTCTCAGCCGAATGGTTAGAGATTCTGGTCTGTGATACAGCTTGTTGAAGGTGCTGAGTAACAGGTGGTGGTCTTTGCAGACGCTGATTCTTTAGCTGTGTCATCCAGAGCAGGCCCTGCTCTCTCTCTCTCTCTCTCTCTTTCTCTCTCTCTCTCTCTCTCTCTCTCTCTCTCTCTCTCTATCTCACCTCTGCGGCGGTAAGTGTTCATCAATATTTCTATCTGCAGACCCCCATCTGTCATCAGCTGTGGTGTGACTTGAGTGCATCTTGCAGTTCTCACCAAACCAGCGGCACACCACATTTTTTTCCACTGCAGGCAGATTAGTTTTAATGTGGTCTGATGCAGAAGGCCTTCTCGGAAGGAAGTGTTGGTTTACACAATTAGCTTCTGCTCTTCGTTCTAGCAATGAGGTTTTCTGATACCATGAAAAATAATGTATAGAAATCACTCTCCTCAGTCTCCCCCCGTCCCACCACCACTTCCATCTCCCCCAAACACACATCGAGACAAAATCAAATGCATGGTTCATATATTGTTCATGATGCACTTTAGTTGCAGTATTTAAACAATGGCTTCGCATTTTATCTGTGGTTCACTTTACACTGCTTATGATACATATGACCCAGGACAGGTATTTGGATATTTGAGTGTAAACATTCGGTTTTGTAGGTTCATTGCAGTTTCTGTATTCATTGAAGGACACAATTCCCTCCGCTGTGCCCTTACACACCAGAGGACCTCCAGAATCCCCCTGCAATTTAAAAAACAATTTGTTGCTGATGCATATATCAAAATATAATTGCTTCTGTACTGAATGAAAAACAGGCAGTTTTTTCCACATACCTGACAGAAGCCTCTGTTGCCAACGCTTCCCCCTGCACACATCATCCTGGGTGTGATTGGTTTCTTCCCCCATTCTCTTCTGCACTTCTTTCGGTCTGTGACAATGACATCGACTTCCAGAAGGCGTGGGCTTACGTTCCCATTGGTTTTGTTGGCCCCCCATCCTGCCACGCTGCAGACTGTTTTGGGCTTGACGTCCTTATCTTTCTTAGGGAGGGGGATCCACTGCACTTCTTTGGTCTTCTTAACTGCAGTCTTGAGCTGCTCCAGACACAGAGAAATCAGTCATGAGAGCCCTGACACAGCACCGCTCACAGTTCTACAGCAAATGGAGCTGCTCACATTAATCCAGATCAAGCCGAAAGCAGATGAGTTTTTGGCTAAAAACTTGGACTGTTTTCCGTTGTCTTGTCCACTATTGGGCCCAAGATGTGCTAATGTTATCTCAAATCTCACCTACAGTGCATACGATGCACAATTTTTTGTTTTGGCTCTGTCCTCCAGCACATTGGATTTGAAATAAAACATGAAACATGAGACATGAATGAAACAACGATTATGATTCTGATTTTCATATTGAGTCCCCCCATTTTAGGGGAGCAAATTTAATGGTGCCCTTTCAATGCACCATACACACTCTGTCACATTACCTTCCATACGCATATCTCAATGACAAATAGTGCTACTCTATGGGAGAAAGTGAATCATAGACACCCTGGCCAACATAAGCCACCGCAACACTCAATATGAGGCTAGTTGTCTGGCCACCTACTCTGCAGGTCACATATCATAATGAACCGTATGACCTAGTGTGTGCTTATGGTGGGCTTCACTGACTCAGACTGACTTGTATTCTCCATACCTGCAACAGCATGATGTCATTCTCCAGTGCATCAGCTTCAAACCCAGGGTGGATGTGGTAAAACTTCACTTCAGCCCTCTTTGAATTTTGATTCTCAGAAATGTCATGGGCACCGAGCAGAACTGTCAAGGTCTGTCCCCTTTGTAAAAGAAAGAGCTGGGTGTTAACTTCACCTTATGCGTATTTCATCCATGTATCCAAATGTTTCATTGTCACAACATCAAGTAACCTTTTTCACCTTTTGACATTCGTACACTTGTGTTTACACTGTTGGTAATAATAACCCAGCTCAACGGGAGGTCTTACCATGTCAGGCAATGTGCTGCAGTCATTACGAAGGAGTCGGACACCAGGAAACCACCACATTTGTGCCTTTTATTTTGCTGCACAGAGACCATGTAAGGTCTGGAGTGTGGCTTAGCCTCCCGGCCATTCACAATGCTAGAGTCCTGTTGGGCTGGGACAGAAGGAAGGTTCAGCCAATGAGCATGAGCATGTTTATACATTTACAAGTTAAAACTTATACATCAAAATGATACATTCCGCAGAGAGAGGGAGAGACAGAGAGAGAGAGAGAGGAAGTCAGAGAGAGAGAGAGCGGTCTTACCGGTGAGCACCAGCAGGGGCAGGAGAGTTGTGAGCAGGAACAGAGGCACAGCAGCCATGGTGTCTGTGAGAGCTGAGTGGTCCTGCTGATGCTAAGTGTGGAAGAAATGAGCGGGATTACAACTGCGTGATCCTTTAACAATGATGAACTTTTTGCGATGATGAGCACCTCCCTGCGCTGCCTGAGGAGGCCGGAGGCCCGTGGTCTCACACAGGAAGAGGAGGTGGAGCTGTGAAGTTCCCCATGAAACATCTACGTGGCAGACATTGGTGGAAACAGTAACCATCACTTACAGATGTGGCACACTTGGATGGCTGCCCCTGTTCTGGGTGCCTATTGACGTGACAACTGCTGGATATTTGGGTGGTAAATCCCAACACAGCTACATGATAGAGACTGATGAGAGTTATCGACACCTGAGGGTTATAAAAGCATATGTCAGTCTCTTATTTTTTCATTTTTGTCTTTTGGCAGACGCTTTTAATCCAAAGCGACTGACAAGTGCATAGGTTCTATCATAAGTCAAAGCATCACATCCAGAACTAGGAAAATACACATGGAATGCTGTTCTAAACATAGTCGTCATCATAAGTGCAAATTTTTATTTATTTATTTAATTTTTATTTTTTTTTGGGGGGGGGGGGGGGGGTTAGACAAGGATAGGGATATCAGAAAGGAGGGGTGGGGGAAATCAGGAGGGAGGACTAAGGTAGAGTTTGAAAAGGTGGGTTTTGAGTCTGCGTCGAAATAGGGGGAGGGATTCCGCTGTCCTGACAGTGGTAGGCAAGTCATTACACCACTGAGGAACCAGAACGGAAAACAGGCGTGAACGTGCAGCTCGACCGCCAGGTGCACGTAGAGAGGGAATCGTAAGGCGACCAGAGCTGGCAGAGCGGAGTGGTCTAGCTGGGGAGTAGGGAGTGATCAAGGATTGTATGTAAGGTCTTATGTCTTATGTGTCTGTATTGGGCTTTGTCGCCCAGATATCCAGTAGTTGTAAAGTCAGTTACCGTGGAGTTGCCCAGCTGCATTTTTTATTTATAATTTTTCCTACGGGTGAAGATGCTAAGTTGCGTTACCTGAATAATAATGCTTCTGTGTGCTTCAGGGGTCACCAACCCTGTTCCTGGAGATCTACCATCTTGTAGGTTTTCATTTCAACCCTGGTCCTGGAGATCTACCATCCTGTAGGTTTTCATTTCAACCATGGTCCTGGAGATCTACCATCCTTTAGGTTTTCATTTCAACCCTGTTCCTGGAGATCTACCATCCTGTAGGTTTTCATTTCAACCATGGTCCTGGAGATCTACTATCCTGTAGGTTTTCATTTCAACCATAATTTGACACACCTGACTCTACTATTTAGCAGCTCAATGCAAATGTCTTGCTCTTGTATGTGTGCTTTGTTAGGGTTCGAGTGAAAACCAACAGGATGGTAGATCTACAGTAACAGGGTTGGTCCCCACTGGTATACTTCATGAAAAACAATCATACAACATGTCCAGCAGCAGGGGAATGTGAGTTATTTGAAGTGGAATTAAGTAATACATCAAACAGACCGCAAGATGGCACCAATGTGCCAAAATTGAGACCTACATGAAGGCAAATTCTGTACTTACATCACAGTAAACATGGTCCACAAATGCACTGATTTACTAATATTGATTCTAAGAGTTATATTCCTGTGAGATCAGCATGTGAGTCAGCATGTTATAATGGACCATACAGAGAGTGCTTATGGATAACGTATAAATGTAATCATCCTTTTAATAAAGCACTCACTGTGTCTGGATATCGGCACCACAAAATGTCAAGTGAATTGTAGGGATGCAAATTAGTTGCATAAACATATTTTTTAAGCAAGCATCATGATATGGAACTCGAACAGGTCATCATTATCTGCACGATTGAACCCTGCGCACATGGATCTTGGTTGATATCCAGCTGTGAAGGGTGTGTAATCAGTGAGCTAACAAAAAGGCATTAGAAAGGCCACACATGTTCAATTAACAGCTGTTTGAACAGCAGTGCAGGAGGGCATCTCTGAACACACAAAGCATCAAACCTTGAAGCAGATGGGCTATGGCAGAGAAGACAACACTGGGTTTCACTTCTGTCAGCTAAGAACAGGAAGATGAGGCTACAGTGGGCACATGACTACCAAAACTGGACTCTTGAAGATTGGAAACACATTCCCTGGTCTGACGAATGTCTGCTGCCACATGCATTACATTACATTATTGGCATTTGGCAGAGGCTCTTATCCAGAGCGACGTACAACAAAGTGCATACCCATAACCAGGTATAAGTGCGCTGAAAGACCCTAGAGGGAGGTACAATTTCAATTGCTACCCGTACAACAAAGATAAGGACCAAGGCCTTTTTTTTTTTTAAACAAACAAACAACAAAGCAAAAGTGACCAAACTTAACTAACCAAATACTGGTTACCTAGCCAACTAAAAATACTGAAACACAAAGTAAATCACAAAGACAACAATTAAGGTTCACAGGGAGGTAGGGAGGGACGGGGAGAGGTGCTGCTTGAAGAGGTGCGTCTTCAGTTTGCGCTTGAAGGTGGGGAGAGATTCTACAGTTCTGACCTCAACGGGGAGTTCGTTCCACCACCGTGGAGCCAGAACAGACAGTAGTCGTGAGCATGAGGTGGAGGTTCGGAGAGGGGGAGGTGCCAAGCGGCCTGTGGAGGCTGAACGAAGAGGTCTGGCAGGGGTGTAGGGTCTGATGAGTTTTTGTAGGTAAGATGGGGAAGACCCCTTAACTGCTTGGAAGGCTAGCACCAATGTTTTGAATTTGATGCGAGCCATGACATGCAGCCAGTGGAGGGAAGTAAGCAGGGGGTGATGTGTGAGTATTTGGGAAGGTTGAAGACCAGACCAGCTGCTGCATTCTGGATAAGTTGGAGGGGTCTGATGGCGGACGCTGGGAGGCCAGCCAAGAGGGAATTGCAGTAGTCCAGGCGGGAAAGAACCATCGCTTGGACCAGGACCTCGGTCGAGTAGGGGGTGAGAAAGGGGCGGATTCTTCGTATGTTGTATAGGAAGAACCTGTATGACCGGGTCACCGCCGCAATGTTCTCGGAAAGGGACAGTCTGCTGTCCATCACCACGCCTAGGTTCCTTGCACTGGATGATGGCGTGAGTGTGGTATCCCCGAGGGAAATGGAGAGATCCAGATGGGGAGAGATATTAGCAGGGATGAATATCATTTCAGTCTTACCTGGGTTGAGCTTTAGATGGTGGTTGTCCATCCAGCTCTGGATGTCACTCAGGCAAGCAGAGATATGGGCAGAAACCTGTGTATCAGATGGTGGGAATGAGATGAAGAGTTGGGTATCGTTCGCATAGCAGTGGTAGGATAGCCCATGTGCAGTGATCACAGGGCCAAGGGAACGAGTATGAAGAGAAAAAAGAAGCGGGCCTAGGACTGAGCCCTGGAGAACTCCTGTGGCAAGGGCCCGAGGTGTCGATACCGTACCAGCCCAGGCAACCTGGAAGGAGCGACCAGAGAGGTAGGACTCAATCCAGTCCAGGGCTGTGCCACAGATGCCCGTTGCTGACAGGGCGGACAGGAGGATGGAGTGATCCACAGTGCCATCCTCAGGGAAGGAGCTGAGAAGGGTGTCTAGCTCATCAAGGAAGTTTCCCAGGGGCCCTGGAGGACGATAGATAACTGCAATGAAAAGGTTAGTAGGGTAGGATACTGCAACAGAATGGAATTCAAAAGTGGATATGGTCAGGTCAGAGAGGGGGAGAACAGAGAATTTCCATGAGGGGGGAATTAAAAGACCAGTACCACCGCCACGGCCGGAAGGCCGGGGAGTGTGCGAGAAGGAGAAGGAGGCTGACAGGTCAGCGTGAGTGGCAGTGTTGTCAGGTGTGATCCAGGTCTCTGTTAGGGCAAGGAATTGTAGGGACTGGAGGGAGGCATATGCGGGGATGAAGTCAGCTTTCCGAGTGGCAGACTGGCAGTTCCATAGTCCCCCTGTGACAGCAAAGTCCTCACAGGGGGACATGCAGATGGTATGGTCAGGATTTGGAATAACACCATGAATCCATGGCTCCATCCTGCATGGTGTCAAAGGTACAGACTGCCAGTGGTGGTGGTGCAATAGTGTGGGGAATGTTTTCCTGGCACACATTAATCCTCTTTTTGGTCATAAGTAAAAGATCTGGCTATAATCAGCTGGGGTATAGGGATGGCCTTTTGTATGCAAGGGAAACTTTTTCACTCCAAGACGCACACTAGGAGGGAATTACTGTGATGGAAAACTGTGATGAATAAATGTGTTACAGAATGAGTAACTGACCCTGGAACTATGCACTATTCAAGGTGTGGCGATAAAGGATTATATTTGGACGATGTGAACACTAGGAATTGAACTTTTCAGCATGTAAAGCAATGCAAGGTTTTCCCTGTACATTATCATGGCGTAATCAACAATGAATAAATTATTTATTACGCATGATGAACTGTTCATTTAATGTTCTTATGGTGACGGTTTTTATAATCCCATCATCCCACTTGCAAATTCCTTTTTATTTATCTTGTTTTATTATTTTCATTACACCGCTTGATTTAGACGGATGGTGCAGTGGGTAGCACTGCCGCCTCACAGCAAGGAGGTCCTGGGTTCGAATCTCCGTCGACCGGAGCCTCTCTGTGTGGAATTTGCATGTTCTCCCCGTGTCTGCGTGGGTTTCCTCCGGGTACTCCAGTTTCATGTAGAGTTAGGCTGATTGGAGAGTCTAAATTGCCTGTGGGTATGAGTGTGTGAGTGAATGGGGTGTGTGCCCTGCGATTGACTGGCGACCTGTCCAGGGTGTATTCCTGCCTTTCGCCCAATGTATGCTGGGATAGGCTCCAGCCCCCCTGCGACCCTGTTCAGGATAAGTGGGTTAAGATAATGGATGGATGGATGGATTTAGACTATCTGTCTCAGCTGAATGTTTAGAGATTCTGGTCTGTGATACAGCTTGTTGAAGGTGCTGTGTAACAGGTGGTGGTCTAAACTTGGCATACCTTTGTTGTTCAGTACTGTATGCTCACCGTAACACATAGTGAACTTCATCTAGTGTAGCCTCTTTTCACTTAATATTGTGGTTATATTAGTCCATATTTTAGTTCTGTACTCCAATTCAATTTGTATTCTGATGGTGGAGGTGTGTGGCACGTTGTGTCATCCACAGCAGGCTCTGCTCTCTCTCTCTCTCTCTCTCTCTCTCTCTCTCTCTCTCTCTCTCTCTCTCTCTCTCTCACCTCTGCACCGGAAGTGTTAATCATTATTTCTATCTGCAGACCCCCATCGGTCATCAGCTGTGGTGTGACTCGAGTCGGCAAACCACTTTTTTTTCAACTACAGGCAGATTAGTAATAATGTGGTATAGAAATCACTCTCCTCAGTCTCCCCCCCTCCCACCACCACTTCCATCTCCCCCAAACATACATCGAGACAAAATCAAATGCATGGATCATATATTGTTCATGATGCACTTTAGTTGCAGTATTTAAACAATGGCTTCGCATTTTATCTGTGGTTCACTTTACACTGCTTATGATACATTTGACCCAGGACAGGTATTTGGATATTTGAGTGTAAACATTCGGTTTTGTAGGTTCATTGCAGTTTCTGTATTCATTGAAGGACACAATTCCCTCCGCTGTGCCCTTACACACCAGAGGACCTCCAGAATCCCCCTGCAATTTAAAAAACATAGCATATATCAAAATATAATTGCTTCTGTATTGAATGAAAAACAGACAGTTTTTTCCACATACCTGACAGAAGCCTCTGTAGTCATCGCTTCCCCCTGCACACATCATCCTGGGTGTGATTGGTTTCTTCCCCCATTTTGTTCTGCACATCTTTCGGTCTGTGACAATGACATCGACTTCCAGAAGGCGTGGGCTTACGTTCCCATTGGTTTTGTTGGCCCCCCATCCTGCCACGCTGCAGACTGTTTTGGGCTTGACGTCCTTATCTTTCTTAGGGAGGGGGATCCACTGCACTTCTTTGGTCTTCTTAACTGCAGTCTTGAGCTGCTCCAGACACAGATAAATCAGTCATGAGACCCCTGACACAGCACCGCTCACAGTTCTACAGCAAATGGAGCTGCTCACATTAATCCAGATCCAGATCAAGCCGAAAGCCTAAAAACTTGGACTGTTGGTCCGTTGTCTTGTCCACTATTGGGCCCAAGGTGTGCTAATGTTATCTCAAATCTCACCTACAGTGCATACAATGCACAATTTTAGTTTTGGCTCTGTCCTCCAGTACATTGGATTTGAAATAAAACATGAATGAAACAATGATTATGATTATGATTTTCATATTGAGTCCCCCCATTTTAGGGGAGCAAATGTAATGGCGCCCTTGCAATGCACCATACACACTCTGTCACATTACCTGTGATCTGCATATCTCAGTGACAAATAGCGCTACTCTATGGGAGAAAGTGAATCATAGACACCCTGGCCAACATAAGCCCTTCGCAACACTCAAGATGAGGCTAGTTGTCTGGCCACCTACTCTGCAGGTCACATATCATAATGAACCGTATGACCTAGTGTGTGCTTATGGTGGGCTTCACTGACTCAGACTGACTTGTATTCTCCATACCTGCAACAGCATGATGTCATTTTCCAGTGTATCAACATCAAACCCAGGGTGGATGTGGTAAAACTTCACTTCAGCCCTGTTTGACTTTTGATTCTCAGAAATGTCATGGGCACCGAGCAGAACTGTCAAGTTCTGTCCCCTTTGTAAAACAAAGAGCTGGGTGTTAACTTCACCTTATGTGTACTTCATCCATGTATCCAAATGTTTCATTGCCACAGCATCAAGTAACCTTTTTCACCTTTTGACATCTCGTAGGTTTTCATTTCAACCCTGGTCCTGGAGATCTACCATCCTGTAGGTTTTCATTTCAACCATGGTCCTGGAGATCTGCCATCCTGTAGGTTTTCATTTCAACCCTGTTCCTGGAGATCTACCATCCTGTAGGTTTTCATTTCAACCATGGTCCTGGAGATCTACCATCCTGTAGGTTTTCATTTCAACCATAATTTGACACACCTGACTCTACTAATTAGCAGCTCAATGCATATGTCTTGCTCTTGTATGTGTGCTTTGTTAGGGTTGGAGTGAAAACCAACAGGATGGTAGATCTACAGGAACAGGGTTGGTCCCCACTGGTATACTTCATGAAAAACAATCATACAACATGTCCAGCAGATGGGGAATGTGAGTTATTTGAAGTGGAATTAAGTAATACATCAAACGGACCACAAGATGGCATCAATGTGCCAAAATTGAGACCTACTTGAAGGCAAATTCTGTACTTACATCACAGTAAACATGGTACACAAATGCACTGATTTACTAATATTGATTCTATGGTGTGTTGTATAAGAGTTATATTCCCGTGAGATCAGCATGTGAGTCAGCATGTTATAATGGACCATACAAAGAGTGCTTATGGAGGGTGCATTTCACTCACTTGTATCTCTGCACTTGTATACTCAGTACAGCCCGGTTTGACTTCAAGTAATGCGCGCCACAGTCACGACCAAAGGCCGCACGGATGTGCTTGTTCCTTTCTGAGATCTTACAGAGATCATGTGTAGTCTCCAGTGTGGCTTAGCCTCCCTGCCATTCACAATACTTGTTGGTCTGGGACAGAAGGAATAGATCTTGCAACTAGAGCATGTTTATTACATTTACATTTTTGTCATTTGGCAGACGCTTTTAATCCAAAGCGACTTACAAGTGCATAGGTTCTTCCACAAGTCAAAGCATCACATCCGTAACTCGGAAAATACACATGGAATTACACATGGAAGTGCAATTATTGTTATTATTATTATTTTTTTTGGGTTTGACAAGGAGGATAGGGATATCAGAAAGGGGGGGCGGGGGAAATCAGGAGGGTGGACTAAGGTAGAGTTTGAAAAGGTGTGTTTTTAGTCTGCATCGAAATAGGGGGAGGGATTCTGCTGTCCTGACAGTGGTAGGCAAGTCATTCCACCACTGAGGAACCAGAACAGAAAACAGGCGTGAACGTGCAGCTCGACTGCCAGGTGCACGTAGAGAGGGAACAATAAGGCGACCACAGCTGGCAGACCGGAATGGTCTAGCTGGGGAGTAGGGAGTGATCAAGGATTGTATGTAAGGTGGGGAAGTCCCCTTAGCAGCCTGAAATGCCAACACTAGGGCCTTGAATCGGATGCGTGTGGCAATAGGAAGCCAGTGGAGGCCAATGAGAAGCGGGGTGACATGAGCCGACATGGGCTGATTGGTGATCAGGCGGGCTACAGTATGGAGGGGCTTGATGGCACACGCTGGGAGACCGGCTAGGAGGGAGTTGCAGTAATCCAGGCGGGAAATGACGAGGGCCTGGACTAGGAGCTGGGTGGCTTTCTCCGTCAGGAGATGACGGATACAGCGTATATTATACAGAAAGAACCTGCAGGTTCTGGCAGTGGAGGATACTTGTGGAGCTAGGGTGAGGCAGTTATCAAGAGTCACCCCAAGATTCTTTGCTGTACGGGAGGAGGAAACTACAAAGTCCTCAACAGTCAGTGAGAGGTCAATTGACGGAGAGGACTTAGCAGGGATGTAGAGAAGCTCAGTTTTGGCAAGGTTGAGCTTCAGGTGGTGGGAAGTCATCCACGCAGAGATATCAGCCAAGCAGGCAGAGATCTGTGTGGTGACTTGGGTGTCGGGGTGGAAGGAAATTAAGAGTTGGGTGTCATCAGCGTAAGAGTGATAAGAAAAGCCATGGGAAGAGATAACAGAACCAAGAGACATGGTGTATAGCGAGAAGAGGAGAGGCCCAAGAACTGAGCCCTGCCGGACTCCAGTTTGTAGGGGGTGAGGGTCAGAGACTGAGCCCCTCCAAGTCACCTGGTAGGAGCGACCAGAGAGGTAGGAGGAAAACCAAGCGAGGTTATACTCCCCCACGTTGACTGCTGCCCTTGGTCAATACATTTAAATTCTACACAGTGGAAAATAAAGTATAAATGTAATCATCCTTTAAATAAAACACTCACTGTGTCTGGATATCGGGACCACAAAATGTCAAGTGAATTATAGGGATGCAAATTAGTTGCATATACATATTTTTTAAGCAAGCAACATGATATGGAACTCGAACAGGTCATCATTATCTGCACGATAGAACCCTGCACACATGGATCTTGGTTGATATCCAGCTGAGAAGGGTGTGTAATCAGTGAGCTAACAAAAAGGCATTAGAAAGGCCACACATGTTCAATTAACAGCTGTTTGAACAGCAGTGCAGGAGGGCATCTCTGAACACACAAAGCATCAAACCTTGAAGCAGATGGGCTATGGCAGAGAAGACAACACTGGGTTTCACTTCTGTCAGCTAAGAACAGGAAGATGAGGCTACAGTGGGCACATGACTACCAAAACTGGACTCTTGAAGATTGGAAACACATTCCCTGGTCTGACGAATGTCTGCTGCCACATGCAGATGGTAGGGTCAGGATTTGGAATTACAGCATGAATCCATGGCTCCATCCTGCATGGTGTCAAACGTACAGACTGCCAGTGGTGGTGGTGCAATAGTGTGGGGAATGTTGTCTTGGCACACATTAATCCCCTTAACATTTTTGGTCATAAGTAAAAGATCTGGCTATAATCAGCTGGGGTATAGGGATGGCCTTTTGTGTGTAAGGGAAACTTTTTCACTCCAAGACGCACACTAGGAGGGAATGACTGTGATGGAGAACTGTGATGAATAAATATGTTACAGAATGAGTAACTGACCCTGGAACTATGCACTATTCAAGGTGTGGCGATAAAGGATTATATTTGGACTATGTGAACACTAGGAATTGAACTTTTCAGCATGTACAGTGGGGCAAAAAAGTATTTAGTCAGCCACCAATTGTGCAAGTTCTCCCACTTAAAAAGATGAGAGAGGCCTGTAATTTTCATCATAGGTACACTTCAACTATGAGAGACAGAATGGGGGGAAAGAATCCAGGAAATCACATTGTAGGATTTTTAATGAATTAATTGGTAAATTCCTCGGTAAAATAAGTATTTGGTCACCTACAAACAAGCAAGATTTCTGGCTCTCACAGACCTGTAACTTCTTCTTGAAGAGGCTCCTCTGTCCTCCACTCGTTACCTGTATTAATGGCACCTGTTTGAACTCGTTATCAGTATAAAAGACACCTGTCCACAACCTCAAACAGTCACACTCCAAACTCCACTATGGCCAAGACCAAAGAGCTGTCAAAGGACACCAGAAACAAAATTGTTGACCTGCACCAGGCTGGGAAGCCTGAATCTGCAATAGGTAAGCAGCTTGGTGTGAAGAAATCAACTGTGGGAGCAATTATTAGAAAATGGAAGACATACAAGACACTGATAATCTCCCTCGATCTGGGGCTCCACGCAAGATCTCACCCCGTGGGGTCAAAATGATCACAAGAACGGTGAGCAAAAATCCCAGAACCACACGGGGGGACCTAGTGAATGACCTGCAGAGAGCTGGGACCAAAGTAACAAAGGCTACCATCAGTAACACACTACGCCGCCAGGGACTCAAATCCTGCAGTGCCAGACGTGTCCCTCTGCTTAAGCCAGTACATGTCCAGGCCCGTCTGAAGTTTGCTAGAGAGCATTTGGATGATCCAGAAGAGGATTGGGAGAATGTCATATGGTCAGATGAAACCAAAATAGAACTTTTTGGTAAAAACTCAACTTGTCGTGTTTGGAGGAGAAAGAATGCTGAGTTGCATCCAAAGAACACCATACCTACTGTGAAGCATGGGGGTGGAAACATCATGCTTTGGGGCTGTTTTTCTGCAAAGGGACCAGGACGACTGATCCATGTAAAGGAAAGAATGAATGGGGCCATGTATCGTGAGATTTTGAGTGAAAACCTCCTTCCATCAGCAAGGGCATTGAAAATGAAACGTGGCTGGGTCTTTCAGCATGACAATGATCCCAAACACACCGCCCGGGCAACAAAGGAGTAGCTTCGTAAGAAGCATTTCAAGGTCCTGGAGTGGCCTAGCCAGTCTCCAGATCTCAACCCCATAGAAAATATTTGGAGGGAGTTGAAAGTCCGTGTTGCCCAGCGACAGCCCCAAAACATCACTACTCTAGAGGAGATCTGCATGGAGGAATAGGCCAAAATACCAGCAACAGTGTGTGAAAACCTTGTGAAGACTTACAGAAAACATTTGACCTCTGTTATTGCCAACAAAGGGTATATAACAAAGTATTGAGATGAACTTTTGTTATTGCCCAAATACTTATTTTCCACCATAATTTGCAAATAAATTCTTTAAAAATCAGACAATGTGATTTTCTGGATTTTATTTTCTAATTTTGTCTCTCATAGTTGAGGTATACCTATGATGAAAATTAAAGGCCTCTCATCTTTTTAAGTGGGAGAACTTGCACAATTGGTGGTACTTTTTTGCCCCACTGTAAAGCAATGCAAGGTTTCCCTTTTTTTACATGAATTATTTTACATGTTGAACTGTTCATTTAATGTTCTTATGGTGACGGTTTTTGTAATCCCATCATCCCACTTGCAAATTCCTTTTTATTTATTTTGTTTTATTATTTTTATTACACCGCTTGATTTAGTTTTTTACTTCATGTGAATACATTTAAATAAAACCATCAGTTTGACAAGTTATCTGTGCCAAGAAAGCACATTTCTGCAATTCTCTTGGTGGGAACTTGTGATCTCTGTTTTTGAGGTCTCTGTCTCAGCCGAATGGTTAGAGATTCTGGTCTGTGATACAGCTTGTTGAAGGTGCTGAGTAACAGGTGGTGGTCTTTGCAGACGCTGATTCTTTAGCTGTGTCTTCCAGAGCAGGCCCTGCCCTCTCTCTCTCTCTCTCTCTCTCTCACCTCTGCGGCGGTAAGTGTTCATCAATATTTCTATCTGCAGACCCCCATCTGTCATCAGCTGTGGTGTGACTTGAGTGCATCTTGCAGTTCTCACCAAACCAGCGGCACACCACATTTCTTTCCACTACAGGCAGATTAGTTTTAATGTGGTCTGATGCAGAAGGCCTTGGTTGGTTTACACAATTAGCTTCTGCTCTTCGTTCGAGCAATGAGGTTTTCTGATACCATGAAAAAGAATGGATAGAATATCATCCCCCCCCCCCACCACCACTTCCATCTCCCCCAAACATACATCGAGACAAAATCAAATGCATGGTTCATATATTGTTCATGAGCGGAGTTTGATAATTAAAATTTTTTAATTCACTTCTAAACAGCCAGGAAAGAACACGTCGTCCCTTCACCTCCAGCTATTCCCTCATTGGTCTAGCTGTGCAGGTTCTACACATTACCTGAATAATAATGCTTCTGTGTGCTTCAGGGGTCACCAACCCTGTTCCTGGAGATCTACCATCCTGTAGGTTTTCATTTCAACCCTGGTCCTGGAGATCTACCATCCTGTAGGTTTTCATTTCAACCATGGTCCTGGAGATCTATCATCCTGTAGGTTTTCATTTCAACCATAATTTGACACACCTGACTCTACTAATTAGCAGCTCAATACAAATGTCTTGCTCTTGTATGTGTGCTTTGTTAGGGTTCGAATGAAAACCAACAGGATGGTAGATCTACAGGAACAGGGTTGGTCCCCACTGGTATACTTCATGAAAAACAATCATACAACATGTCCAGCAGCGAGGGAATGTGAGTTATTTGAAGTGGAATTAAGTAATACATCAAACAGAACGCAAGCTGGCACCAATGTGCCAAAATTGAGACCTACATGAAGGCAAATTCTGTACTTACATCACAGTAAACATGGTACACAAATGCACTGATTTACTAATATTGATTCTAAGAGTTATATTCCCGTGAGATCAGCATGTGAGTCAGCATGTTATAATGGACCATACAGAGAGTGCTTATGGATAAAGTATAAATGTAATCATCCTTTAAATAAAGCACTCACTGTGTCTGGATATCGGCACCACAAAATGTCAAGTGAATTGTAGGGATGCAAATTAGTTGCATAAACATATTTTTTAAGCAAGCATCATGATATGGAACTCGAACAGGTCATCATTATCTGCACGATTGAACCCTGCGCACATGGATCTTGGTTGATATCCAGCTGTGAAGGGTGTGTAATCAGTGAGCTAACAAAAAGGCATGAGAAAGGCCACACATGTTCAATTAACAGCTGTTTGAACAGCAGTGCGGGAGGGCATCTCTGAACACACAAAGCATCAAACCTTGAAGCAGATTGGCTATGGCAGAGAAGACAAAACTGGGTTTCACTTCTGTCAGCTAAGAACAGGAATGTCTACATGAGGCTACAGTGGGCACATGACTACCAAAACTGGACTCTTGAAGATTGGAAACACATTCCCTGGTCTGACGAATGTCTGCTGCCACATGCATTACATTACATTATTGGCATTTGGCAGAGGCTCTTATCCAGAGCGACGTACAACAAAGTGCATACCCATAACCAGGTATGAGTGCGCTGAAAGGCCCTAGAGGGAAGTACAATTTCAATTGCTACCCGTACAACAAAGATAAGGACCAAGGCCTTTTTTTTTTTTAAACAAACAAACAACAAAGCAAAAGTGACCAAACTTAACTATCCAAATACTGGTTACCTAGCCAACTAAAAATACTGAAACACAAAGTAAATCACAAAGACAACAATTAAGGTTCACAGGGAGGTAGGGAGGGACGGGGAGAGGTGCTGCTTGAAGAGGTGCGTCTTCAGTTTGCGCTTGAAGGTGGGGAGAGATTCTACAGTTCTGACCTCAACGGGGAGTTCGTTCCACCACCGTGGAGCCAGAACAGACAGTAGTCGTGAGCGTGAGGTGGAGGTTCAGAGAGGGGGAGGTGCCAAGCGGCCTGTGGAGGCTGAACGAAGAGGTCTGGCAGGGGTGTAGGGTCTGATGAGTTTTTGTAGGTAAGATGGGGAAGACCCCTTAACTGCTTGGAAGGCTAGCACCAATGTTTTGAATTTGATGCGAGCCATGACATGCAGCCAGTGGAGGGAAGTAAGCAGGGGGTGACGTGTGAGTATTTGGGAAGGTTGAAGACCAGACCAGCTGCTGCATTCTGGATAAGTTGGAGGGGTCTGATGGCGGACGCTGGGAGGCCAGCCAAGAGGGAATCGCAGTAGTCCAGGCGGGACAGAACCATCGCTTGGACCAGGACCTCGGTCGAGTAGGGGGTGAGAAAGGGGCGGATACTTTGTATGTTGTATAGGAAGAACCTGTATGACCGGGTCACCGCCGCAATGTTCTCGGAAAGGGACAGTCTGCTGTCCATCACCACGCCTAGGTTCCTTGCACTGGATGATGGCGTGAGTGTGGTATCCCCGAGGGAAATGGAGAGATCCAGATGGGGAGAGATATTAGCAGGGTTGAATATAATTTCAGTCTTACCTGGGTTGAGCTTTAGATGGTGGTTGTCCATCCAGCTCTGGATGTCACTCAGGCAAGCAGAGATACGGGCAGAAACCTGTGTATCAGATGGTGGGAATGAGATGAAGAGTTGGGTATCGTCCGCATAGCAGTGGTAGGATAGCCCACGTGCAGTGATCACAGGGCCAAGGGAACGAGTATAAAGAGAAAAAAGAAGCGGGCCTAGGACTGAGCCCTGGAGAACTCCTGTGGCAAGGGCCCGAGGTGTCGATACCGTACCAGCCCAGGCAACCTGGAAGGAGCGACCAGAGAGGTAGGACTCACTCCAGTCCAGGGCTGTGCCACAGATGCCCGTTGCTGACAGGGCGGACAGGAGGATGGAGTGATCCACAGTGCCATCCTCAGGGAAGGAGCTGAGAAGGGTGTCTAGCTCATCAAGGAAGTTTCCCAGGGGCCCTGGAGGACGATAGATAACGGCAATGAAAAGGTTAGTAGGGTAGGATACTGCAACAGAATGGAATTCAAAAGTGGATATGGTCAGGTCAGAGAGGGGGAGAACAGAGAATTTCCATGAGGGGGGAATTAAAAGACCAGTACCACCGCCACGGCCGGAAGGCCGGGGAGTGTGCGAGAAGGAGAAGGAGGATGAGAGGTCAACGTGAGTGGCAGTGTTGTCAGGTGTGATCCAGGTCTCCGTTAGGGCAAGGAATTGTAGGGACTGGAGGGAGGCATATGCGGGGATGAAGTCAGCCTTCCGAGTGGCAGACTGGCAGTTCCATAGTCCCCCTGTGACAGCAGAGTCCTCACAGGGGGACATGCAGATGGTATGGTCAGGATTTGGAATAACAGCATGAATCCATGGCTCCATCCTGCATGGTGTCAAAGGTACAGACTGCCAGTGGTGGTGGTGCAATAGTGTGGGGAATGTTTTCCTGGCACACATTAATCCCCTTTTTGGTCCTAAGTAAAAGATCTGGCTATAATCAGCTGGGGTATAGGGATGGCCTTTTGTATGCAAGAGAAACTTTTTCACTCCAAGACGCACACAAGGAGGGAATGACTGTGATGGAGAACTGTGATGAATAAATGTGTTACAGAATGAGTAACTGACCCTGGAACTATGCACTATTCAAGGTGTGGCGATAAAGGATTATATTTGGACGATGTGAACACTAGGAATTGAACTTTTCAGCATGTAAAGCAATGCAAGGTTTTCCCTGTACATTATCATGGCGTTATCAACAATGAATAAATTATGATTACACATAATGAACTGTTCATTTAATGTCCTTATGGTGACGGTTTTTATAATCCCATCATCCAACTTGCAAATTCCTTTTTATTTATCTTGTTTTATTATTTTCATTACACCGCTTGATTTAGACGGATGGTGCAGTGGGTAGCACTGCCGCTTCACAGCAAGGAGGTCCTGGGTTCGAATCTCTGTCGGCCGGCGCCTCTCTGTGTGGAATTTGCATGTTCCCCCTGTGTTTGCGAGGGTTTCCTCCGGGTACTCCAGTTTCATGTAGAGTTAGGCTGATTGGAGAGTCTAAATTGCCTGTGGGTATGAGTGTGTGAGTGAATGGGGTGTGTGCCCTGCGATAAGTGGGTTAAGATAATGGATGGATGGATGGATTTAGACTATCTGTCTCTGCTAAATGGTTAGAGATTCTGGTCTGTGATACAGCTTGTTGAAGGTGCTATGTAACAGGTGGTGGTCTAAACTTGGCATGCCTTTGTTGTTCAGTACTGTATGCTCACCGTAACACATAGTGTACTTCATCTAGTGTAGCCTCTTTTCAGTTAATATTGTGGATATATTAGTCCATATTCTTTTAGTTCTCTACTCCAATTCAATTTGTATTCTGATGGTGGAGGTGTGTGGCACGTTGTGTCATCCACAGCAGGCTCTGCTCTCTCTCTCTCTCTCTCTCTCTCTCTCTCTCTCCTCTCTCTCTCTCTCCCTCTCTCTCTCTCTCTCTCTCTCTCTCTCTCTCTCTCTCTCTCACCTCTGCAGCTGAAAGTGTTAATCATTATTTCTATCTGCAGACCCCCATCGGTCATCAGCTGTGGTGTGACTTGAGTCGGCAAACCACTTTTTTTTCCACTACAGGCAGATTAGTAATAATGGTATAGGTATAGAAATCACTCTCCTCAGTCTCCCCCCCCTCCCACCACCACTTCCATCTCCCCCAAACACACATCGAGACAAAATCAAATGCTTGGTTCATATATTGTTCATGATGCACTTTAGTTGCAGTATTTAAACAATGGCTTCGCATTTTATCTGTGGTTCACTTTACACTGCTTATGATACATTTGACCCAGGACAGGTATTTGGATATTTGAGTGTAAACATTCGGTTTTGTAGGTTCATTGCAGTTTCTGTATTCATTGAAGGACACAATTCCCTCCGCTGTGCCCTTACACACCAGAGGACCTCCAGAATCCCCCTGCAATTAAAAAAACAATTTGTTGCTGATGCATATATCAAAATATAATTGCTTCTGTACTGAATGAAAAACAGGCAGTTTTTTCCACATACCTGACAGAAGCCTCTGTTGCCAACGCTTCCCCCTGCACACATCATCCTGGGTGTGATTGGTTTCTTCCCCCATTTTGTTCTGCACATCTTTCGGTCTGTGACAATGACATCGACTTCCAGAAGGCGTGGGCTTACGTTCCCATTGGTTTTGTTGGCCCCCCATCCTGCCACGCTGCAGACTGTTTTGGGCTTGACGTCCTTATCTTTCTTAGGGAGGGGGATCCACTGCACTTCTTTGGTCTTCTTAACTGCAGTCTTGAGCTGCTCCAGACACAGAGAAATCAGTCATGAGAGCCCTGACACAGCACCGCTCACAGTTCTACAGCAAATGGAGCTGCTCACATTAATCCAGATCAAGCCGAAAGCAGATGAGTTTTTGCCTAAAAACTTGAACTGTTTTCCGTTGTCTTGTCCACTATTGGGCCCAAGATGTGCTAATGTTATCTCAAATCTCACCTACAGTGCATACGATGCACAATTTTTTGTTTTGGCTCTGTCCTCCAGCACATTGGATTTGAAATAAAACATGAAACATGAGACATGAATGAAACAACGATTATGATTCTGATTTTCATATTGAGTCCCCCCATTTTAGGGGAGCAAATGTAATGGCGCCCTGGCAATGCACCATACATACTCTGTCACATTACCTGTGATCTGCATATCTCAGTGACAAATAGCGCTACTCTATGGGAGAAAGTGAATCATAGACACCCTGGCCAACATAAGCCCTTCGCAACACTCAAGATGAGGCTAGTTGTCTGGCCACCTACTCTGCAGGTCACATATCATAATGAACCGTATGACCTAGTGTGTGCTTATGGTGGGCTTCACTGACTCAGACTGACTTGTATTCTCCATACCTGCAACAGCATGATGTCATTCTCCAGTGCATCAGCTTCAAACCCAGGGTGGATGTGGTAAAACTTCACTTCAGCCCTCTTTGAATTTTGATTCTCAGAAATGTCATGGGCACCGAGCAGAACTGTCAAGGTCTGTCCCCTTTGCAAAAGAAACAGCTGGGTGTTAACTTCACCTTATGCGTATTTCATCCATGTATCCAAATTTTCATTGCCACAACATCAAGTAACCTTTTTCACCTTTTGACATTCGTACACTTGTGTTTACACTGTTGATAATAATAACCCAGCTCAACGGGAGGTCTTACCATGTCAGGCAATGTGCTGCAGTCATTACGAAGGAGTCGGAAACCAGGAAACCACCACATTTGTGCCTTTTATTTTGTTGCACAGAGACCATGTAAGGTCTGGAGTGTGGCTTAGCCTCCCGGCCATTCACAATGCTAGAGTCCTGTTGGGCTGGGACAGAAGGAAGGTTCAGCCAATGAGCATGAGCATGTTTATACATTTACAAGTTAAAACTTATACATCAAAATGATACATTCCGCAGAGAGAGGGAGAGAGAGAGAGAGAGAGAGAGAGAGAGAGGAAGACAGAGAGAGAGAGAGCGGTATTACCGGTGAGCACCAGCAGGGGCAGGAGAGTCGTGAGCAGGAACAGAGGCACAGCAGCCATGGTGTCTGGGAGAGCTGAGTGGTCCTGCTGATGCTAAGTGTGGAAGAAATGAGCGGGATTACAACTGCGTGATACTTTTAACAATGATGAACTTTTTGCGATGATGAGCACCTCCCTGCGCTGCCTGAGGAGGCTGGAGGCCCGTGGTCTCACACAGGAAGAGGAGTTGGAGCTGTGAAGGTTCCCCATGAAACATCTACGTGGCAGACATTGGTGGAAACAGTAACCATCACTTACAGCTGTGGCACACTTGGATGACTGCCCCTGTTCTGGGTGCCTATTGACGTGACAACTGCTGGATATTTGGGTGGTGAATCCCAATACAGCTACATAATAGAGACTGATGAGAGTTATCGACACCTGAGGGTTATAAAAGCGTATGTCAGTCTCTTATTTTTTCATTTTTGTCATTTGGCAGACGCTTTTAATCCAAAGCGACTTACAAGTGCATACGTTCTATCATAAGTCAAAGCATCACATCCAGAACTAGGAAAATACACATGGAATGCTGTTCTAAACAGAGTCATCATCATAAGTGCAAATTTTTATTTATTTTTTTATTTTA
This sequence comes from Conger conger, assembly GCF_963514075.1. Classification (NCBI taxonomy): domain Eukaryota; kingdom Metazoa; phylum Chordata; class Actinopteri; order Anguilliformes; family Congridae; genus Conger; species Conger conger. The sequence continues at coordinate 10,452,415 of NC_083763.1, read as the reverse complement.
TTCTTTTTTGGGGGGGGGGGGGGGGGGTTAGACAAGGATAGGGATATCAGAAAGGAGGGGCGGGGGAAATCAGGAGGGAGGACTAAGGTAGAGTTTGAAAAGGTGGGTTTTGAGTCTGCGTCGAAATAGGGGGAGGGATTCCGCTGTCCTGACAGTGGTAGGCAAGTCACCACTGAGGAACCGGAACGGAAAACAGGCGTGAACTTGCAGCTCGACCGCCAGGTGCACGTAGAGAGGGAACCGTAAGGCGACCAGAGCTGGCAGAGCGGAATGGTCTAGCTGGGGAGTAGGGAGTGATCAAGGATTGTATGTAAGGTCTTATGTCTTTTGTGACTGTATTGGGCTTTGTCGCCCAGATATCCAGCAGATGTAATGTCAGTTACCGTGGAGTTGCCCAGCTGCATTTTTTATTTATAATTTTGCCTACGGGTGAAGATGCTAAGTTGCATTTGTAGGAGGGAGGCGAAGTGTGCTGTGAGGAGCCTGTGAGCTGGGGGTTCTGCCATTTGTGAAGTGGGGGTTCTGGTGTGTGTCAAAAGGGACAAAGGACAATGCTGTTTGTCGTACCTTTTGACGAGTTCCAAGCCAGTGACGCCAAGAAGATAAGGGATAGATATATGGTGGGTGGATGAGCGGTTCCCGGGCAATTAGGCCATGAGGGCCATTAAAACTCCCGGGAAAAGAATGTGCCGGAAATCTTATGACCCAACACCTGGTCACTTCCAGGGGGAAAGACTCCGGGCAGTACCACAGTGCCCTCCTTTGGGCACTGCTGTCATTACCCGAGGGACTACTCTCTTGGAGGAAAACCTCAGAACTGTGGTTGAGATGGTCAATAGACCCGGTACAATATTGTAAACATTGCCCATGTGATCCTTGTTGTATTGCATTATGCCCAGTGTTGTAATAACAGGAATTACATGTAAAATGGATACACAGGAGGGAGGTTTCATGATAACTGCACCATAACAAAACATTAGGATAATCTGTTTGGTATGGATGTGATCCAGTAAAATCAAGGAATCAGATGAGATACATTTCATACCAAATGGATTTTAATAAACCATAGTTTCAATAACTCAAGGGAAAACCTACACGTCCTCTCTTGGTAATCATCTCATTTTCCCTACGCAACAACCCCCAACGGTGGGGGTCTAAATTCCAGATTCGACAACCCCACCAGGCTAATTTATGGCACTGCCGCCTGGATCAAACACATGATTTGGCATAAAAGCCAGGGAGACGAGCCTATCGGGGAAGATCGCACTCGACTTCCCACACAGCATATTGTACGTGTATGTAAGTATCAGGAAGATCGCACTCAAACTTCCCACACTGTGCATACTTTGTATATGTGTGTAGCGAAAGCAGGCTGGGTAAGACTATGTCACTCTATTCTTTTTATCTTCAATTTGTCTTTTCGTAATTGACTGTTTTATTCTATGCTAACTGCCTACCCGTCTGGAAATAAATTATTTTGTTTGTAACTTGCGTGATCTCCATGACTCTAATTCATCTTGTACCTTTTCAACCTAAATTACAACTGAATATTGAGGGGGACAATGGGGACCAAGGACTGACCGATCGGCAGTCCCTTGGTACAGGTGATAGTTCTAAGCTGTGAGGCCAGCAAGTTTCTGCCAACGTAAAGGGTTGGCTATGCACGGCTCTTGTGGTTTGACGCGAAGGGAACCCCTGGGCATTACGGCGCTGGTTCCTGTCGAATTATCTCTAAGGAGCCCAGTTAATGCTACGCCGACCTGGGCTCACAACTATCATGACTGTGTTGCATGTATTGTGTTGACTGGACCCTCAGCCTCTGAGTTCTACACCGAACTGAGAGCTTGGTACCCATGTGATAGTTCTAAGCTGTGAGGCCAGCAAGTTTCTGCCAACTTAAAGGGTCGGTTAGGCACGGCTCTTGTGATTTGACGCGAAGGGAACCCCTGGGCGTTACGGCGCTGGTTCCTGTCAAATTATCTCTAAGGAGCCCAGTTAATGCTACGCCGACCTGGGCTCGCAACTATCATGACTGTGTTGCATGTATTGTGTTGACTGGACCCTCAGCCTCTGAGTTCTACACCGAACTGAGATATTCAGCAATAATGTTAAATCGCGAGAACATATATTGAGTAATAGTGGCGCAGGTACGAGTCGAGTGTAATCACTCCCGAGGTTCGCGTAAATTCCAAACCCAAATTTCTAAATTATATATCTTAAATGGAGTCAGATAAACGAGTGGAACGAGAGTAACCACTAAGCTTTCAATACGGCCCTGTTTACGAACGGAGAATATTAGGAATTTTACTGATCTGTTTCAGGCCAGTTGTCAGCGGGATATGGGGCAGGTCAATCCATATCCGACCCGTGGCAACAGACCCAGTATATTCCTAAACATAATTGTGCTCTGTTCGTGTGCGGAGTTTGATAATTAAAAATGTTTAATTCACTTCTAAACAGCCAGGAAAGAACACGTCGTCCCTTCACCTCCAGCTATTCCCTCATTGGTCTAGCTGTGCAGGTTCTACACATTACCTGAATAATAATGCTTCTGTGTGCTTCAGGGGTCACCAACCCTGTTCCTGGAGATCTACCATCCTGTAGGTTTTCATTTCAACCCTGGTCCTGGAGATCTACCATCCTGTAGGTTTTCATTTCAACCATGGTCCTGGAGATCTATCATCCTGTAGGTTTTCATTTCAACCATAATTTGACACACCTGACTCTACTAATTAGCAGCTCAATACAAATGTCTTGCTCTTGTATGTGTGCTTTGTTAGGGTTCGAATGAAAACCAACAGGATGGTAGATCTACAGGAACAGGGTTGGTCCCCACTGGTATACTTCATGAAAAACAATCATACAACATGTCCAGCAGCGAGGGAATGTGAGTTATTTGAAGTGGAATTAAGTAATACATCAAACAGAACGCAAGCTGGCACCAATGTGCCAAAATTGAGACCTACATGAAGGCAAATTCTGTACTTACATCACAGTAAACATGGTACACAAATGCACTGATTTACTAATATTGATTCTAAGAGTTATATTCCCGTGAGATCAGCATGTGAGTCAGCATGTTATAATGGACCATACAGAGAGTGCTTATGGATAAAGTATAAATGTAATCATCCTTTAAATAAAGCACTCACTGTGTCTGGATATCGGCACCACAAAATGTCAAGTGAATTGTAGGGATGCAAATTAGTTGCATAAACATATTTTTTAAGCAAGCATCATGATATGGAACTCGAACAGGTCATCATTATCTGCACGATTGAACCCTGCGCACATGGATCTTGGTTGATATCCAGCTGTGAAGGGTGTGTAATCAGTGAGCTAACAAAAAGGCATTAGAAAGGCCACACATGTTCAATTAACAGCTGTTTGAACAGCAGTGCGGGAGGGCATCTCTGAACACACAAAGCATCAAACCTTGAAGCAGATTGGCTATGGCAGAGAAGACAAAACTGGGTTTCACTTCTGTCAGCTAAGAACAGGAATGTCTACATGAGGCTACAGTGGGCACATGACTACCAAAACTGGACTCTTGAAGATTGGAAACACATTCCCTGGTCTGACGAATGTCTGCTGCCACATGCATTACATTACATTATTGGCATTTGGCAGAGGCTCTTATCCAGAGCGACGTACAACAAAGTGCATACCCATAACCAGGTATAAGTGCGCTGAAAGGCCCTAGAGGGAAGTACAATTTCAATTGCTACCCGTACAACAAAGATAAGGACCAAGGCCTTTTTTTTTTTTTAAACAAACAAACAACAAAGCAAAAGTGACCAAACTTAACTATCCAAATACTGGTTACCTAGCCAACTAAAAATACTGAAACACAAAGTAAATCACAAAGACAACAATTAAGGTTCACAGGGAGGTAGGGAGGGACGGGGAGAGGTGCTGCTTGAAGAGGTGCGTCTTCAGTTTGGGGAGAGATTCTACAGTTCTGACCTCAACGGGGAGTTCGTTCCACCACCGTGGAGCCAGAACAGACAGTAGTCGTGAGCGTGAGGTGGAGGTTCAGAGAGGGGGAGGTGCCAAGCGGCCTGTGGAGGCTGAACGAAGAGGTCTGGCAGGGGTGTAGGGTCTGATGAGTTTTTGTAGGTAACATGGGGAAGACCCCTTAACTGCTTGGAAGGCTAGCACCAATGTTTTGAATTTGATGCGAGCCATGACATGCAGCCAGTGGAGGGAAGTAAGCAGGGGGATGACGTGTGAGTATTTGGGAAGGTTGAAGACCAGACCAGCTGCTGCATTCTGGATAAGTTGGAGGGGTCTGATGGCGGACGCTGGGAGGCCAGCCAAGAGGGAATCGCAGTAGTCCAGGCGGGACAGAACCATCGCTTGGACCAGGACCTCGGTCGAGTAGGGGGTGAGAAAGGGGCGGATACTTTGTATGTTGTATAGGAAGAACCTGTATGACCGGGTCACCGCCGCAATGTTCTCGGAAAGGGACAGTCTGCTGTCCATCACCACGCCTAGGTTCCTTGCACTGGATGATGGCGTGAGTGTGGTATCCCCGAGGGAAATGGAGAGATCCAGATGGGGAGAGATATTAGCAGGGTTGAATATAATTTCAGTCTTACCTGGGTTGAGCTTTAGATGGTGGTTGTCCATCCAGCTCTGGATGTCACTCAGGCAAGCAGAGATACGGGCAGAAACCTGTGTATCAGATGGTGGGAATGAGATGAAGAGTTGGGTATCGTCCGCATAGCAGTGGTAGGATAGCCCATGTGCAGTGATCACAGGGCCAAGGGAACGAGTATAAAGAGAAAAAAGAAGCGGGCCTAGGACTGAGCCCTGGAGAACTCCTGTGGCAAGGGCCCGAGGTGTCGATACCGTACCAGCCCAGGCAACCTGGAAGGAGCGACCAGAGAGGTAGGACTCACTGCAGTCCAGGGCTGTGCCACAGATGCCCGTTGCTGACAGGGCGGACAGGAGGATGGAGTGATCCACAGTGCCATCCTCAGGGAAGGAGCTGAGAAGGGTGTCTAGCTCATCAAGGAAGTTTCCCAGGGGCCCTGGAGGACGATAGATAACGGCAATGAAAAGGTTAGTAGGGTAGGATACTGCAACAGAATGGAATTCAAAAGTGGATATGGTCAGGTCAGAGAGGGGGAGAACAGAGAATTTCCATGAGGGGGGAATTAAAAGACCAGTACCACCGCCACGGCCGGAAGGCCGGGGAGTGTGCGAGAAGGAGAAGGAGGATGAGAGGTCAACGTGAGTGGCAGTGTTGTCAGGTGTGATCCAGGTCTCCGTTAGGGCAAGGAATTGTAGGGACTGGAGGGAGGCATATGCGGGGATGAAGTCAGCCTTCCGAGTGGCAGACTGGCAGTTCCATAGTCCCCCTGTGACAGCAGAGTCCTCACAGGGGGACATGCAGATGGTATGGTCAGGATTTGGAATAACAGCATGAATCCATGGCTCCATCCTGCATGGTGTCAAAGGTACAGACTGCCAGTGGTGGTGGTGCAATAGTGTGGGGAATGTTTTCCTGGCACACATTAATCCCCTTTTTGGTCCTAAGTAAAAGATCTGGCTATAATCAGCTGGGGTATAGGGATGGCCTTTTGTATGCAAGAGAAACTTTTTCACTCCAAGACGCACACAAGGAGGGAATGACTGTGATGGAGAACTGTGATGAATAAATGTGTTACAGAATGAGTAACTGACCCTGGAACTATGCACTATTCAAGGTGTGGCGATAAAGGATTATATTTGGACGATGTGAACACTAGGAATTGAACTTTTCAGCATGTAAAGCAATGCAAGGTTTTCCCTGTACATTATCATGGCGTTATCAACAATGAATAAATTATGATTACACATAATGAACTGTTCATTTAATGTCCTTATGGTGACGGTTTTTATAATCCCATCATCCAACTTGCAAATTCCTTTTTATTTATCTTGTTTTATTATTTTCATTACACCGCTTGATTTAGACGGATGGTGCAGTGGGTAGCACTGCCGCTTCACAGCAAGGAGGTCCTGGGTTCGAATATCTGTCGGCCGGTGCCTCTCTGTGTGGAATTTGCATGTTCCCCCCGTGTTTGCGAGGGTTTCCTCCGGGTACTCCAGTTTCATGTAGAGTTAGGCTGATTGGAGAGTCTAAATTGCCTGTGGGTATGAGTGTGTGAGTGAATGGGGTGTGTGCCCTGCGATAAGTGGGTTAAGATAATGGATGGATGGATGGATTTAGACTATCTGTCTCTGCTAAATGGTTAGAGATTCTGGTCTGTGATACAGCTTGTTGAAGGTGCTATGTAACAGGTGGTGGTCTAAACTTGGCATGCCTTTGTTGTTCAGTACTGTATGCTCACCGTAACACATAGTGTACTTCATCTAGTGTAGCCTCTTTTCAGTTAATATTGTGGATATATTAGTCCATATTCTTTTAGTTCTCTACTCCAATTCAATTTGTATTCTGATGGTGGAGGTGTGTGGCACGTTGTGTCATCCACAGCAGGCTCTGCTCTCTCTCTCTCTCTCTCTCCCTCTCTCTCTCTCTCCCTCTCTCTCACCTCTGCAGCTGAAAGTGTTAATCATTATTTCTATCTGCAGACCCCCATCGGTCATCAGCTGTGGTGTGACTTGAGTCGGCAAACCACTTTTTTTTCCACTACAGGCAGATTAGTAATAATGGTATAGGTATAGAAATCACTCTCCTCAGTCTCCCCCCCCTCCCACCACCACTTCCATCTCCCCCAAACACACATCGAGACAAAATCAAATGCATGGTTCATATATTGTTCATGATGCACTTTAGTTGCAGTATTTAAACAATGGCTTCGCATTTTATCTGTGGTTCACTTTACACTGCTTATGATACATTTGACCCAGGACAGGTATTTGGATATTTGAGTGTAAACATTCGGTTTTGTAGGTTCATTGCAGTTTCTGTATTCATTGAAGGACACAATTCCCTCCGCTGTGCCCTTACACACCAGAGGACCTCCAGAATCCCCCTGCAATTAAAAAAACAATTTGTTGCTGATGCATATATCAAAATATAATTGCTTCTGTACTGAATGAAAAACAGACAGTTTTTTCCACATACCTGACAGAAGCCTCTGTTGCCAACGCTTCCCCCTGCACACATCATCCTGGGTGTGATTGATTTCTTCCCCCATTTTGTTCTGCACATCTTTCGGTCTGTGACAATGACATCGACTTCCAGAAGGCGTGGGCTTACGTCCCCATTGGTTTTGTTGGCCCCCCATCCTGCCACGCTGCAGACTGTTTCAGGCTTGACATCTTCATCTTTCTTAGGGAGGGGGATCCACTGCACTTCTTTGGTCTTCTTAACTGCAGTCTTGAGCTGCAGTTCCAGACACAGATAAATCAGTCATGAGAGCCCTGACACAGCACTGCTCACAGTTCTACAGAAAATGGAGCTGCTCACATTAATCCAGATCAAGCCGAAAGCAGATGAGTTTTTGCCTAAAAACTTGGACTGTTTTCCGTTGTCTTGTCCACTATTGGGCCCAAGATGTGCTCATGTTATCTCAAATCTCACCTACAGTGCATACGATGCACAATTTTTGTTTTGGCTCTGGTTTTGTATTGAGTCCCCCCATTTTAGGGGAGCAAATGTAATGGCGCCCTTGCAATGCACCATACACACTCTGTGACATTACCTGTGATCTGCATATCTCAGTGATAAATAGCGCTACTCTATGGGAGAAAGTGAATCATAGACACCCTGGCCAACATAAGCCCTTCGCAACACTCAAGATGAGGCTAGTTGTCTGGCCACCTACTCTGCAGGTCACACATCATAATGAACCGTATGACCTAGTGTGTGCTTATGGTGGGCTTCACTGACTCAGACTGACTTGTATTCTCCATACCTGCAACAGCATGATGTCATTCTCCAGTGCATCAGCTTCAAACCCAGGGTGGATGTGGTAAAACTTCACTTCACCCCTGTTTGACTTTTGACTCTCAGAAATGTCATGGGCACCGAGCAGAACTGTCAAGGTCTGTCCCCTTTGCAAAAGAAACAGCTGGGTGTTAACTTCACCTTATGTGTACTTCATCCATCTATCCAAATGTTTCATTGCCACAGCATCAAGTAACCTTTTTCACCTTTTGACATTCGTACACTTGTATTTACACTGTTGATAATAATAACCCAGCTCAACGGGAGGTCTTACCATGTCAGGCAATGTGCTGCAGTCATTACGAAGGAGTCGGACACCAGGAAACCACCACAGATGTGCCTTTTATTTTGTTGCACAGAGACCATGTAAGGTCTGGAGTGTGGCTTAGCCTCCCGGCCATTCACAATGTTAGAGTCCTGTTGGGCTGGGACAGAAGGAAGGTTCAGCCAATGAGCATGAGCATGTTTATACATTTACAAGTTAAAACTTATACATCAAAATGATACATTCCGCACAGAGAGTGAGAGAGAGAGAGAGAGAGAGAGAGAGAGCGAGTGAGAGAGAGAGAGAGCGGTCTTACCGGTGAGCACCAGCAGGGGCAGGAGAGTCGTGAGCAGGAACAGAGGCACAGCAGCCATGGTGTCTGGGAGAGCTGGTCCTGCTGATGCTAAGTGTGGAAGAAATGAGCGGGATTACAACTGCGTGATACTTTTTACAGTGATGAACTTTTTGTGATGATGAGCACCTCCCTGCGCTGCCTGAGGAAGCTGGAGGCTCGTGGTCTCACACAGGAAGAGGAGGTGGAACTCTGAACTTCCCTACGAAACAGAATCTACGTGATGACTACCCATGTTCTGGGTCCCTATTACAACCTGGGGCATGAAGTAAATGAAACCAAAACCATAATTCGACCAATTCAATATCCAAGCAATTGAAGATTGGGACTCTACGTGTCACATTTGATCTATCTGGGCATTTTCAGGGTAACTGACGTTACAACTGCTGGATATTTGGGTGGTAAATCCCAATACAGCTACATAATAGAGACTGATGAGAGCTATTGACACCTGAGGATTATAAAAGCATATGTCAGTCTCTTATGTGTCTATATTGGGCTTTGTCGCCCTGATATCCAGTAGTTGTAGTCAGTTACCGTGGAGTTGCCCAGCTGCATTTTTTATTTATAATTTTTCCTACGGGTGAAGATGCTAAGTTGCATTACCTGAATAATAATGCTTCTGTGTGCTTCAGGGGTCACCAACCCTGTTCCTGGAGATCTACCATCCTGTAGGTTTTCATTTCAATCCTGGTCCTGGAGATCTACCATCCTGTAGGTTTTCATTTCAACCATGGTCCTGGAGATCTACCATCCTGTAGGTTTTCATTTCAACCCTGTTCCTGGAGATCTACCATCCTGTAGGTTTTCATTTCAACCCTGGTCCTGGAGATCTACCATCCTGTAGGTTTTCATTTCAACTCTGGTCCTGGAGATCTGCCATCCTGTAGGTTTTAAATTCAACCATGGTCCTGGAGATCTACCATCCTGTAGGTTTTCATTTCAACCATGGTCCTGGAGATCTACCATCCTGTAGGTTTTCATTTCAACCCTGGTCCTGGAGATCTGCCGTCCTGTAGGTTTTAAATTCAACCATGGTCCTGGAGATCTACCATCCTGTAGGTTTTCATTTCAACCATAATTTGACACACCTGACCCTAGTAATTAGCATCTCAATGCAAATGTCTTGCTCTTAGGAATGTGTGCTTTGTTAGGGTTGGTGTGAAAACCAAGGATGGCAGATCTACAGGTAGATACAGGGTTGGTCCCCACTCGTATACTTCTTACTTCATGAAAAACAATCATACAACATGTCCAGCAGAGGGGGAATGTGAGTTATTTGAAGCGGAATTAAGTAATACATCAAACAGACCAGAATTGGCACAGGCAAATTTTTCCAGCTCTTGGTCTGGTAAAGTATTGTCATTTAATGATTATAATAATGTAAACCTATATTTATGATGGTATATGTTGTGGTTTATTATGGTCTTAAAATATTTTAAGTCTGATAAATATGAAGTGAATGAAGTGGCATGTGTATATTTGTAAAAAAATGGCCTCAGGCATCTAGGCCAGGGAAACATTCTCCTGTGAGTTTGCAAGAACTTGAGTCCATAATTTAAGCGGCGGACAAAATGAAAATATGAAGGATATGAATCGACATATCTGATCACAAGTTCATATCAGAAGATGATTTTGGCATACTGCAGTCAGCTCAGCTGAAACTTCATGACACGGTGTATGTATTCATTTGGCCGTGGTCTGTAGCTGCAGTGACTGTTATACCAGTGGCTTGTGGTTTGCTGTAGAATATGCAATGGTGAAGATTAAAGCCAAATGTGTAGGCCCTTGAGCCAGGCCCTTAACCTAAAAACTGCCCCAGGGTTTTTACCCCTCTCTCTCTCTGTTGCCCCACTTGCAACTGTTCTCCCTGGCACATACATACATGTTACTGATGCTGTGGTGAACATCAATGCAGGTTAAATACCAGGTAAAGATTGAGGATCAGTTGCACAGGGTAAAAATAGAGCACCCTCCTGTTTGTTCAATTAAACCCCTCCCTCCGCCCGTGTCCTGAACCTTAAATCTTAAATGAAATGTGGCTGTGCTGATCGACGGTTACGCCTGGTCCCATCCTCTCTGTGTGGAGTTTGCATGTTCCCCCCCCAGTGTTCTTGTGGGTCTCTTCCATGTCCTCAGGACATGCAGGCTCCAAGGGTTGCTTACAAAAGAGATGTCAATCTCAATGTGGCTGCCCCGGTTTAATAAATATTTAATTCTATCACATATACATTCTATCATATTCAAATCCATTCTGCTGACTACGCTCTGATTACATCATTTATTTATTAGCTCAACGGACACCAGGTGGCGCACATGGTCTGCAATCGTCCCGCATGAAACCAATCATGTTCTTTCATTTTAACCATTTAGCCGGTGACATTATCGAGAGCAACTTTGACAGCTTCAATTGTTTTTCGCATGCAATCCATTCATACGTAATTGCTGATTAGGTAAAGTGCTGTTCTTTAGGGGACAAGTATATTGCCCCACCTGTGAATTGAAGCTTCTAAACTTCTAAATGCCACACTGGTGCCCTAGTGTGCGTTAGAGTGAAGGATAGGGCCCTGGCTCTGTGGAACTATGACCGGTGGAAAACTCCTAAAGTCAATTAAAATTAAGATTAAAATGTGTTGGTAAACAGGATAGAGACGCAGGAACAGTACTCAGACGCGGGATTTTTAAGAAAAATACGCTTACTCTGTGTATCATTGCAGCTCTTCTTTAAACGATTAATTATTTATCTTCCATTTCACGGGCAGCGACATTCCTCCATTCCTCTGCAGCGCTGACTGAAAAGCCCTGAGAAAATGCCTTTGTGAAAAGAGCAACATTAGCTCAATACTGATTGATTACTCATGTAATTTATTCAGCAATGCCCTTACACTTCAGCGAACATCCCTCAGGAGACATTGTAATATCCCTCACTGCAGCGAGCTTCAGAGGCACCTCGCCCTAAACCCTCCATGTCAACGGTGTGGCTCGCCAAAATGTGTAAAATCATATGCCACAGTGTTTCTGGCATCGTATTGAAAGCCATTACAATGTCACTCTATTATATGGGCAAAACACTTCTGATTCCATTCATAAATGTTCATTGTTTATTGCTACAGTGTACTATATATACAGTACAGGCAGACATTATGGAAACCCTGTATTTTTAACCACCGTTTGGTGATTAATTAAATATCTTGCAACAATTTATATTTTCTGCATAATGTGCAATAAATGTAATATCAACATAACACAAAAATGAAGAGTGAGAATGAAGTATTTGTTTTGAATCAGTAATAATCATTACACCTTCCCTTGCATATTAGTTCATATCTACATAATTGAGCAGTCTCATGAATCCATTATTTTTCCATTATTGTTGGAAATTTTAAATCTTCTTTTTTCAGTATTTTTTGACATAGAATGATAATATACACGCAAGAAAACAGTTTGCTAGTTTTTGCTTGTATACAAACTACTGAAAAGTGAATCTATACAGCTTTGTTAATGTATTTGTATGTCTTTAATTCATGTTAACAACTATATAAGTGAATGTAATAAAGAATAGTAAAGAAAAAAAAGACAGTTTAGGTATTTGATCATGGTTAACTAATTGTAAGTTCATCCTATGGTTTACTAATGTACAAATACTGTATGTATTTATGTAACTAATACTTTAATTAGTAGTTAATAAACACATTAACTAATGAAAACCTATTTTAAATTCAACACTCAATTAATGTATTTGTATCATTAATTGACAATTCACAACTGCATTAGGCGGCACGGATGGTGCAGTGGGTAGCACTGCCGCCTCACAGCAACGAGGTCCTGGGCTCGAAACCCGGTCGGCCAGAGCCTCTCTGTGTGGAGTTTGCATGTTCTCCCCGTGTCTGCGTGGGTTTCCTCCGGGTTCTCCGGCTTCCTCCCACAGTCCGAAGACATGCAGGTCAGGAGAGTCTAAATTGCCCATAGGTATGAGTGTGTGAGCGAATGATGCATGCCCTGCGATGGACTGGCGACCAGTCCAGGGTGTATTCCTGTCTTTCGCCCAATGTATGCTGGGATAGGCTCCAGCCCCCTTGCGACCCTGTTCAGGATAAGCGGGTTAGGAGAATGAATGAATGAATGAATTAATGAACTGCATTCGGTAATGGCAATTTGTGTAAAAGATGCAATGTGTTGCCGTATGTGTGGCCAGTGTAGCAGTTGAGTGGGAAGGCTGGGCGAGTGGCTGTGTGGCCAATTTAGCGGTTGGGTGGGAAGGCCTCGGGAGTGGTTGTGTTGCCGGGCAGAAGTGTTGAGAGGCCGTATCAGCGGTGGATGGAAGACCTCGCCGGCCCCTTGCGGTGTCCTCTGTTCTTCTGCGAGACCCCCGCCATCCTCCCCACATCCCTCCATCTCCCAGACGAAAAGCCCACTAATACTATAATTGGTTTGTCTATTGACGCGGCGAGGAGGCTTTTCTGTGCTCCAGTTCTGGCAGTGGCAGCCCTGCTCTGGGTGGGGGGTTCTGGGAAGGGAGACGGAGGCTGGCTGGCGATGTAATGCACGCTTTATTCAGCTCTTTCCCACAATGCACCTGTACAGAACACATTATATGGGTGCCTGGGAGAGTTTCACCAATTGCAGTCAGGCTAACTCAGATATAGGCCACTAGCCCATCACTTTACATGAACGTGGAATTTTTAGATGACAAGTTTATACATAGTAAAGTTACTAGAAACTAGAAGACTAGGACAGTGCATTGCTGCCACTGTTCCATTTTGTCTAGCACCAATTTTTTACAAAAATATTTGGAGAATATATATTTGCATAAGGAGAAGAACGTCCAACCGTATGATTGACAATATGTTATTGGGAGCAATATCACATGGTTACATTTTACAATAAGGTTTGTGAATTAGCATTGACTAATGTAGATGTTAACATTAATTATTGAAGGACAAATACATGAATCATTAGTTAATGCATTGGTTAACAACTAACTTACCAATTAACATATTTGTTTCATGATATTTATACATTATCAAACCATAGGACAAACTTATGAGTAGTTAATCATTTACAAATACATTAACTCACTTTTTCATTCCAATATGATTTGGCAACAACTAATGGAGTTGTTAACATGAATTAATGATGGACACATACCTTACTTAAGCAAGAAATTAACATTTCCGTAGTTATCATAATGCATTTGTTAACAACTAACTTAGTAAGTAACATATTTGTACATGAATATTTGTACATTAGCAAACCATAGAATGAACTTATAATTAGTTAACCAATAACAGATACATGAACTGACCTCCAATATGAACATGAACTGGCAAGAACTAAGTAGCTGTTAACATGAATTAATGATGGACAAATACATTAACAGAGCTGCGCAGATTAACTTCTCAGTAGTAGTTAGTTAACAGCGACATTACATTACATTACATTACATTAATGGCATTTGGCAGACGCTCTTATCCAGAGCGACGTACAACAAAGTGCATACCCCTAACCAGGGATAAGTGCGCTGAAAGAGCCTAGAGGGAAGTACAATTTCAACTGCTAACTGTACAACAAAGATAAGGACCAGGGCTTATTTTAATATAATTTTTTTTTTGTCCAAGCCAATTCATGGCATCAAGTTGTGTAGTGTTTCCCATCACACTGTGGGCAGAGAGGTGAAATCTGGCAAAGAGAGTATGGGTTTTAAGAGGTGGAGACCAGGAAGGAAGGTGATTCATTCTTCTGTCCCAGAGAGCTGCAAACTCCCTTGTCTGACTTGTCTAGACTCAAAGTGGTCTGTGGGCAAGAAAAGCTCCACTTCTTTGTACAAATGTCATTGCATTTTCTGTCTGTCTCCAGCTCGATTTTTCCAGAGAGAGCAGAAAGCGGTTTCACAATTCTGGTTCATTTCTCGTCCCCGGAATTAGATCTAAAAGGAAAAATTGAGCTTCTGCAGATGTCCTATGTGGATTCCAGACACCAGTCCGGCTTTGTTTGGCCATCCATAGTGCGAAGGGCAGTTAATAAACCTGAGCAAAGCAAACTGACACCCCATGGGTTGCAGATCCTTAACATGGGCAATAAACCCTAATGATGCGGGCAGGTTTCACACTTTGCCACTGTTATGTGTTATTTCTGCCGGCAAGTCAAGGCAAGTAAAGCCTGATTTATACTTTGTCGCACGAAGCCTTTCGGCAAGTGTTGTATGACTAAAAATAGCGTATTTTCAACTGAGAGAAGTGCTGCGTACCCCTAGAATTTGGTTATGTCATACTTTGCCTGTAATGGTGACTGGACAGCCAGATGGAACACTAAAATTTATTGTCATGTGCAAGTTACACCCTTGTTTTACAAATGAAAACACCAGCAGTTTGGCGTCTCGTTACCGTAGAGACAAAAGGCCCCTCCCCGCAGGTCTTTGCGGAAGTATAAATGCTAAACGTTGCGCAACACTCATTTTTGTCGCACAACGCTTTTCAAAACAGTCGTGTGAATAAGTATAAATCAGGCTTCAGGCTTTTAAAGAGGAAAGATCAACTCTGAGCGGGTCGCTTTTTTTGGACGTTATGGACGGCTTGGAAAAGTACGGCTCGCCTGCTCGCCTTTGAACAGAGGCGGCGGCTCGAGCGGATGTAGCGTTAGCGCTAGCTTAAGCGTTAGGAAAACACGGCCGAGGTGAGAAGAGACAGAGACGGCCCGGCCCATCGTCACGGGGGGAGAATTGGTACGCACACCCCAGGGCTGGCGGGGCAGGAGTGGAGGGGCAGGGGTGGAGGGGCAGGAGTGGAGGGGCAGGGCTGGAGGGGCAGGAGTGGAGGGGCAGGGGTGGAGGGGCAGGAGTGGAAGGGCAGGAGTGGAGGGGCAGGAGTGGAGGGGCAGGAGTGGAGGGGCAGGGGTGGAGGGGCAAGGGTGGAGGGGCGGGGCTGGAGGGGCAGGAGTGGAGGGGCAGGGCTGGAGGGGCAGGAGTGGAGGGGCAGGGCTGGAGGGGCAGGAGTGGAGGGGCAGGGGTGGAGGGGCGGGGCAGGAGGGGCAGGAGTGGAGGGGCAGGGGTGGAGGGGCGGGGCTGTTTTGCGCTTTGCGTGAACCCCGTGCTCGGACTTTCCCCTTTTCCAACCAACCTCCAGCCAAAGACAACCTTGTGATGTTGACTGGGAGTCGTCCAAAGTCTGGCCTGCTTCAGCTGGCCAAAACTATCTGGCAGAGAATGACCTCCCTCCCACCCCCCAAATCTCCCCGCCGACTCCCCCCCTCTCCTCCACCCCCCGCCCTGTACCGCTGACTCTGTCTCAGTCCCTGGCATCCTGGGAATGCCGCAGCGAGACAGAGCGTCCCGGCGGGGCCCGCTACCGTGACATACCGCCACGGCCGCACGGCTGGACCCTGACGCGCCCGCCCCTGCCCCACCCCCCCTCTCGCCCCCGCCCCACCCCCCCTCTCGCCCTCACGCCCGCCCCATCCCCCCTCTCGCCCCCACCCCACCCCCCCTCTCGCCCCTGCCCCACCCCCCCTCTCGCCCCCGCCCCACCCCCCCTCTCGCCCCCACCCCATCCCCCCTCTCGCCCCCACCCCACCCCCCCTCTCGCCCCTGCCCCACCCCCCCTCTCGCCCCCGCCCCACCCCCCCTCTCGCCCCCACCCCATCCCCCCTCTCGCCCCATCCCCGCTCTCGCCCCCCGCGATGAGGAGGCTAACCCCCCCCATGATGAGGAGGCTAACCCCCCCCACGATGAGGAGGCTAACCCCCCCCCCCACGATGAGGAGGCTAACCCCCCCCCGTGATGAGGAGGCTAACCACCCCCCGATGAGGAGGCTAACCCCCCCCACGATGAGGAGGCTAACCCCCCCCCCCGGATGAGGAGGCTAACCCCCCCCCCGTGATGAGGAGGCTAACCCCCCCCATGATGAGGAGGCTAACCCCCCCCATGATGAGGAGGCTAACCCCCCCCCGTGATGAGGAGGCTAACCCCCCCCCCCGTGATGAGGAGGCTAACCACCCCCCGATGAGGAGGCTAACCCCCCCCCATGATGAGGAGGCTAACCCCCCCCCACGATGAGGAGGCTAACCCCCCCCCCGATGAGGAGGCTAACCCCCCCCCCGTGATGAGGAGGCTAACCCCCCCCCCGTGATGAGGAGGCTAACCCCCCCCCCCGTGATGAGGAGGCTAACCACCCCCCGATGAGGAGGCTAACCCCCCCCCATGATGAGGAGGCTAACCCCCCCCCACGATGAGGAGGCTAACCCCCCCCCCGATGAGGAGGCTAACCCCCCCCCGATGAGGAGGCTAACCCCCCCCACGATGAGGAGGCTAACCCCCCCCCGATGAGGAGGCTAACCCCCCCTGTGATGAGGAGGCTAACCCCCCCCCCCGATGAGGAGGCTAACCCCCCCTGTGATGAGGAGGCTAACCCCCCGTGCGATGAGGAGGCTAACCCCCCCTGTGATGAGGAGGCTAACCCCCCCCCCCGATGAGGAGGCTAACCCCCCCTGTGATGAGGAGGCTAACCCCCCGTGCGATGAGGAGGCTAACCCCCCCTGTGATGAGGAGGCTAACCCCCCGTGCAATGAGGAGGCTAACCCCCCCTGTGATGAGGAGGCTAACCCCCCGTGCGATGAGGAGGCCGATTCTGACGGACCCGGCCTGCTGCGGCCAGGATCCCGAGAGGATTCCACCAGACGGCGAGACAAAAATAAAACAGAATAAAAATGTTGAAAAAACACCGCAGGAACAAGCGAAGTTCTTTACGCCGACTCTAACTCACCAATAAAGCACTGTTATGTTTCACGAGGCCTGAAGGACCTTGGTTTGTGTTATTGTTTCTTTTATTATTATTGTTATTATTATTATTATTATTGTGGAATCAAACAGCTGGCAGGAAAAGTGATGGATATGGCAGACCCTGGAACAATTTAGACATAGGCTGGAGGCAGGCACATGATCGGAAAGTTGGCGAAGTCAGGTCTAGTCCAAATGCATTAAATTGAGGGGTCACTCAGACATTGTGGTAGGGTAAATATTTTCCACAGTGCATCTACAGTAAGACATGACTACCAGAATCTATTGAGGCACCAATCGAAAGGACAGGCCCCGAGAAGGATTGTGGTGCTTTCATAACTCTTGATTGGTGGTCATCCCATCACGTGACGTGAAACCGTTTTGTATTCAACATATCTTTAGAACCTGAGTCTTAACTTAAACAAACCCACACAGACAAGCATTCACAAATACACACAAATACACATATGCGGACAAATACATATATGCACACACACACACACACACACAGACAAATACACACACACACGCACACATACACATATGCACACACACAGACTCACACGTAAACACACAAACACACACATACGCACACACAGACTCACACACAAACATGCACACATACACATATGCATACACACAGACTCACACACAAGCACGCACACATACACATATGCACACACACACACACACACACACACACACACACACACAAGCACGCACACATACACATATGCACACACACAGACTAACACACAAACACACACATACGCACACACAGACTCACACACAAACACGCACACACACATATGCGCACACACCTCCCCCCCCCCCCCCCCCCTCCCCACCCTTTCCTGTCTGCCCTTCAACCTATTCATTGAAATAACTCAGGCTGTTTTTGTAACAAAACAAGGGCTAATCCCAAATTCAGGGATCGCTGAATGGCCTTGAACAAATGGCGGACAAATGAGAGGGATTAGAGCGGACCAGTGAAAGAGCCAGAGAGCTTGGCCATTGATCTTCGGTGGTCCCCGTCTCATTCAGGACCCCTCCCGTCTGGAGGAACCCCACTGAAGAAGAGCAAGCAGGCCACTCCAGAACCCTGCGGGCCACAGCCAAACAGACAACAACCACAATTAGTCCCAGGGCCTGTAATAGCTATTCAATAAGGGCTTTATAATTGCAATCCCCCCCCCCTCCCCCATCCCCCTCCTTCTACTTTACCCTACATGCGTCAGATCTGTTTTATGATTGGTTATTTTTTCTTTTTTCTCCCCTCTCTCGCCCGTTTAAAATGTCCTCTCCCCCCAAACCCCCATCCCCCTTTCTCAGTGTGGTGACCACACATGGCTTCAAAGGTCCCGGGGGGCTTTGGGTCGCTGCTGCAGAAGTGACGTGACTTGTGCCCCGTTAAGATTTCGCTTTTCTTTTTCCTGTTCAACCAAAGAGGTTTTCTGGGCTGTTTCTTTGTTTCTCGCCGTATAAATGAATCGTATTAAAGCATTAAGTTGCTAAGCAAAGTAAACTTGAGAAAATAAAATAATGAAAATTATGTTTAAGTGCATGCGGCTTGAATTATAATACACGCCAATCGGTGCTGAGTAAGGTGAACTCAATCTAGTATCTTTTTTCTTTGTGAATAAAATGGTTGTAACTAGTTCTAGCAGCCTTTCCACTGAAACTAGATGATTTAAAAGTTGGTTGATTGAGCCCTGGCCAGTATGGGGTTCTGTTATTGGAACAATTGCACCTTGGTCAGTATGGGGTTCTGTTTTGGAGCATTCAGACCTTGGTCAGTACCTGGTTATGTGATTGGAACATTCAAACCTTGGTCAGTGTGAAGTTCTGTTCTTGGAACTTTTGGATCTTGCTCAGTCCAGGGTTCTGCGATTGGATATGAACCTTGCATGACCGGAGCATTTGGACCTTGGTCAGTACAGGGCTCTGTAATGGGGCATTTGTAATGCTGAGGAGGGTCCAGATTTTGGGCGAGGCCCTCTTTCTGCTACTGCGTTAATGCAGGAGAGGATCCGCTGCTGCTGCCAATTCAGAGAGTAACAGTCAGCTCTTATACCATTAAGTACCACGCAGTCTCACACCGAACATAAAGGCCACGCTGAGAAGAACAGGCCAGAGGCAGGGACCTTTATCTCCCGCGGCTCACAGGGTCGACACGCCCAGGATTTAGGGAGCGACACCTTCTGCATTGTGTCATTAACAAGCCATTGAAGTGAAGAGGTGGAAGACCCTCTTGCGAGAGAAAAAAAAAAAAAAAGAAAAATCAAAAAAAGCCATCCATTCCGACTTTCTCCCTTTTTCTCCCAAAAGCATTCCTTCTTGATTTTCCACGCCGTTTCGGGGTTTGTCGTTGATCAAAGGCCGTCGCTTTGATCTTTTTTTTTCTCTCCGCCCGGGCGCTGCCAGCGGATGGCTCCTGTCTCGTTGGCGAGTGAACTGACAGGACAGTAGAGGAACAATGGTAATTACAGGCCTCCATTTTGTGTCACCGCTTTTCAATGGGAGCCCCGGCTCGGCATAAACAGGCAGACTCACCTTAAAGCCAAGAAAAAAAAGGGGGGGGGGGGCGGGGGCGGGGGGCGGGGGGGTGAATTCCGAGGCTGTTGGAGCAGCAGAAAGGTTGAAGTCCCTTTGACGATCAGGCACACCATTGAAAAGAACAGGCAGAAAATGGGATTAATTCACGGGCTCTCTGCTGTCCCCGTCTCTTTAAAGATCTGGTGCGCGTTCTTAAGAGAAGTTGAAAAATGCCCCCATTTTGTACTTCGTTTTATTCACAAACACAAAGCTTTGATTATTCCTTTGATTGTATGAAGATTGATCATTGTGTCTTTTCTTTCTGTTTTTTTCCCCCCGCATTTTAGGGTCAGACTTTATGTCAAGTGCAAAAATTGATGGTTGGTTGACGCTGGCCGCGGCGTTTGCCGTTTCCTGTGTGACCAACTGCATGGACAATTGCTTGTCGCCATTTAAATGCATGCGCAGGGAAATGTGGATGCAGACGGTGTCTCGGCCAGCCAAAGACCTGTTCCCCGAGTCTCAGGTCACCATTTTGTTTTTCATGTTTTTTGGTTTTATGGGGTTTTTTGGGGTTTTATGTCACCAGGTAAACATTAAATGATGTAAATGAAAAAAAAAAAAAGAAACTCCTTGCATTACTGTGCCCCCATTTTGGACTGGAGACTCAGGAGAACCTTGTGTTCTAACCACATCCTATTGTCTGCCAGGCCTTTGGACTGAAAGGCTGCACTGAACAAAGCTATTTGGACTGGGCATGCTTCCCATCAAAGCAATTTCACATTATGACAGGCTGAAAGGTTAGCTTTTAGTCTCAAAAGAGAGCCCATTCAGATCTCCTTCTCCATTCTGCCCAGTGAAAAAAGCCTATGGCCTCCCATATTATTTGATGTGCTCCCTGAACAAATGCTCGCGATGCCCCATTGACGAACCTAAGCAGTTCTCCTTTAGAAGACAGGGGAGGTCCTTAAAGTCAAACATAATACTCTTGTGAATATGCATGCCTGGGATTACATGTATTTATGTTTCTGTCGGGATTATGTTCAGATTATTATCGACTCTGAAGGTGAGCTCCCCTGTGTATTATCTGCAAAGGCGTGCACATGTTCGTCACCAGGCCCCGGGATAAATGTTCAATAAATGTAGAAATACATGCACTATAAAAAAAAAAAGTATTGTTTTCTTCTTGTTGTTAGTGTCTGTGTTTGTGTCTGTGCTGCCTTTATATTTAAAGTTAAGCGAATTTGAGAAGATCAGTAGTTTACACGCATGCATGGACACTAACAAGAAGTTTTATATTACTTGTTTGTTTGGTGATATGAAAGATGTCTGACACTACGTACTGTGTATCCAAAGATAATTCAGCTGAGTTTCTTAACTATGTGGTGTGTCACAGTAACTTTCCTTTAAAGTCCGGGAGCTTTAAGTGCTCATATTAAGTGGCAGAAGGACCATGGTATTGTACTTAAGTATCTTTAATGTAAGGTGCTTCCTGGATGAGTATTTAAATCTTAATTATTATGTTAATTATTAATTTTATGTTTGATGCACTTGTTAATTCTATCCTGTTTCTTCTCACGTATCATCTGTTTTTAAAAAATACCAGTGTTGGTGATTGGTGGGGGGCTGGTATTAAACATTTGATCCCACACTCCTGTGGAAAGTGCAGTGATTGTTGCAGTTGTGCAGACAGAAAAAATGCACTGTATTCTCTCCGTAACATGACCCCTTGTAATACCATATAATTTTTGCATTTTTTTCAGTGCTTTTATACTGTATACTGATTCTTGCCTGATGAGGAAATGCACAGAGAGCTTACAGCATTGTATTATATTTCAGTACAAGCCAGCTTGTGTGGATAATCAGTAGTATCAAACTTACGACAAACCAGTTTGATTTACCTTCTCTTGGACTTATGAGTAGCACTAATCATTCAATAGATACAGTGGCAACTTGCGTATTTATATGTGGGAGACCACACTGTAGGTGAAATGCTTATTTAATGTGTGACTAATGTACAGTACACATAAATCTCAGATACTGCTGTATATGAAAGTATGTTTCACTTATCATTGTTCACAATTACAGACCAGTTCTTAAACCTTGTCGAGATGCATGGGACAGTGTCATTTAGAAAGATATCTTTTGTATGTAAATCCATTCAAATAGAAGAAAAGTTGTTTTAAGATCAGTTGAGGAACAATGAACGATTGGACTTTGGATGTGTGTTTGATGTTGGAAGATACCTTTCAGATATATACACCCCTTGGCCACTTGGAATAATATCCAGAAAGTTTCCACCAATCACCTAATCATAGCAATCATCTCTGCTCGCTATGTGAAAGGTAGCGACAATAAAGTCTGATCCCTATTTATTACCCCCGGGCATTATCAAAGCAAGGCACCCACAAACAAGGTATCATTGGCGATGGGAAACATCAGCATAATGAGAGATCACAAAATATGTGATTGGAATATTCTTAACTGAATATTGTAATGCTGATTTAAGAATGACTACTGGTATTTGAAAAAAACTGTACTCTTCAAACGGTTAGGGCCTATTTGTAGGTTGACAGTTACCCCAGTAACAGTTACAGTTATATGCTGTAATGTGCTGTACTGTGAATTCATACCTCTCACTACAGGCATTACATTTTTTAGATACTATACTGCCCACTACCGGACTACACAAAAGGCTAGCAAGTAACGTCAAGAGAGTGAGCTTGTGTGAGACAAAAACTAGAGACAGCGACAGCAAATGAAATGCAGCCCAGTACAAAAAAAAAGATTTAAATATATTAAACATTCTATTTGCAACACACATTTGAAAGGGTTAAGTAAGACGGACAGTAGCACAGTAAGACAGACGGTATGAAATAACCGGTTACAAAGAGTGACGACTGTTGACTGAAACAAACAACCTCGGGACTGTTGAAAAGGGGCCAGAAGACAGACCCCTTAGTACACGGGGTGCTTCAAAATGGAGGACCAGTTGTGTTGCGTGTTTGATCCCTTGAGCTGGCATAATTAATGCTAGGGAAAGCCTTGGAGCCGGTACACAGAATGACCTCTGAGCCTGCGGTCTAGGAGTCTATGGGATGCGAGAAACAGACTAGAGCTTTCTCGCATAGACAGGGACCACAGCACCAAGTGTCCGTTTCAGTTGCAGCAAAGTTCGGTAGGTGACCTGCTTGTCCAGCATGCCTGATATGTCCATAACCAAGAGAAGAGGTGTCCAAAACTCCAACAGGTGCAACTCCAGGAGCAGGAAATATCGATCCAGGTTTTCACACACACAACAAAAAGTACAAATTCAAATGTCTCTGGTCTAATGATCCAAAATAGCTATATCGGCAAACTCCAAGCACGCGGTCCGTTCCTGGAGGCAGCGTAGGCCGTAAGTTTCCGTTCAGATTTCCCATCTTCCTTAGAGGAGTAAGCCCTTTGTTGTTGTTTTTTTACAAAGGAGTACTTAAAGTGTTGTGCAAAATCCTAGTGTTCCTTTTGCTCGCTCTCCATCTCACTAACGCCATCTTAGTTTGCCCAGACGAACGTCCTTAATCCCCTTTTGTCCAGGCCACGCCTACAGTTTATCGTCAGTCTTCCCCTAAAACCGTTGATCGCAAGGCCGTTTAAAGGAAAGCATCGTCTCCAGAAGAATACAAAATAATAAAGATAATAACAGGGACAGTATTCATTCCCTTTAAAAGAGGCTCGTGCCCTTCGATACAGCCCCCTCCCCTCCCACCTCCCACTGTCCCCAGAGTCTCGCATCGCCAGAAGGGGCAGGTATGCATCGTTACCTTTCTCGTTTAGCTTCGCCGTCAACGACCGCGATAAGACGTACGTACCGTATTTACACAACATTAGCAGCTTTTCTTTTGGACCTTAAGCTAAGGAGGAAGATCAAAATAACTTAAAGGATATTTCCCCAACCCACCCCCCCACCCCCAACAGCTCTTGCAAACAAAGTAGTGTATAATCCCCAACACTGTACAAGTATGGAGGAGGGTTTGTAATAATAATAATAATAATAATAATAATAATAATAATAATAGTAGTAGCATGGAGACACTATGAGGGCAGCATGGGGAGGAAGTGGGTGGATGGGTGCCTTCGGCGTGCTTTGTGGCCCCGGCGCGGTTTCCCACGCCCGTTCAGCGAGACGAACATCTGCCGGCCGCCGTGCTTCCAGCGCAGGGAGGCGTACGTGTTGTAGCCGTTCTCCTCGATGCGCTCCTTGAACTTGCAGCTCGGGTTGTATTTCACCTGCGGACAAGAGTGGGGGGGGGGGGGGAGGGGGGGGGGGCGGCAGATAGGGTTAGGGGTTAGGATGAGGACTGTTGGATCTCTCTCGGAAAAGAACAAAGGGCACACACTGCAAAAAAAAAACTAAAAACTAAGCAAATCTCAACGAATACTTCATATAAGTCTAATACTTGGATTTGAAATCTTATGTCTATCTTATGTCTAATCTTATGTCTTATTAATTATTTGCTATGTAAGACAAAGATATTGCCAGTGGGCTTTGACTTTGACTGTTTCAAGTTGTGCTGATGGGGTAAGAAAATTGAACTTGTCAAGTAAACAAGTAACTTAAAACAAGCCGATAATTTGTACTTCAGAGAAGAAAAGTAAGATTTTTATTGTTAAGACCGAGTTTCTTTTTGCTGTGCAGAATTGACCCGCCTCATAAACAGATGAGCCAAAGCAAGATGTGTAGCGGCCTACAACAATCAAATATTATCAGCACATCAATGCCTCGGCATCAGACTTTTTATCTAAAAGAAAAGTGCGATGCAAATCTCTGCATCTGTAATAGTTCTCCAAAAGAAAAGATGTGGACTCTGAATTTAACCCACATGTCCATATGGCCGCGTGCTGCGACTTATTAACCGCATTAGCATTAGCGGCCATTTGTCTCTCATTGCCTTTTGTCCCCAAAGCGAGAAGCCACCGGACACTTAATCTTCCGCAATGTCAACAAGACGACCCGCTTCTTCACTCCGGTCACGGACGGCTGCGTCTCCAGATCAGACACGGGGGAGCAGCCGGCGGGGGAATCCGGGGCAGGGCGAAGGGTAGAGCCTCGACCCCCGGCGAGCGATCAGAGGGGGGCCCTCGACGCGATAGCATCGGCGCAACGCTAGCGCCGCGATTAGCGCTCATTACGGCGCGATTCATGAGCGGGGCGTAACAGCGCGCCCTCTCTCTCTCTCTCTCCCCCCCCCCCCCCCCACCGATGCTGGGCTCATCCCCAGATTGTCTTGTTTACTCTGCAGCATGGAAAAGTAACCGTCTGTGACTCGCCTTATCGCGGCCGCGAGACTGATCGCCAGGCAGATTTCCCCCCCCGAGTTGTAAAACACCCAGACACCGGGCCAGGGGCGAGCTTGTTATACACGGGGGAATAGCGCCGTGCACGACAACTGGTCGAAGGCACGCAACGGCCTCTTCCAGAGCCTCTTCTGCTGCTTTGTTCCCCCGCGTTCCCCCTGTTCCCTGCGCTTCGTGTTTACCTGAAGGGGACGGGGGGAAGGGCAGGGTTCTCCGAGATACTCGCGCGAGGTTAACTTCGTGCCACTCCATATACCGCAATGAGGACCTCGATGGAAATAAGCCTATGATGGAGGTTATGAAATCTCATTTTTTTAAAGTCAAATAAATTGATTCGTCCATTCATTCATTCATACATTTAGGCATTTAGCAGATACAGGTGCAGATTGTCCAGAGGAATGTAAACAGCTTACTTTTCTTACAGGCTGTACCCTCAGACAAAAACGCAATCCAGGTGACACGCCTTAGCCGGGTATACAGTGGGCAGTGGCAGAACCTAACCAAGGGGGCCCAGTTCCATAACTATCATACAACATGGCTGTCTAGCTAGGATTATTCCCCTTGGGCAGTTACCAATTATAGGATCCATAAACATTGACTTTTGGCATCCCTAAAAGTTAGACTCTGCTCCGCGATAATGAAGCAGGGATAAGAGAGATTACATTTACATTTACATTTTAGTCATTTGGCAGACGCTTTTAATCCAAAGCGATTTACAAGTGCATAGGTTCTACCATAAGTCAGAGCATCACATCCAGAAACTAGCAAAATACACAGGAAATGCTGTTCTAAACATAGTTGTCATCAGAAGTTTTTTTTTTTTTTTTTGAGATGTGATGTCACCTTACTCTGCGGAACCCTTGGAAGTGAGTATCCACCAATCATCATCGACGTTATTTATCGTTAGTAATAACATACTTCCTGATAGGTGGATGTTTCTTGTGTTTCCATTTGAAAGACAGTAACACAGAACATTCTACGGTGACCAAATCAGCGTCTATTTGTGCATTTATTATTCCTCACACTGCTGTGATCATTGACCTGAAAAGGCTCCTGTCCCTCTGAAATTGAGCTTGACCCCCCAGTTAGCCTGTAGGAATAACGGGGTGAGGTGTACCTACCGATCCAAACAGCGTGCCCTTTTTGGACATGGCTAAGTACAGCCCGGTGTTGACAGACTTGATGGCCACAACCCCCACACTGACAGATCGGATTTCCATCAGGCCTGAAAAAGAAGGAATGACATTCTGGGTTAGGGAAGGGGTGCTTCCCCATCAAAAGCCACTCTATCATTACCGATTAGAAAACCAGACATGCATATGCTCATGGGAGAGTTTTTTTTTTTCATCCCAAGACAAAAGGAAAACAGGATACACACAACGGCCCATTTAGATGACTCGCTTGTGAAGAACCCAGCACGGACTCAAAATCAGAGTCTGTCACTAAATGACAGATGGCAAGAAGTGAGCTGTATTCTAGATTCTTCCGCAGAACCACACAGTAAAATGTTCAGCGCTAAATCAAGCCTTGCGGAGTACATATGGTCCTGACTGGACTCATATGTCCTCTGTTAAGTTGAATTAGCACTGGATATTGCATTGTATACATACTGTATGTAATTTTGGATACTGTATATGTTCTATTGCGAATAAGAATATACCTTTGATTGGCAATTGGCCTAGCAATAACAATGTCTTTAGACTGAAAAGAAAATCAATTTTACAGTCAGATGTGGTCGGTAAATTCCTTCTTAATCACCCTTCCCTTTATAGAAACGTTACTGCTTTTTTTTTATTACGAAATTGGATTTGCCTCATTCGCAAATGTTCAGAGCCAGACAAATATTTTGCTAAAACCACCGAAGCGTGACTGCGTCCTGCGTTTGCCGTGTGTATCTCCAGGATCTAAGTAGACTGCATTATGAAGTGCAGAGGGTGTTGTGGCATACCAGACCGAGCAGGGCACCGATAAAATGAATCACTCGCAACCTGACAGTCCACCCAGATGATGCCCGCGTTTGTTTACCGTCAGACACAAAACAGCGCTTGATAGCCACTTTAATACCCCTTTACTCACTTC
Organism: Conger conger; assembly: GCF_963514075.1. Taxonomy (NCBI): domain Eukaryota; kingdom Metazoa; phylum Chordata; class Actinopteri; order Anguilliformes; family Congridae; genus Conger; species Conger conger. Next base: position 10,425,174 of record NC_083763.1, on the reverse strand, counting down.
GCCTGTAAAGGAGCAGTGCTGTGGGCTAATTGTTTCCCTTAGATACTGATTGCAAACAAGCCCCATGCGGCTGAATCTTGATTCTAGTCCGCACTTTTTTTTAAAAGCCCAGTCTCATTGCCATGACGATAGACGAAAATGTTTTTGAGATGAAATGGAGTTTTTTACCCTGAATAGGAACGTAATTGCTGCAAAGGCTGCTGTCTTAAATGACTCCTCTCGACTTTATTTGCGAGAGTCGCACCTTCAAAGGCGCCCTGATGTTGCACGCTATCACTATCTGATCTGAGCCGCACATCGTTCAGCTAAGCACTGTAAAGTAAAGAGTGGAAATAAAAACATTTTTCACTGGTGTGGTGCCCCGTTTTTACGTAACCGAAAGGGGAAGCAAGGTTAACAAATGGAGTGTTGCCCTTGGACCGAGATGGCAAACGCGGCAACACGTCGGGGTGTTGAATGAGATGTGGACACACGGCCAATAGGAAATGAAGCGGGAGTCTAATACACAAGAACCGTGCCGACCGCCCTCTCAAAATGCGCGTGAGGTGGCAACGAACACATTTCCCAGCAGGTGCGCTGGCGAAAAGCGCTCAAAGATGAAAAATAAACGCACACTCCGGGGGTTGAGCAGGTGCAACTGGGCCTGTGCTTCCACCACTCCCCTATTTATTTATTTGAACCAGGACTTTGGCTTCAGAAGAAAAACACGAGCGGTCTAAACGTGGCACTGAGGCGTTTTTTTGGACAGCGCGTGAGCGCTTTGACGTGGTTAGGAGCAGCAAAGCGGATTCCTCGCCGTCAATGGAGGTGATTAAATGGAGCGAAATCAGCGCGAAGCTGCGATTGATATCTGCCTGTACTTGAGGGTTTAGAAAAGTGGATGAGGGCCCGCTTTATGGCATGCCGTACGGGACAGCCCCGGTTGGTTTGATAAGGACAGAATCAGACAAAGCAGATCTTTTAAGATCTTTGAGACGTATTGCCACCGTGCAAAGTAACCAACCTCCCCCCATGGCTACCCCTACCAGGTAGCCCTCAGACCTCAGGGCTTCCCCCTTCAGCAGGAGGAAGGCGAACCTTCCAACAGCTTCGCCATGCAGGGTGAGGTCACCTTCTACAAAGAATTAAAGAGAGAGGCAAAATAAACACGGGACTGTTGAGTGTCATTCTTCTCTGGCACGCATGGGTAAGTATCGCCCGCCCACACCTCCAGCTGCCCACGCAAGGCACACATGGGGCTCATTCCTGCAGCTTATTTTTCTCCTCTTCTTTCTTTTCCTTGCTCCCGACCCAGAAATATTCAACTTTAAGGGCCTTCCAACTCGTTAAATGTTCCTTCTAGCAACTAGAAGTAGAAGTTAGGGACTTGCCTTTGAGCAAGGAAACATGAACGCATCCTATGCGGGATATCTTTTTTTTTTTTTGGGAAGGCATCAGGTATAAATGATCCACCTCTCCCCATCTGCTGTGTCTTTAACGGACATGGCTGTTTCCCCAAGATTTTTTTCCCCTCTTTTTCTAGCCTCTCCCGATAGGTGGAGCTAGGAGTTGAAAAAGGAAAATAAAAAATATGAGAAAAATAAAGGATGGGAATGAGCCCATTTACTCCTCATTTACACCTGGGTCTTAGCGGATGCTTCCTCCGGTTGGCGACAGTGTCCTATTTACAGGGAGCGTTTACAAAGGTGTAGCATTAACACCATGAGCGTGCAAGCGGCTCGTAAGCAATTAGGCTGGCCTCCTCATCCTCGTCTGGAGCTCACAGTGCTTTTATAGGGATCGGTCAAGTCCAATGAAAACCGCTGGTGCCTGAAAGTGCTGTTGCCTCTAATTTTCATCCGCTGCATCTTTGAAGTGTCCATGCAGCCATGCTGATGTGGATAAACTGTACACGGAACAGTGAGCCCACTGGTCTTATTTAACAAGAGTGACACGACTAGCAGTAAAAATACCAAAATGTATCTAATTGCGTTTCTGGGCTTGCTAGTATCTATCTAAGGTCTACCGAAAAAGGCTCATGTTTGTATGTATATACACTATTAAAAAAGGGTTCTGAAAGGGTTCTTTGGCTTGATTCCATAGAGGAACCTTTTATAGTTCTTTATGGAACCCTCTGTCATAGGTGTGAAGTGTGAAAGCTTCCTGGCAAATAACCGTTTAAGTGCATATGGCTCTTCAATGGGATCACAGGGTATTGTAACCATTTATTTTTTTGAGTGTACAATGTGCAAAGTAGAAGTAGTGGCTGTTGATCGTTGATCCATTGGTCATCACGCAACTCGCTCTTCTGCTTGCTGCTTGTATCAGGCCCTCTGCCCGCCCACACTGGCAGGGGGAAACTGAATAGATGGGACCAGACAAAGGTCTGAGCACTTGAGGTGGGGATTTTACGTTCTTTTGAAAAATAGCTCCAACCTTAGACGCTTGACCAAACATCCATAAAGGCAAGTTACACCAATCCAAATCTCCCAGTCCCCTTTGAAAATTCACCCCATTGTGTTTGAAGATCATTGTATAGTAAGGTATTTGTAAGGTATTAAGGTAATTTTCTCCACGGCTATCTGACCTTTACAGACTTAAGTCTCAAGATCGCACAAGTGCTCACTGAGGTTGCAAGTGTAGTAATATTTTTACTTATATTTGCAATGCACGGTATATCAATAAACATTATATAAAACCTGCAGTATATGCATAATGCACTATTCAATCTGTCCTTACGCTTTGTTCTGATTTCTGAGCAGCCAGCTTAAGTGTCACGTTGTCATGCCATGTAATAGTGCAAGTACAGTGTCCTCTGAAATGAACAAAAAATATTTTAGGATGAAAATAAGGGGACACATTGCATAACATGCACAAATTATGAGACTGCTTAATTACCCATTGATGCTCTAAATATGTTCAAATGTGCCAAACATCATCCTCAGTTCAATTTCCACCAAAGTTCTTGTACATGTAGGTGAGCTTTCATAAGCTGATGTACGGGCAGTAAACTGCACATTGAGTCAGAAGCACTATTCAAAAGTACCGCAGATTGCCCGGTAACACTTGAAAATGTTCATATTCTGTTTTAAATTCGGTAAGGTGAGGATGAAAGGCCATTTCGTCCCCCTGTTGCCCTCGGCAAAATCTGTTAACCTTTGACTCGTTTTGGCCTAAGCCGTCCATAAGACCAAACGGCTATTACAAGCAAATCCCGGCCTATACACGTTTAGTCAAGTGTGGATTGACCATTTTTCTATCTCTATGGGATTTTTTTTTTCTCTCCAAAAAAAAAAGAAGCTCAGAACAAGCCCTTTCGCCCGGTCTCTTTTTTTTACTCGTTCTCTTTTCTTTCTTTTTCCCCTTTTTTTTTTGGAAGTGAGCCCATCGTCAGATCATTCAGCCTTTTCTGACCTTGAAAAAAAAAAAAAAAAGCCAAAAAGGAAAGAGAAAAATAGGAGTCTGACAGGGTCGCTTTTGTCGAACGGTGGTATGGGACGGGTCGGGTCGGGAGGGGAGCGCAAGGGTGGAGGTGGCAGTAATAAGGATGGGGGAGGTGGGGGGGGGGGGGGGGTCATAGAATGATGTTGCCTCCAATTGCCCTCCTGTCCCCCCAAAAAAAGCTCCGTTATTCACCTGCAGAGGTGGAGGAACAATGACAGTGCATTCGGGGGCCAGGATCTTATTAATGACTGAGCGTTTTCTTTTTCTTGGGGGGGGGGGGGTTTCTTGAGAGGGGGGAAAAAAGTTTCCTCCCACCACAATTAAATGAGGAAGGGGGTGGGGAGGAAGAATTAGGTGAAAGACCAAGCAGCTAAGCGAAAGATTCTGTTCCTCTCTCTCAGCCCCTCTTTCATTTGGGTGGCTGCCCCCTTCAGCTGCCTTCGCTGGCCCTGTGCTCCGCCGGGCCAGAGCCTGGGAATCGGCGCGCTCCTGCTGGGCGGCTGCTCTTGATTGACATACCTTTTCAATTATTTCACAGTTTGCTTGCCTTTTAAATGGAGAGGGCCCTGTTGTTTTTTTTCTTTGCCCTCCTTTTCAAAACACGAGCTTTTCATGTTGGTTCTTCACTACTGAGCCTAATGACTGTGACCAGCACCTTTGATCTGATCTGACCCACCTAAAAGTAGCGAAAAGTAGTGTGGTGTGTGTGTGTCCGTGTGTGTGTGTGTGTGTGTGTGTGTGTGTGTGTGGGGGTCTCTGTGTGTGTAGGTCTGTGTGGGAGTGTGTCTGAATGTGTTTTGTGAGAGATATTTAAGAGACAGAGCAATGGACCCTGTATGTTTGTATGTGTCGAGGGTGAGCACCGAAACTATCAAAACTGTTTTAACACCTCAATTGAATGGTGTCGGAATTAGTGTTTTATTTCTTTTTAAATGCGTATTTTCGGTTGGAGTTCGTCTGATGAAGTTAAATCGATGCATTTCAAAGGAACGCATCGAAGAAAACACAAACTTGTGCCTTAAAAACGTGCCGGACGTAAAACCGTCTGCACTCACTGACGTTCCCGTTAAACAGGGCAAACTGCTTTGCTCCGCCGTGTAAATTAAAATGAAGAATGGATATTCCATTGTGCCTGGTTGTACTTGGATGTGACTTAGCTGTGCCCGTCTCATCAGCAGCCAGCACTGCTGGACGAGAAGACAGAGGAGAGGACAATAGACCCCACTTGGCCTTTTCTTGTCATTTTTATGAGTGTCTAGTGCTTTTTAGACCTCTCCAGACCCTCTTCTTTTGTCCATACTCAGGAAGGCAATGGGGGGGAACAGGGAGAGAGAGAAAGAGAGGCTTAACTTCACGCCAGTAGGTTTCTACCTTGCTGGTCTCTGATGTTTGAATAGGCAAGTATAGAGGCTCTCGTTCTTAGAGAATTTTCTCTCCATCTTACAAGTGCATTTTTGCTGGCTGCGGGCCATATTATGATTCTCCCCTGGCCATTGGGAAGTGTCTTTGGCCACGACTTGCTCCGACAGTAACTCTGGGCCAGGGATGGGCAAGGAGGGCCATATCTGTTTCTGGATTTCTGCTCTTAATTGTTAAATTAGCCCAATCATTTACACTATCTGTCATATTTAGCAACATTACATGATATAAACAGCAGCTGGTAAATGTTGTTTTCTTGTTGCGTTTCACTGTGGTCTAATTTACGAGCGAATCGGTCACGGTGGATATGGCTAAATAGCCGATTGAGCCAGGGTAACTGGTGGCAGGAAAATCCTGTATACACACCGACCCTCCAGGACTGGAGTTGGCCATCCCTGCTCTAGGCTGTCTGAAGAGTTTTTAGGCAAACGTGATATATGTCTTTATTCCAGATGGGGCATCATATCTGTAGCACATGCCATGCCTTGTCTGCCTCAGTAATCTGCGTGGCAGGGGGAGACCACCCTTGCAAACTTTAGATTAAATCAAATGGCGTAATTGCTGTTGGGACTAGAGAGCTAAATAGAAAATTGGCAGGCAGGATATCTGAAATACTACATAATGAGGACAGTGAAACACAAGTACTACTATAGCAGACATTCTGCACTAACATTGTTAAATTGTTAAAATGGCAAGGTATTTATTTTGTTTACAAATTCACCTTCAGACATATGGTTCAATAGTTAAATGTGTACTGTAAAACTACATTTTAACTCAATGAACTGCTGTGTTTTATATTCTCAGAGGATCAGCCAGTTCTTCGAACAGTAGCGCAAAATGTCTAAACCTGTCAACGCAGCGGCTGCCAACTCATCCGTGCACGGACCACACAGGTGATTTCACTGTATCTGCATGGGCCTTACTAAAGTATTTCCTCCTTTGAGACTTTCTTTAACTCTTTAACGTTACTGCCTATGTGTTTTGTACGTCATGTAATTTATACGTATTGACATATAAGTATGTATTGAACAGAGAGAGGCTTGATTATGAACCTCGATTCCTCACATTCTCTGCAGTGACGGTGAAAGAAACCCCGCAGATACTAGCACAGCAACAATGCTCTCATGCTTGATTGCACAGCAACGCGGACGTCATATCATAATATCCCGTATCTCCGTCTGTCAACGGGAACATTTTTAATAGGTTAGAATTCTACTTTGTCCTGTTTTTTTTCCCCCTCTTCCTCTTGGGACGGGTTTTCAGAACAGTGTGTCACATAACTCATTTCCAGACCATAAATCACCTTCGCGTTCATTGTTTTGAGATATAGATTGATAGGCCTTTGGCGGCACGGGCAACTGAGAACCGCTGTGCTGTTACGTCCTGCGCGTGTTGCGTTTTGTTGTGTTTTGCTCGGTTCCACTCCCCCCCCCCCCCCCCCCGCTACACAGCCTCAGCCCTCCCCCCGCCACCCCCCCCCCCGCCACACATCGGTCTGCCGTTAGTCTGTCTGCCTTCCAGCCAGCCCACCAGAAGCTGACCGCCAGTTCATTCCTCAAGCGCTTGCTACCCCGTGCTTCTCGCCAGATTTTTTTTTTATTAATGGCAATGATGATAAATTACCTGTAATGAAATTGTTATCGAGTGGTTCTGGCCATGGGCTAGGAGCTCCACTGCTTGAATTGAACTGCCTGGTAGCTTTTATTGATAGCCGGTTGATTGATACCGAATGGTGTTTTTAATGGGTCCACACAGGCTATATATAGTGGATTTACTGGAAGCTTGATAATTCTATCATAGGCATACGATACTGCCTGAATGATTACTGTTTTTAACGAGAGGCTGCGAGAAACCTAATATACCATTAAGTTCTAGTCTGACAGTATTGGGAATATAAGGGACCACTTACTGGGGCTATGGGAGTCTGTTGGGACTCCAACCTCAAAATATTAGGTTTTACTTCAGTCAACGTGAGTTGGCTTGAACGTTTGAGGATTGCTGGGAATGTAACATTACATACATATTCTTCAACATGTCACATCATTTTTGCACTTTTCACCACCTGTCCTAATTTTACAGTCTTGTGGTATTATTAGCTGATTTATTCTGCTGGACAGCAATACAGGAAGTTCTGAGATTTGGCAGTTTACCTTTGAAAATTCACGCTTCCAGCTGTTTGTTTTAGCTTTAAAGTCCACTGTGAAGGAGTGCGATAGAGAACTCAAGATGGCCGGTCGAGGTAGATTCGACATTGTGCATAATCGCCTGGTTAGTTCATATAAAGTTGGTTAAGGCCAGGCACCTGTGTGCTCGCGCTGCACACGCGGAGGTGGGGGGGGGTTGCGGCCGCTTGTTTTGGGGTCGTTTGACGCTGCTCGACGCCGCATGTACTGCCCATTATCGCCCATGTGAGCGAGAGCGTGGGGACCCAGCGGGGAGCCGCGGTGGGCCGGCTGAATCTCAATCGAAGCCCGGCCGGAACGAGCGGACGACCACGGTGGAGAGGGAGCGGGGGGGGGCGCCATACCGCCAAACGGAGAAACAACCGCTAAAAAAAAAACCACGCGGAGCAGCCGACAAGAGCCCCGCACTGGAAGGCAAATGTTAAGCGGAGCCAATCTTCTGTTAGCGAAATGAAGGCCAGCCATCCAGAAAGTGCAACCAGATGTTGGAGCGGAGTGGTCAGATACGGAGCGTAGGAACGGCGGTGGTGCGCACCAAAGAGAGGGGCGACCATCGGAGCGTGTCCCTGGATGTCGAGGCATCGCCGCATCATTAAAATCAGCCACGGCCGAAGCCGCAAAGTAAATACTTAGCCGAAAAAAACTTTAAAAATCTGTGATAAAGTCAACGAAAAAAAGAAGAAAGAAAACCAAGCTTACCGCTGAAAAAAAAGGAGAAAAAAAGGGAATCTCGGGGAAAAGTGCGCTGAGTGTTGTCTGATTCGACTTTCCTGCAGTTTGCAGTCAGTTCCACTGGGATCAGTTGGAGACGTTTTATATTGTTGTTTTCTTTATGAATAATGCCCCTGTCAGGGCTTTGTGCCAGTCAGGCATCCGTCTCACGTACGGTCGGATGCCTTCACCTGCTCACCGGAGGCAGCGAGGTGCTGGATGGCGGTATAAAATGTAAAAATCTCTTTAACAGGCTTGTGGCTACCCTACCACCCCGCGTGTTCCACAAAGTTCCAGGCCAGACGCAGCTGTCGGGCTCAGCGCTGGGCCCTGCCTCTCTGGACATGGCTTCACGCATATCCACTCTCCGAGGGCGGAGAGATGATTTATTTCTCCCACCCAAAGAGTTATGGGGCCTGTCTCTAGCAGGCTGTTCCCACACTAAACGCCGCGCGGCCACCCTTCCGCAAGCCCTGCCTGTCCTGGGTCCGTCAGGGGAGTCTATCCCTGCCTCCTCTTCCACGTCCATAAACTTGACGGACAGGAAAGAAAACCTAGTTGAACCGACGCTTGGCGAGGCCGACGTGTTTTCCGCGGAAAACATCTGGGTGATATCTCCTTCATTGCAAACTCATTATCCCCCTTACGCATTACCGTATGAAGCGGGCTCCGGCTCTTCCCCGTTCTTGGATGCGGTTTGCCGACCTGGGTGTCCGCTGCATGTGGGTGTAGAGCCGTTTGGTCATGGGTCTTTTATTCTAATTCGCAGTCTGTTTATAGTGATGTCAGACCGGGCAGTCCAGGATTGAAGGGATACTTAAAGTCAGAAAGCTGCTCACGCCTAATTTAGTCCTGTCACCCATAGACAGTAATTTACATTCTTACATTGTAATTGATGTTATTATTTTTGAACCGCATGGTCATATAATGAGAAACACTGGAGTCCAGACAGCAGTGACGCAACAGCAAACGCAAGGACAGGTGCGGACCTGGGCAGCCCGGGCCAGGCCGACCGCCCAGAACCAGCGTCCAGCTTTGCCACAGAGAAGTAGGGCACAGGAAGAACGTTCCGGACACGCCCGTGTCCCTCTGTCCCTCGCGTGTGGCCCGGGCCCAAAGGAGACGGGCGAACAGAAGATGAGAAGACGGAGAAAAGAGCAGGCAGGGCCGATTCCTCCCCTTCCTGCATTCCTGTTGTTTTCCCTGCATTCCTCCGTCCCTCCTGAGGGATGGGAGCTGATATGAGACTGATAACATTATCTACCAAACCTCTTAGACGGACCCACACAGCTCCCCACCTCATTTTACCCACCCCCTCCCAAACAAAAACAAAAACGTTCAATACCCCCCACCCTTCAATTGAATAGCTGAGCAACTCCGGGAGGGTGGGGGGGGGGGGGTGTTGACTAAAACGAGCTAGTGGTGGTAAATGAGCAAGAAATCATCTGATGATTGTTGATTCTTATCAGAACTGGCAACCCTGGTGATTACAAAAGAAAAACCAAAAAAACTCATGCTCATTCAAAACAGGATGGAATGCCTGTTTTCCCACCTCGTCTGGTTCTTCTCGGTAAAATGTTCAGTGTTATAACAACTCTTGGAGAGGAAATATGTTCTCTATTGGGCTCTACTGCAGTTGAATTAACACTGGCTGTTTTACTGTGTTTCTCTGGGGTTACCACCAGTGCAGAGAGAAGTCGTCCCCTCCCCCCCCCCCGCCCCCCCCACACACACACACACACACACAAAATCGCTGTTCTTAATTCCAGCTGACAGAAAGAGCATGCGAGCCCCATTACATCATCACTGTGAGCCCCATTACATCATCACTGTGAGCCCTATTACATCATCATAACTCCTCCACTACACTCTGGGAGGAAACACCTGTTTTGCTGAAGACGGAATGCAGTTCAGTTCAGCCGTGTTAGCTTCTCACCCAGCGTACAGCAGGTTCTTTCTTCTCGCGTTCTCTCGCTCTGCTTTCTGCATGCTTAGAGTACAATGAAAATGTGCTGCTCGATGATATTTCCCCCCCAAAAAAATACTGCGGTCATGAAAAAGAACCGCAAAGCGCTCAATAATAAGTGGTCACGGACGGACAAACAAACATCAATCCAGCTTGTGGGCCAGAACACATTTTCTTGAACTGAAAAAAAAATGTTAAGTTTAATAAAGCTACTACTACTACTACTACTACTACTACTTTTCCTCAGAACTATTTTCTAAAATTGTGTCAGGAGGAAAATAAATCCTGCCCGTATGTCAGTGTTAGCACAGCAGATAAGCGATGGAAAGTATCACTCATTCCTTCTGAAATACATAAAACCCCCAGTAAAAGATTAACCTGGCACAGGATCTTAGTTACTGTATGTTTATAGGGAGATGATTTTATAGCTTGCATGTGCTTGTGGTGATTCTGACGTTGTCTTTCAAAGAAACACCCTTTTTAACAATGTTACAGTCAATAAGGTGAAAAACCTTTCCAGAATATTCTCCTTTAAATTTCTATGAATATCTTTGTCTTGTAATACAAACCGGATAACCTCTTGCAGGTTTGTTCGTGTTTTCATTCCTTTTTAATTGCAAATATAATTTATATTCAATTAGATTAGAGCTAAAATTAGATTAGATTCAAATAGAATTAATTAATTAATTAAAAAAACCCCAGAATGTTGTTTGTGGATTCACACTTAATTAATTAGTTAATTGAATATTTTTTATGTTGTTGTGACTGTCCTCTGTGAAAAGCTCTATAGAAATACAATTGAATTGAATTGAGAATTTCAATTGAATTCCCAACCTGCATTGTAATGTAATTGATTCTGTCTGCCACCAATCAAAGTCACTCGGATCAAATTTTTTCCACCTTCCGACGCTCGATGTGACCATTAACCGAAGCTCCCGACCCGTATCTGCACGACCGAACGCACTGCACCGCCGCCACACGATTGGCTGAGTAGACAATCGCGTGAGTGAGTGGGTACACGGGGCGTCCCTAATAAAGTGCTCAGCGAGTGTGGGTTTCTCGCCGGAAAAAAGTGCGCGAGGGCCGGACGGGAGCCCGCGAGCGAGGGGCTGAAACGCTGCCCCGCCGGCCAATCGGCGCGGCCGACATTCTCTCGCACACAATCCGGAGCTGGTACAGTTTCAAGTGCGCCATTCTACTCCGCTTCCCCCCATTATGCGGCGTTGAATAAGCGCTCGGGGGATTAGCCCCGGGGCCCTTCCAAAAGGCTATTAAAGCAAATTACAGGTGTCCCCTTACCTGAGTGGCGTGACGGACCCGGGGTGAGGTCCGCGGAGGCCGCGGGGGCCACGCGGGGGAGCAGGGGTCACCCGGGGACGAGGGGAGGGGGCCCGCCGCCCCCCCCGACTCCGGCTCGCTTTGAACTGCCGCCGTGGCGACGGCTCTGACTGACGTTACCTGCGCGCAGGTACAGAGGCCGCGACAACGGCACGAAGGACCGCGGCTTCTTGGCATAGGTGCTAATTACGCTATTCTCAATGCTAAGGAAACAGCTTCCGTGATTAAGAATGCGTGTAATACGAATAAACAGCACTAGCTCGACTTGCTGTCGTGCATCCGCGGGTGATATGCATGGCCGAAGACACTGTCACGTTATTGGTAGGTCACTGTTAAAGCACGGGCACCTTAACTAACAAGGAAATTAGCGCAGCTTGGGATGTATGAGTGTGGATTTGAGTTTTTAGATTTTAGCTGGCAATACTATAATTGCGTTTGAACTTGAAAATATATCGTGCTATATTGTCAGTCCCAAATGTATCTTTTGCTGATGAATACTTTAATTGTAATTTGCTTTCTTTTTTGTGTGAGAATAAAAGATAAGGTTGATAAGACAGGTGTTTTTTTGCGGCCTGCATTGATACACACTTCATGGTTCAACTGTTATTTCTCTACCTACGCACAGCATGGCTAACAAATCAGCCAAGTCATAACTTTCTGTACCTGTCCTGTGTATGTCCATTTCATTAGTTTGTAGTTTGATGCCTCTATTTATCCAGGTAGCATGCGTAATGTGAGTCACAAAAAAACAAAACAACTTGTGATTAGGTTAGCATGGCTCAAAATCAAAGAATTTTCATTAGGCCACAAAACAAAGTAAAAAATAATTCACTCCTGGTATTTATGTGATGGCTAACTGAGCGTGACTGAGCAAAAAGTAATGACTTCCTTATGTACTGTAAAGCGGGCGATGTTGAAGCAAGAGTTTTGGGGTTACTGCTGTAGTGGCGGACATATTCGGTACTAATATGCTATGCTAGTTAGCGCACCTCATTACTTTCGCCATCATTTTCTTCCATTCGTATATTTAACACCTTAAATGTTACTTGAGTGATTTTTTTTTTTGTTTTGTCGAATTTTTATTCGCTGGTCTTAATCTGCACTGTCGCAGGTCCCTCCGCCGAATAAGTTTAGCGTTTTTCTTTTGTTCTTGTAATCTTCCACTTCCCTTGCCCGGGAGTCTTATTTTGGACAAGACATCTCATTCAAGACTTGCATTTCATTGGCAGTACTAACATTATGCCAGTGTGACTGACCCTGAAAAAACGTTTAAAAAAAAAAAAAAAGGCCCAAAATGTGGACAGATTGCGATCCTTCCTGTTTGGGACCTGATGGTTTTTATTCTTTGCGAAGGCATGTAAGAAGTGAAACGTTTCTGGGGGGAGATCCCGATGCCGATAACTCCCGCCTGTACATTCACAGGAAACCGAATGAATATTCAGACTGCAGGGTGCTTCCTCTTCCTCCCGTCTACCCCTTCTCTCCCCCCCCCCGGCCCCGCCGGAGCCCCGAAACCCCCCTCCAGCGAAGCACGACCAGGGCCTCGCTGCGGAAGTGTTTCATTAGCCAATTACCGCTCGCAGATAAAGCAGACAGTTCCCACAGTCGGTCCTCGTAGGGGCTGCGGGGGGGGGGGGGATGGCGGGTCAAAGGTCACCCATTACTCCAGCCCCGCAAATGAGAGATCCGTCTGGCTGATTTACCCGCAGAGAGAGAGCGGGCCCCGGGACGGAGGAGCGGGACCCCTGAGAGGCCGCGCACTGTGGGCATGTGAAACCGCCCGCCGTCCCGCGGAGGCGGGATAAGATCTCTTTCATCACAACCTGAGAACGCTCGTGTCAGGGAGCGCTCTCACGTTCGGGGGGGGGTCAAGCGGGAGAAGTTTTTCCGCCATTGTCCAGCTCGTTTAGCGGGTCCGCTCGGGACAGCATCGCGAAAGATTCAGATTATGGGTAATTAAGGAAATGGCATAACCTAGACCCAGTTCATCAAGTAAAAATGATCCCGTAGCTGCCAATGACACTTACTGTTTACAGCTAATTGAGGCTGCACGTGAAGTCGCATGTGTCCTCTGTCTTTTGGAAGTATACCTCTACGGGAATATTGCTTCACGAATGATGATATCAGGTCTGGCAAACGAAATCATGTCAACTTTTGGTTTTGAAGCCGCGTTTTTTAACGTTTAAAGTTCATGCCACTGTTCAAAGGACTGAAGACTTTATGTCACAAAGATGTCATTTTCAGGAAGCATTAAAACATAAACTTAACACTACTCTGAAATCTATGTTGATAAATGTTTTGGCATCAATGGATTAGGTCAACCACTATATAGCTCAGGTCTTAACCAGATATAGCCTGCCTATGTCCTAGTCGGCAAGAAAACTTTCACTCTTCAACCAAATCTAGCCAAGTTTACACCTGAACACCTACATGGCATATCAACGGCTTTTCACGTGCATGGTTTTCAGCTATGGAAAGCTACTGTCAATCAGCTGTGAGTGACAGCTGGGTGCCAGGGAGGTGGCTGGTCAGTCACATCTCACTCCAGTAGACAACCGTAACAGCAACAGTAGAAGCTACTGAAACAGCTACTGAAATGAAAAACCAGTAGGTCAGACGGACATGCTTATACGTCCTATTTATGCAACCATGGCTGCCTTTTATTATGTCACTAACTGTGAAATATTTTCAGCGCCAAGTGGACAGTGTTCTTACACAGCCCACGTGATGACACACAGTACAGTCTGTAAGTATTTGGACTGTGACACAGATTTAGCTTTTTGCCTCTGTCTTTAATCCAGCACAATAACCTCACTGTAGGTTACAGTAGGGATTGTCAGCTTTAATTAGCAGATATTTACATCCATATCCGTGGAGGATCTGCAGCCCTTTTTTTATACAGTATCACTGTCCAAATACATACGGACTGCACTGTAGCTTCCCACTGCAGAGAAATCCACAATCACATCTCCGGCCAACGTCAAGCTGGTTAGCCAATGATTAAATTTATTGAATGAAGACATTGGGTCTTGAAACCAAGTTACACAGAAAATAGGTCTGTCTTTCTGCCTCTCCTGATTACCCCACATGTAACGAACGTCATCTGACTCAGGAAGGCTTTCTTCATAATTGTAATGTCAGAAAGTCCGGTGGAACAATGCAAATTCGGTTGTAAGAGCTCAATTTGCATAATAAGGCAGGAGGGACATCAATCAATCGATTGACTGCTCCTAGGCAGGGCAATCAGAGAACGGTGATGTAGATTGAAGAGGGTGTAGATCCACCAAGATGTTCTCCCCGGGGGAGAGCAGGGGGGGAGAGGGGGGGGGGGGAGGTGAAAAGGGTTAAGGAAGGACCTCTCTGGTCATCCGTCTGAACCTGTGTGGCACTAAAGGAGGCCCGCAACCCGACCCAAAAATGGGATTTTCTTTAATCAAGGGGAGAGAGAGAGAAACTGCCTCCAAGTCATGCATCACATCCGTAATGGGCGAACACTATCAAAGACTTCACAGATAGTTCCAAGCAGATTCGCGAGAGCGCTTTGTGACTCACAGCTTCTGCCGTTTCCTGTGCCTCTGAGCATCAAGAGACGGGGGGAATTAACAATGTGAGGTCATTCCCGAGTGCCACTAAATTGCGTGGGGTTGCATCTGCTGCTGGTTTTCTGTCCAGACGTGGTCCTGAGTGAAAGCAGGAGTGGGGAGGGGGGTGGGGGGGGAAAAAACAGGTCTTGTTTACGCTTTTCGCCCTTCATCTCGAGCTGCTTATTGGAAAAAGCGTGCGATGCTAATTCAGAAATAGCCGCACGTGAATTTAACCGGATTCCGTCGGGGTTGAACACGGAGGTTTGGAGAGCCGCGCCACACAGCCGGAGCGAAAGTGCGCAATTTGTAGCCGCAAAACTGGATTATCTCCCTGTGGGGGACGCCGGAAGCGAGCGAATGTACGTCTTGCGAGCGAAGGCTTTCATAAAAACGTGCGTGTTTCGACGTCTCGGGTTTTAGCGAGCGCCTGACCGTGACAACAGGGGGGCGACGCGCAACGCCATTCGAAAGGGCTATGAAAATGAGATGGAAAACGGGTCAGAGGACAGGGCGAGGGGATGGGGGGGGGGGGGGGGGTGACGAGGTGAGAGAAAGTTCCCGGCGCGTCCACGTGACACGGAACGGTGACTCTCTCCCTGCCCTGTAGCTGCCCTCAATTTCCATGATTAAAATGACACGGGCCGACAGGGAGGTGACAGGTGGCTCGCCGGGGAGACCGGGCGGTTGCCAGAGCTGTCACTTGCTCCGCTGGTCCAAAGGCCCTGACCCCTTGCACTACCCCCAGCAGGAGAGAAGGTGTGGAGGAGGGAGGTTAGGAAAATATCCCCGCGTCTCTCAGTGGCCCGCCTACGGTCATCCGACCGGCGTCCGCACATCGCCCGGCTCCTATTGCTACCGCACTGTCATCGGCCGGGGTCCGTTACCACCGCTTGTTCCGCGATATTAAACCCGCAGAAACGGCCTTTGTGGAGGCGCCCGGTTACCGCCCGGTTACGGGTGGCTGCGAGGTTAGGGGGACAAGGGGTTTGCAGAGCGTCTGTCCACACCTCATTGTCCAGGGGCTGCGTTAGAATACGTGTACATGGGGTGTCTCGGTGGCGCAGCCTGTAGAGCACTGACCGCATGCTTATTGCGAGCCGCAACGTCGGCGGTTCGAATCCGACCGTCAGACATTTGTCGCATGTCTTCCCCTCTCTCTCGCTCCCATTCTTCCTATCTCTCTATACTATATACTGTCCAATAAAGCTGAAAAAGGCCTAAAAAATATATTTAAAAAAAAAAAGAATACGTGTACATGCCGATGCATAAAACACCACGGCCGATCGGATGGACTTCAATGCTGCCTCAGCAGCAGCTTCTTAATTTCTCCAGTATGCAAACGTAAAAAAATATTTGATTGATTTTTTTATTTTTTATGGCTGAGCTAACACCTTTATGCGGTGAACTTAACCATCTAGGTGTTCAGGTGAAAAACCTGGCTACATTTGGCTGAAAAGTTAAAGTTGCGGGCCATACCTGGATAAAACCGGAGCTATATTTGGCTTAACCTAATATGTCAAAACGTCTCGCGACCTCAATTTTCACCGAACTAGATGTCTATATTCTGGCTTTTGTTCTCTTCTCTTGACGACGTTCATCTGAGAGAGATGGACAAACCCAAAGCGTACAGTGACACACGGAAGGCTTTTTTCAATCGACTTTGTTAAGCCGGGTGGTTCAATATTTAATTTGAACGGAGGTGAAAGATTCAGCCTAGGGGGCACGGTGGGAGACCTGGTCACCGCCCGATTTTTAAAAGAATTGAGCTTCTGGCAAAATGACGCTGTGTAGGGAGGGAACTTATTAATTCTGCCAGCGAATGCGCTTCTTTCCTGCCGCATCCCAGCGGACCCTCCCCCTCGCTGCCCCCTCCCCCCCCCCCAATTCCTTTCCCTGACCACCCTCTCTGCTTTAATGAAGGAAGTGGACAACATGGCCATATGAATCCGTTAAAGGTGAGGTCTGGTCTTAATTATACACTGGGGAAAGGAAACACATCTTTTTCAGTTTACAGCACTTCCATATGCCAGTACAAGTGCACACACACACACACACACACACATACAGACACACACACACACACACACACAAAGTGCAACAATATGCCACTTCCATCCTGATCAAACTCATTTAGTCCAATGGCGGTGTGGACGTACACCAGTTCTCCAGCAATGAGAAACACTCCTATTCGCCATGTGCTACGCTGAAAAGTGGGAGATTTGAACTCTATTTTAAAATACGGAAGAGTAAACATTGAGTGCACTGTGAAAATTCAGCTTCACTGGGAGCTCTGTACCTTTCAAGGCTCTGTGACAAATTTCAAGCCAGTTTCTGTATGTAATTACAGTTTATACGAGATAAGCCGTGATTCAACCACACCCTACACGCCGAACAGACGTGGTGAATACTGTAAGCTGTGCTGTTGTCGGGTCAGAGTACTCTTATCACTAAGTTGTTGATAGTTGTAGTTGTAGTTACTGACCTCCAGCACTTCCCTCATTATACCCTGGACCTAATGGTGAACTCTCCGTGTCAAACATCTGGAGTTATTGTTGCCGCGCACCCATGCGGAGTGTTCGCCGTGGCACGTATTGCATGACCGTTGCGATTCGCTGTAACGTAAACGATGAGAAGCAGTTGTTTCTGTCTCGCGGGTTTCCAGCGGCAGATCGTTTCTATCCAGGGCCCCAGCCAGTAACAATTAGTCACAGATGAACACTTTTACCGGTTCCTGTTGGACTGTCACAGATGTCAGTCTCTCAGCGAGGGGGTCCGTAACATTTGCATAAAACGAGGGCGAATGGAGGGCCACGAGGTCCTGGCGCAGCCATATGGAGAGGTTGTGCGCCCGAAACCTTTCCACGGCGCCTTGCCCGAAAGCACACAGGACGACAAGGGCGGGTTTCCCACGGCAACCAGTATCCCCGGAGCCGGCACAGGGAGAGGGCGTGAAGTCCGAGAGTCACGAAAGCCACACGCCGGGGATCAAGAGTGTCACGCGCCGCACCACTCCTCCGTTTACGACCGTTTTACTGTCTCGTTTATGGTCAAATCTAGTTCTATCTGCCCAAATATGGGTGAGGGGAATTGCTTAACGCTTATTTGTTTATGCGGCACACAGGTGTCAAAGCAAACACACTGGTTCGAGCAGCCCCAGGCAGTTGTAACACAAAGCAGGATTGCTAAAAACCCAGAACCCCTCCAAAACTGGAACATGGACTGAAGTAAGAACAGCTGTTCCTGGTTTTACTCAATTCATTTATCCAGCTAACCCAGTAATTCTGCTTTGTGAAAAACCCGCTCAGTGAAAAACCGGTGAATCAGTGCTCCCACAATTTATAAAAATAATTTATAAAATATATATGTCAAATCTGAGCGGCCTCTTAGGTACTAAATCATATTTCCTGGAGGGATTTGCTCATTGGACGATCTATTTGGCCGGCGCGACCGCAATATTTTATAATGTTGTTCTTTTCTTCTCAGCCAATTCCAGAATATTTATTTTTTCCCAAGACCTGCTGTCTGGTGTCATACGAGCAGAGAGGCGGTGTTTAAGTGAGCCGTTCGCTGGGTCAATGCAAAAGCGTTTACGGGCACAGCCGCCTGCCAACGGGTCCGGCTGTCCGGCCGGGTCCCGTAACCGAGGGCCCGCGTCTGTGTTTCTTGGGCCGGGGAGACGGTTGATTTAGACCCAGGACTGAGTGCCGACGGCGGTATTTCCTTTGGCTGATGGCTACAGAGCCATACGGGAGAGCCTGCGGTTCCCTCCTGATCGAATTAATACTCATTTTCCTCCTTTCAGGAGAAGTAATAATAATATTACTAATAGCACTAATGACTTTTCGTCGAGGAAGAGGAAAGAAGGACCCTGAACTCCCACACCATTTAAAAAAAAACAAAAAACGTTACCGCTTGGCTGACAGCTTGTGAGAAGAATACTGGAATTCTTACATATGTTATTGTTCACTGTGAGTCGGCTAAATCTTTCCAGGCCCCGACCATGTCCCTTCTGTTCCCTATAATCCACAAGGAACATGGATTTAAATATAGCTGAACTGAAATGCAAGCAATGTTGATTAAATAATGATTCAATAAAAAGTGCATTAATTCAGGCCAGTGCCATTCAGGCTCCTTCAGTGGGCTTCCTGAATGTTTTTTTGTTGTGTATAAAGCTCTTTTCCTCGCCTTTGTCGTCAGTGCAACAATGCAAATGTAAATGTTCTTGGTATCGTTTACCGAGGTTTTTAAGTGTGGCTCATTACAGGGCAGCCCACACTGAGCTTCTGGCTATATCCCTTTTTGTACCTTTTCAAATGCCCAGGATGGGCTAAAATGAGAACGGGCTCTTGGAGCCAAAGTCAGACTCAATAAACCTACTGATGATCCCACTCTAAAAAAACGGAAAAGAAGAAGCAGGGGTCCAGACTCGGGTTGTTAGCCGCTAATTGCTACACTTTTTCGCCATTCATGATATCAAACTGTGGTGTTAGAAGCCAGTTAGGTCGGACTAATTAGAGCCTGACTGCCACACGTTTCCCCCTCAACATTCCCAGGGTGTGTGTGTGTGTGTGTGTGTGTGTGTGGATATGGGTTCCTAGTTTTTTTTTTTTTTCTTTCAATGCCAGGAACAGCTGGCAGGAGATCGATTTTCACCGTTTCCCACTAAAGCCGGGGCCGCCGCCATTATTCTGGAGGATTAAAAAGGCCGGCCTCGTGGGATTTTCCCCTCCCGCCGGCTCCCTGTAAGGCCGGGACTCCTTGTACGAAGCCTTGCATAAGTTATAATGAGGAGTGGGACGAGTTCCAGTGCGCCCTGCCCTCCTACCGACATCGCCCTGAACACACTCTCCCTTCAGGGCCTGGGTAAGTGTTACTGCGTGTGTGTGCATCGCCCGTGTTCAAACTGAACACACTCTCCCTTCAGGGCCTGGGTAAGTGTTACTGCGTGTGTGTGCATCGCCCGCATTCAAACTGAACACACTGGTCCTTCAGGGCCTGGGTAAGGGTTACTGCGTGTGTGTGCATCGCCCGTGTTCAAACTGAACACACTCTCCCTTCAGGGCCTGGGTACGTTTTACTGTGTGTGTGTGCATCGCCCGCGTTCAAACTGAACACACTCTCCCTTCAGGGCCTGGGTAAGTGTTACTGTGTGTGTGTGCATTCGCCCGCGTTCAAACTGAACACACTGGTCCTTCACTGCCTGGGTAAGTGTTACCGCGTGTGTGTGCATCGCCCGCGTTCAAACTGAACACACTGGTCCTTCACCGCCCGTGTGAGCATTACTGTGTGTGTGTGTGTCCATCCCCGCGTTAAAACTACAAACATCACCCTGGGCATACTGTCCCTTTATGGCCTGTGTGAGCGTCACTGTGTGTGTGTGCATTCCCCGCGTTAAAACTACAAAACTGCTTGAGGTGCATCGTCCCTGTGTTTCTGTTTATCTGTTGGTGTTGTTGCTACCCTAATTGTAGCTTTTAAGTTTTTTAAGTATTAACAGAGCTAGATGATTTCATGCAGCGTGCTCATACTTTCTGAATTTTGAAGTGTTTAAAGTGTCAGTGGACACAGTCCAGTGTTCAGTGTCAAAATTTCCAGTGTTAATTCACCTCTAACAGACTACATATGACTCCAATATGTATATATTGTATACTGTATATAATATATTTGTTGTTATGGGTATGTGAGGTAATTTTATATCTTTTTTACAAATACATAAATGGCTGATAGTATCTCTGGACCAGGTATGGGAGCACAATCCCAGGGAAATAGCAACAGTAGTTCAGGAGGTAAGAGCGGTCGTCTGGTAGTCGATTTGGCGGTTCGATCCCCCCGCCCTGGGTGTGCAGAAGTGTCCCAGAGCGAGACACCTAACCCCCAATCGCTCCCAACGAGCTGTCTGGTGCCTTAAATGGCAGCCATTCGCTGTGTGTGTGTGTGTGTGTGTGTGTGTTTGTGTGTGAATGGGTGAATGAGACCATCCTCACAACATTTCCAAAAGACTATTGCCCCTCGTTTCAACCGCACAAACAGAACGCAATTTCCTCTGCGTGTACTACTGAGGGTGGAAGACTTTCTTCCCATGGGCTTCACCCAAACTAAACACGCACATGAAATCACTGCAAAAAAAAAACACTCATACATCTGAAAGAGAAGGGCAAGAGAGACTCAGTAAACATGACACAACTGCCGGTAAATACGTGAGCGGTTAAAGAAGGGAAAATAAGACCTGGATCGTAACAGAGGCCCGACACTTTAATGCAAATTACTCGCGAGTATACGTGTCGCATGACCTTATTTCCTTGGGTTGAACGTGGTGTCATTGCCTGGATTTAAGTCAATCGTTTGATGTCGTCAGCAGCTCACACACACACCCATTTCCAACAGTGTGTCCTTTTCAAGCGGGACGTTAAAAAAAACCGCCCGTGGGCCGGTCGGCCTGCCAACTATATTTCACACGGATCCGGAATATGAAAAATCAGGAGGAAAACAACCTCGCGCTGGTATAATCGTCCGAAATGGGCTTTGAACCCAGATGAATCTGGCCCGGGCGGACTCCGCATTTTGTTATGATTTGTCTCAGTCCTAATGGCGGTTTCCTAACTCAATAATTGGCCGGCGCAATCCATCATGCAGTTGTGGTTCCAGCGACAGCAGCTTTGCTGCCCCGCTCTGCTTAATTAGCAGGGCGCGACCTATGACCTGGAACAGGATATGATGCGTGTTTATTTTTCAGACACTTTACATGTTGAATTGATTTTTCCCCTCCCTTTGAAATTGTGGCTCTTGCACTTTATAAAATTGAGTCATACAGGGGAGAAAGTGCATTTTAATGATGTAAATAATATTTGAATTTTAATATTAAAAAATAGAAGCAAAGCAGACTGGTTTATTTAGAAACATTACAAGAGGAAGGGCAGCTACGTATCCTGTGCAAGATTGTAGTGTAGTTTGTCCGTTTCACATACACACACACACACACACACACACACACACGCACACACACTTTCCTGGCTATCGGCTGTGCACGAGAACGGATTTATTGCTTCTGATCTATATCACAGCGATTTGTTAATCAAATACTTTAGAGAGCTGGACAAGATGAAGTCTCGCTGGGACAAAAACATGTTCCAGGAATGACTTCAAAAAGCTCTCACTGATCAGCGTAAGCCTCTCATCACTCAGTGTTGTTCTATTTTAAAACCTCTTCTCTAAGGTTAGAAGATGCAGAATATTCCCCTGCAGTTTGTAAGCTCACATCTTCTACACACCACACTTTTCAACGGTATTATTTGCTGCGAGAATAATTCTTAATGCATTTTCTCTCGTGTCAATCTCAATCTCTCTAGTATGAAAATGGCGTAATATATTTTTTTCCGCTTATCAATCAATGGAAGGTTCCCAGCTGTAGAGCTTTGTGAAACGGTTACATGGCACGGAATTCCGGACAGCAGAATTCCGCTGTGTTAATGTCAGAATATGATGTTATGTGAATTTGCCGTTCGATCAGGAATGACGGAAACCCGGCACGGCCGCGGCCTTCTGAATTCCTGCTCTTCGCCCTCGCAGAACCTGCACTCATCTCCTCCTCCGGCACTTAATCCCCCCTTTCTTTCATCCCTTCCTCCCTCTCTCCCGCTCCCTGCCTCTTCCCTCGGCTGTTCCAGACACGGGGCCCGCTGGGATTGATACAATATTTTCCAGCGTCAATTAGCGGAGCGGCGTTGACTAACCGCCACTGTTTGTGCACCTGAGAGGCGGGCAGCCCGGGCTGGAAAAAGTGAGCGGGGGCGAGGGCTGGGGTGTGCAGAGGCTGCTGGGACAGGACTGCGGTGGTGACGGAACCTAAACGCCTCGCGGCGGACGGGGGGGGGGGAGGGTCGGGGGGGTCGGGGGGTTGAGTCTGGACAGCGCCGACCGAGACTCTCTGTTCACGCGGACGTTCTGACAGCGGAAAGCCTCGGTAAGGGGGGGTTAGGGTTAGAGGGTTCGGTTAGCGTTACTCGTGGGTGTTTACATGTGTCTGTGTGTGTAGGAAAGACAGAGAGAGAGAGTGAGAGAGAGAGGGAGGAAGAGAAAAAGATAATTAAACGATAAAGAGAAAATTTGAGAAAGGGTTGAATATCAATGAAGATAGATGACTATTCATAAAACTGCACTGTCAAGCGTGTGTGTGTGTGTGTGTGTGTGTGTTTGAAAGTGCCTTGCGGTGTTTGGTTTCAGTGTATTTTTTGTTTGCAGTGGCCAAAATATGCATATTTGGCCAGATGCACCGGCGGTAATATTGTACACCAGGTTGGCACAAAATATGTACGTTTGCGGAACTCGATGCTCTCTGGGCACAAACAGAGCTGTCAAATAAATTAAATTAAATATGCAGTGACAATCGAAGAAGCGTGTCACCTCTCAGCAAGGCACCGTGTTCTGACCCAGCAGTGCCGTATCTGTGTCAGCGGATGTGAATTAAAAATGCAACACTTAACCTCCCACTCCACTCGATTGCACAACCGCGGTATCAATGTCAATTAATTCTGGAGGTCAAGAGTTTTTACAAGCTTGGTTACCAATACCTTATGCAATACGTTGAGGTCATGCGCTGGCTTTAATGCTCGATCGATGGAGTGTATATGTATTTCCTGCAGGAAGTGAAAGGATTGTGATTAACGGTCACATTCGCATTGTAAGGGGCGCGATTTGTTAAAGGCAACAATTTCCAAATCAATGTTTTTTGTTGCGGAGGAAGAAAACTACTTCAGCTGATGCATTATCTCAGTGCGCCTCTGGTTCGCCACCTTCTAATGTAAAGAAAATGAAAAGAGGGGCTTAAAGTGAGGTTAAAAAAAAAGGTATTGTCTGCTTTTTCTCTGTATGCATACTCATATTAGTTTAACCCACCTGTTCACAAAAAGGCCTGAAGAACAACAACAATATTAACCCAAATGATAACTTTGTATTACGCGTCTGGGGTCCGGTATCGGTGGCAGTGCCGTCGCGGCAGACTGTAAACGCCGCCTGGCTGTTCGGAGTCTGATCCGAGGAGCCGTGGCTACGTTCGCGGTAGCACCTGTTCGCGTGGAGCCACGCAGACTCACCCTCACGATAAATGCGTATGACAAGGTAAACATGTCAACCTCAAAGGGAATCCCTGCACGGTCCAAGGACCGTCGAAAAACCCGTGACCGTGACCGCGAGAGACGCAGCTGACCCAGTCCGTCTTCGAGAACCCACCCCCCTGTAACTTTTCTAAGTCCGTCTGGTCGGTGGAGGACCTAGGACCGTATGGTCCAGCTCAACACTCTTCACACACACGTACACACTGACAGCCCGGGCTGACGGGACGCGGTGAGAAGTGCGCCAGATGGCTGGGGCATAGATTTTTTGAAAGGCACGGGAGACGCACAATGACAGGTATGCTGTATTCAGGGTGAATTATCTGCCCATTTTAAACTTAGAATGGGCACTAGAAAAAAGCGTTTCAGTAACTCCTTACAATGGTCGACTACAATAAATTACCCCTGAGCTGATTCACACGATGCACCTGTTATGTCACTGGATAACCCAGAATTAACATGTCGGTTTACACATAATTCACATTACCGTCTGCGTTGGTCGAGGACCAATAGATAATCGAAGACACAAGTTGGCTTGAATCATCCAATTATATGACGATTTCTCGAAAGAATTGTCAGTGGTTTAGCAAATTAGCCGTGCAACGAGAATGTTTCGTGGCTAACGTAGCCCCATTACAAACGGAGGACTTTCAACTTAGTTTTGACAAGTTAATCCCCGGCGAAACTTAATCCCCCCCCCCAACCCTCCAACCCCCCATTCCCACCCGCCACCCCCCGACCCAATTTACATGGCCAACCAATGCACAATGTCTTTCTTCAGCTCAGCTTTCCTGTAAACACAATCCAGAGGTTCCCATGAGGTGGATTGCACACCGGGTATTCGATGGCTCACCTAGCAACGCCTCTCACTCACAACAGACACACACACACCAGCAAAAGGCTGAATCAGTGAATCGGAGGGAAAAGACTGCAACCTGCATGACAGCGGCTGTAAAAAAAAAAAAAAAGGGCGCAGATAAGGGGAGACGCCCGCTCGTAAAAGACGAGGAATGCCGTCAGAGGTTGCCCGTCCCCGCGGGGAGGGCGGTACTCACTGTCGGCGTAGTTTTTCCGCCGCGTGCCGTCCACCTTGCCCGTCTTGTCGATGCAGAGGAAGAACTTGTTGGCGGAGTAGAGGCGACGCAGGCGCACGTCGCCCTCCAGGTGGTTGTAGCTGCGGGTGTGCCTCTCCAGCGTCCAGGAGCAGTTGGCGCCCGCCGCGGCGGCGGCTAGCGCCCGCAGGGGTTCGCGCGCCCCCCCGGCTCCTCCTGTGCCCCCCGGCGGGCACCCCCCGAGCGCCGTGCCGGCCAGCAGGAGCAGGGCGAGGCACGCCAGGCGGGTGGGGCTGGCGACGGAGGGGCGGCGGGGTCGCGCCGCGGGGCTGCTGCTGGCGGGCCGGAGGTCAGGAGGACGGAGAGCGGGGGCGGGTGGAGTCCATGTGAACATGGTGGGTCAGACACCCAGGGTGCAGTGGAGACAGGCATAGGGCATGGTGCTGCTGCTTCTGGTCCGGGTGTTAATGCTGCTGCCGGCGCTGCTGCTCCTGGCGTTAATGCTGCTGCTGTTGCTGCTTCTAGAACTGGTGCTGCTGGTGTTTTGCGGCTGCTTCTGGTGGTAGTGCCGGCTGCTTGCGCTGCTGCTACTGTTTTTTCTGGTGTTAATGCCGCTGTTGGTGCTGCTTCTGGTGTTAATGCAGCTGTTGGTGCTGCTTCTGGTGTTAATGCAGCTGTTGTCGCTGCCTCTGGTGTTAATGCTGCTGTTGTTGCCGTTTCTGGTGTTAATGCTGCTGTTGGTGCTGCTTCTGTTGTTAATACGGCTGTTGTTGCTGCTTGTGTTGCTGCTGCTCCTGGTGCTGGTACCACCACTGCTCTTTCTGCTGCCACTTGTGGTCACTCAAAAGCCTGGAAGCCAGGAAGCAAGAGAGCTCTCCTCTGAGGGGCTGCAATCCTCTCCCACGTCTTCTGTGCACTCTGAAACCTCACTAATAGGTCTGTCTCTTTCTTTCCCTCTGTGACCCCTTCTCTCTTCTTTTTTTTTGTTGTCGTTGTCGGTGTTATTCGTCTCGCAAATTATTTGATTGTAATTCCATTGTGAAAATAAAAATAAAAACAACAATAAGAAGAAGAAGAAGAAAAAAAAGGAAAAGGAAAAAGTCCAAACCAAAAAAAAGAAACACTTCTTGATGTTTGTTTCTCTGCCTCCGGTCTTGTGGAATACTCTGTTCCCTCGGCCGGCTCTCCCCGTTCCAGCTGCAGCGGAGAGTCCTCCCCTTTGACACTCACACCTTGCAAAGTTCCCTGAGCCGGGGCTGCGCAGGGTGGCCGTCTAGCTGATTGGCCCGTGGTTTGAATGAGCTGAATGGAAGAAGGAGAGAGGGAGTATATGTGTGCCTGTTGTGTGCCTGCGAGAGAGAGAGAGATAGGGCGAGAGACGCAGAGAGAGTGCGGGTGTGTGTGTGTGTGTCTGTGTGTCTGTGTGTTTGAGAGAGAGAGGCAGAGAGTAAGAGAGCGTGCGGGTGTGTGTGTGTGTGTGCCGGCTCGTGTGTGTGACGGTGAGGCAGTAATGGTCCTCGCTCTCCTGCGCTGCTGTTGGAGCAGTGGACTCTGCCGGGCAGGGCTTGGAAAGAGAGAGGGAGGCGGGGTCTGAATCATTCATAATTATTTGCAATAAATGAAAAAGGCACCGCTCCCCGCCCCCCCCGCCCCCCCCCCCAAGCCTCCAGCCCCCGTCCCTCCTCCCTAACGGTTTTTGGCTTTTACTGCTGCTCCATTAGAGGGACCGGTGCACTAATGTTCATTTCATTAGCCCCGCTACCTCCAGGGTTCACTGCCTGGTGTGACTGCTGTCTACCGAGAGTGTTAAATCCGGCACCTTGGATCTGTCAGAGTTCGGAAGGATGGAGGCAAAACGCTTTTAGGTGAAATCACCACTGAATTACGATTAAGGGGCGGGGGGTCGGGGCGGCTACTGACACCTGTACCCAACACTTTAGGGTAAAAGGGTTAACGGGGGGTCACGTTCGGTCTTGAGCCCCTGCGTCTCATTAAGATGTCTAAAACAATGGCCGGTCCCCCCATCGTGGCGGGCTAGAAGTGGATCGGACCTTGCCAATCACCTGCGTAGATGGTTTCCGTTAGCAACGTAATGCAGAACACCTTTTGGACTGTGTGGAGTCTCCCTGTGCTTTCAGTCAGAGAGGGCTGGGGCAGCGCACAATGTTTTTATCCGGAACAGACGGCGAACAGCGTAGGAATGGTTTCAATAAAGCCTGAAGCAATCTCCAAATGTCCCTTGTTCATATTTCGCCTGTAATCATGCAGTAATGAATTACTAAAAAGAAGGTTTGCAGCAGGTGTGTCTCCATATATTTAACCCTTTAATGTTCTGTTAAGGTAAGAATGTTCTTACCCGAGCATACTGATGTTACAATCACTACCGGTGATTGAAAGCAGTGGAGTTCCAGAAAAATCTTCCCAAAAAACCCCCACTCTTTATCCAGAGCTCTGATTGGACTTTTCTTCTTTGAAGCAAAAATATTTCTTTTTATATTTATAATATTTACTTCCTAATGAACATCAAGGCTCTGCGTGGGTATCAGGTCAGTGTCGGTTTCCTGCGAAAAGAGCAGGGAATAGGGAATGTCTGGCAGACATTTTACGACAGCCCCACTAAACGGGGAGGGGGGGGCTTATCTGCACTGAAAAGGTCCAGGCCCCAGTGATATGGAGGGGTGGATGTGTGTTTAGTGGGGTTCTACACCCATTGGAAGAGGGTTCAGACTCCCTTAACAGCTCCCACAGGAACTGCGCCCATTCCCCAGTCATAAAACCCTCCTGATCTTGAGCCTTGCTCCACTCCTTCAACACACCCTCCCCTCCCCTCCCACCCTCCCACCCACAAGCCATTCCTGTCTATCTTCTGCTACCGACTATTATATTGTCTGGGTGCAGCACTCTTCAAAGCCTGCTTTCCCCTGCTAGTGAAAACCACAGCCCTTCACCTTTTAGTTAAACTGTGCCGCAGTTCACTTCCAGGTCAGAGGTAAACCTTTCCGTAACTCATGGGGTGCGCGCGCGTCTGACTCCGTGACTGAGCCGAAGAATTCGTGTGTCACCGCCGCGTTGCACAACCAGGAGGAGAAGGGAACACTGAGCACACTGAGGATGTGTTTTTTATTAGCGTTATAAAAAAACTTGTTTCTCCATCTTTTAAAAATAAAAGGGCAATTCTCAGGACAGCTGAGTATTCACAGACTGGCTGTGGAATTGTTGTAGGGTACTGCAGCCCTGTCCTTGGAATGGAAAACAGTATTTGACTTCAAATTTGCATAGACTATTATCAACACGAGAATATACTGCATGTATTATGGTTTAATATATACTATATGCGTGTGCGTGTGGGTACAAATATGCAATATTATGCACAGATAAATATGATGTAGTTTGAGAGAAGAATAAAGGTTGCTATAAGGAGTACTTTAAGGTCAGGAGTATTGCAGTGGCTCAAATTGGAGTTAAAACTTTAGTGAAATTTGAACCGGTCATAAAATTTGGCTGAGCTGCGAGCTTAACTGGGAAGATAACAGCGCAGATTGCTGCGATTACTTTCCTTTTGTTTCGACAGGACAGAAGTCTTGTCTTATTTTTTTTAAATTTCCTTTCTTGTGAAGAGCCGCTTTCAAGGTCCCGCTGCCAATCGCGTGCCCCGTCGGTTCGCGCATAAACCCCCCAGGAAGTTCCGGTTGTTCCCCCTTCCTTTGAAACCGACTGTAATTAAACTCGCACAATCGCACAATGCTGGACGCGATCGCCTCAAAATCTGTCTGCCCCGGAGGTCAACGGCAAAGATTTTTACGTCCGCCTGAACGTCAGATGTGGTGAGAGATTTCTTTATTGTGCCCTAGAAGCAGATGCTCGGTTGCAGTGTGAGAACCAGTATCCATTCCGCTCCTGGACATTGTTACAGTCACCCTCTCAATTATTTAACGGTGTTACTATCAATTAAGTAATTCCAGCGCTCGAGTGAAAAATGGAGAATGGAGAGGCCCTCTCACCCGCTCACCTGTTCCCCCGGTGACAAACGGTTATCAACAATAGATTGGTGTGTATTATTCCAGTTAGTGAAAGTAATTTTTAGATCAGGCTATACCTTAAGCTGTCCAGGCAGTTTGTGGGTATACAGAATTACATCTGGTGTTGCCTTTCACTTTCTGCAACAAGTGCTTACTGGAGTCACATAAAGCGTTTTAGAAACACCAACCTTTTTTTTTGGCGGTTTTGCGATTCGTCGTAAGAGCTTGCGCCGGATTTGCGTTGATCTGTACCTGGGCATTGGGGGCATTGGGGGTGTTGGGGGGGGGGGGTGCTTTCTCTGCTACGAAACGACAGGACTCTACAGAGTAAAAGAAAGTCTGCTTGTTGGGAGTGGAGACACCCCCCCCCCCCCCGCCTCGGTGTTGTCTCCCGGGTCCCCGCACTCCTGTAGGCCGCACCCTGCACCGGGGCAGAGCAGGAGGATGTTCACAAGCACAGGAACCTAATCCCTCCCAGCAGGGATCTAAGCAGCTCTGTAAGTGTATGAATGGAGATTATATCTCTATAATGAGCTCTGTTTTGTACCATCAAAGTCTTCAAAAGGGCCCCGAAATTCGACCTCCCTCTTAGCGCTCCGGTCGTAATAGCTCCTATTATTAATTGTTTTCTCTCTCTGTCTCTCTCCCTCTCTCTCTCTCTCTCTCTCTTGCTAACTCTCTGACTCACTCCCTGCTTCTCTCCCTCTCTTTCTCTTTCTCTCCTCATCTCTTTCCTTTCTGCTCTTACAGCCGTCATTTTCCCTCCATGCACCTGTTTTTTATTTTTCCTTTATCTTTTCTTTTCCTTTATCATTCTTCGGCTTTTTCCGGGTTTAAAACTAGTTTTTGCCCCTTTTCCAAAACAGAAGTGGATCCACTCTCACTTCATACCAAAAGTCAACCTATGACTACTTTTCCAAGAAGCAGTTTCACAAGTCCTTTCAGTAATTGTCACATGACTTTCATAAACTATTTCTATTCCGGGAACAGAAATTATGCAACCTGGCTCTTTATCTACTTTCCAATTTTAGACTTCCCGCGTACTCACCAGATAGCGGCAGTACCTTTGCATCCCAGCACCTGGTTGATCGCATTAACATCTATAAGATCATACAGGATGTGATCGGACCGCCATACGGACATCTGAGCTACGGTCTGTGAGTTTGCATACGCCACTGCGTGACCATTGTCCATTGTTGCTGCCCCCCCCTCCCCCCCCCCCTTGATTAAATGGATTAGATATCTGATGGAGCGTGGTGTTCTGAGGAATGTCCGGCCTCATCAGCATCCTGCCAGTCTCACCAGACGCGTTGATCTGAGATATGTCACGGCCGGCGAGAAGTCGGGCCCCGTCCTGACCGTGCCCCGTGCCGTTTCATTCGAGAGTGGTTCTGGACACCCAGGATGCAGGTCAAACGCGGTCCGGCTTTTTCGGGATTACTTCTGCCACTTTTCGCAAAGTTTGGCAGGTTTGATTTTTGCGTGATAGGCGTGTTTGGAAGCCTTTTGAGGTACCTGGTGTTGAAACATCAATGGAGAAGTAACATATCGCTTTTCATGAGCTAGAGTATGCACTCTTATGAAAAGAGGAAAAAGCACAAATGCTATTGCTGGGGTGTTACCGTATAGGTACATAAAATTGTTCCCTTATCCATATCCCTTATATATAATTCATTTGTACTTTTTTTGTTCTTGGACAATGTACTCATTTGTACCCAAATTTTGGAAATTTGATCACTGAAGAACAGAAATGCACCTCCACTGTCACTTTATTACTGAGAGCGTGCCACAGTGATATCACATATTTATTTAATCACTAAATGGCTTCAGAATGATTCATTAAAGTTGGGCTATTTTAGAATATGGTTTAATGACCCAATTTAAAGTCCAAGCAGGGAGAGTAAACTGTCGTAACCTCTCTGGTCAGTGTACAGTATAATTAGTTAACCATTCCAAGTATAACAATTTAAATTTCACTTCACAACTGTTCCATTGGCCGAGCCAGCCAGGGCCCAGAGGTCTTACCCTGAACTACTGTGAAACATGTGACCTCACGGGATAATGTGATACAGAGAGTTCAGGCCTGAAACTGAAACCAGGTTACAGTAACATAGACAACCTCTTCTGAGCTCTGCCTTATATACAATAGCTGTGCAATCCTCAAGACCATGAAGATTTAAATTATCTTTTTAAAATATTGTATGCACACTAACAATGGGAGTTACTGGTTTACAGGTTCAGTGAAACAGAAAGTCATGAGTAAACCTCCCTTTACTTTTGTAAAGTACAGCATACGTTTATCAAAGACACAGCAAAGTATTACATGCTGTGCTAGAAAATAACAGAACTTATAACATGCATATTATATATTACGTGTTATTTAGCTGATGCTTTAATCCAAAGAGATTTGCAGTTGATTAGATTAAGCAGGAGACAATCCCCCCTGGAGAAACATGAGATTAAGGGCCTTGCTCAAGGACCCAACAGATGTATAGATCTTATCATGGCTACACCGGGGCTTGAACCATCAACCATCCAGGTCCCAGTCATTCACATAGAAATATGTGGTTAGAATGTTCTGGAGAAAAAAAACCCTACTCTAAACTGAACATTCTAATGCTGATGTAACAATCAGCGCTGGTGATTGAGAGCAATGGGGTTCTAGAACACTCACTTTGAATTCTGGAAAAAGAAAACGTTCCAAAAAAACCCACTCTTCAAAGGGTTAAATCTAATAATTGAAAATATTTCAAATATAAGCCCACACTGGATGTGCTGGTAATGTGAATTAGAGGCATATGACGTGCTACGCTGTGATGAAGGATCGTCTTACTGCATTCAGCTTTCCCACAGTGAGTAGCTGCAGATGTTTTAATTTTTGAAAAAATGTTTACATTGATTTTAATCCATGTCTGCATCACGGTATAATTTGCTTCAAGGCTTTTTCAGGCTACACGTTCCTTGTTACAAATCTTAGCCATGAAGCAGTCCACTTTTGTTACATTGAACATACTCCTGATATACGACATATTTTTCTTTTTTTTCTTTCTTTTTTTCTTTTTATGTCTTTGATACAATGCAACCACATGCTAATAATTGCCCATTAGGGTTCCATGAGCAGCAAATGCTAATCATTTTAAACAATACTAAAATTGGTAGATTAGTCTTCTATTCCCATTTCTAACCACCATATACTTATTACTAGTTTGAACATTTTCTTTCTTTCTTTTTGAGCATCCATTCAGTCTAACTCTTTTTTTAGGATTTCATTTTTCATGTGTTGCCTATACTTTGGTGGACTGAGACATGGTCCTCCTACTTATATTGAACATTTACCATTATTTGTTAAATGTCTGGTATAGACTGATATACCATAGATCTATACGCGATATATGTACAAATGTAATCACTTAAATATCTGAAAGAAACATTTTTGTCAGACATGAATTTCTAGTTGGAATTTGCTTTTCATGGCTTCCAGTGTGACTTCAGACCAATGTTCCCTGAGTTCATCTCGGTGTAGACCTAGTAAATGTACAATACATACACAGACACACACACATCACATGCACACACACACACGCACACACACGCTTTTGTTTAATTGCGGAAAGCTTCTTTTCTTTTGAAACATTTACACCCATGCATTTGCAAAACACCAGCAAAAAAAAAAAAAGTTACAACCAACACAGTCTTTTTTTGCTTCTTTTTTTTTTTTCTTAAAGCATCTTTCTTAGCACTCCGGCCCAGGTGAAATCCGGAAACACAGCCTCCATATGCGACATAAATAAGCAGCACAAAGGTGTGCCGAGGCTCCGGATGATCAAAGTTTGCCGGCGGTGGTGGTGTGGGCTGAGTCTATTATCAGGGGGATGAATGGCTGTCCTCTCCCTCTTTGTGGGGCCCCCGGCAATGACTGTCACACCGCCGCAGAGAGCAGCTGCTGACGGAGCAGCCACATCAAACAGGGCCCCGCCGTCCAACCGTAGCGACAAACGCGCTGTGATCCTCACCTACGGGCCCCAGGGATCCACACCCTGTGATCATCACCTACGGGCCCCAGGGACCCACACCCTGTGATCATCACCTACGGGCCCCAGCGACCCACACCCTGTGATCATCACCTACGGGCCCCAGCGACCCACACCCTGTGATCATCACCTACGGGCCCCAGCGACCCACACCCTGTGATCCTCAGAGACCCACACCCTGTGATCCTCAGAGACCCACACCCTGTGATCCTCAGAGACCCACACCCTGTGATCATCACCTACGGGCCCCACAACCCACACCCTGTGATCATCACCTACAGGCCCCAGCGACCCACACCCTGTGATCCTCAGAGACCCACACCCTGTGATCCTCACCTACGGGCCCCAGGACCCGCACCCTGTGATCCTCAGAGACCCACACCCTGTGATCATCACCTACGGGCCCCACAACCCACACCCTGTGATCATCACCTACGAGCCCCATGACCCATACCCTGTGATCATCACCTACAGGCCCCAGCGACCCACACCCTCTGATCCTCACCTACGGGCCCCAGTGACCCACACCCTGTGATCCTCAGAGACCCACACCCTGTGATCATCACCTACGGGCCCCACGACCCACACCCTGTGATCCTCAGAGACCCACACCCTCTGATCCTCACCTACGGGCCCCAGTGACCCACACCCTGTGATCCTCAGAGACCCACACCCTGTGATCATCACCTACGGGCCCCACGACCCACACCCTGTAACCAACACCTTGTGATCCTCACCTTGTGATCCTCACCTACGGGCCCCAGTGACCCACACCCTGTGACCCACACCCGCCTCCGCGGATCGACACCACCAGGGCGCCGAGAGCAGATTCGCTCTGCGACACATCGCTCGTACGCTGGGCGTACACCCTGGAACGATTGTTGGTGGCAGACAGGGTGGTCTGAGTATCTCAGAAACTGCCGATCTCCTGGGATTTTCATGCTAGTCTCTAGAGTTTGCAAAGAATGGTGCAAAAAAACAAAAGAATATCCAGTGAACAGCAGGTCTGCAGACAAAAACGCCTTGTTAATTAGAGACATCAGAGGAGAAGGGCCAGACTGGTCAAAGCTGACAGGAAGGTGACAGTAATGCAAATAACCACACATTACAACAATGGTATGCAGAAGAGCATCTCTGAACACACAACGTATCATAACTCTAAGTGGATGGGCTACAGCAGCAGAAGTCTAAAAAATAAGTCTAATAAACACCTAATCAGTTACTTAGGGCACATTTCATTTACCTCTGCCAGTGAGTTACCTGCCAACACTTTACAATAATATTACATTATTAGTTTGGCATGAGCTAATGTAGTTGTAAACTAACTAATCACTGGCAGTGAATATGTGCTGTTTGTTAATGTATTTGTGCATAATTATTTCATGATTACCAACTAAGTTAGTTTATGCTAATTCATGTAACCTTCTAAATTGTGATTAATTGTACAAAACCACCTGGCTACATACTGTCACACTTTTAAATATTGTTCTCATTCATTTTTATGCTCAGTGAGTGTACAGTCCCTCCTGTATCATTCAAGCCCACAAGGTTTTTCTGTTTTCTTTTCTCATCAATCACATAAATTCTAAATTTCATTTTTCACTGCTTATATCACTAGCCAATCATCATTATTACAAACACTTGTGTTGTTGTATGTATCATGTATGTGTTATTTTTTTTTTATTTTTTTTTTTTGATGGGGTAGTATTCATTTAACCCATCGTCAAAGAAAACACAGCTCTAGTTCTACAATGCCTATAGGAAGTAGAATAGGTTGTGAGTTAAACATAATTAAGGATGACCTTGACTGGGATTAGGACAGAGGGCGCCTCCTACTGGTCTATTACAGGCCAACAGGCAAATTCCTTCAGGCCAAGTGCGCCAACAGTCATACTTTTAAAAATAATGTATTTCATATTGCTAATGAAGATTTTCTCAGGGATCAGCAGGAGTGTCTTCATAGTTTATCGATATCTAAAGTATTTGAAATATATTTGACTCAGATCTGGTCTATTAGGCAAGCATTGCCCTGTATATCTTCACCATTAGCCATTCCCTACAACTATCTATCAAAGCACTACACACATTTCATCATTAGCTTCTCATAAAAATGCATGAAAATGAATGAACAATATTTAATAGTGTGACAGTATGTAGCCCGGTGGTTTTGTACAATTCATCAGAATTTACAATAAGGTTACATGACTTAGCATAAACTAACTTAGTTGGTAATCATGAAATAATTATGCACAAATACATTAACAAACAGTACATATTCACTGCCACTGATTAGTTAGTTTACAACTACATTAGTTCATGCCAAACTAATAATGTAATATTATTGTAAAGTGTTGGCAGGTAACTCACTGGCAGAGGTAACTTAAATGTGCCCTAAGTAACAATGTTCTAGATTCTGTTCAATTCCATGGCACTGCGTGTGTTAATGTAGGCTACTTTACCTAAAAGGAAGTCAATCTCTAATTACAACCATACACTTATTTGTGATAAGTATCTTTAATTGCCTGGGGGAGTGTAGCTCATTGCCCACTTTTATAACCTGTCATGGAAAAAAATCTCACTGTGTATTTATTGAGGTGTCATTTTTGTCATTATTCAGACAGGGATAACCAAAAACATGTCTCAACCTTTGCAGGACTTCCTTTCAGCAAAAAAAAAGAAGAAAAGAAAATCTTGCGTAGAGTGCCACCCCTCCCTCTGTCTCCTAACGAGACCAGCAGCTGTCTCATTAAAGCAGCCAGCTCTGCCCAAGCACTTTACACCTCTGGCCTGTCTCCTGCAGGGCAAAGGTCACCACTTACTTATGATAACAGCAAAAGAAATGTTATGCGAGTCAAACTCAGACGAGGCTTTCTCACGAGCAGGGATCGCACACGTGTTCACGTAGAACTGGGAAACACCAATATACTTTGCCAATGGTTCAGATGAAGGCTGGCTATCCACTCCTTTTTCATTTTTGCAGTTTCAACAACAGAAACATGGGTTTTAGTTTTTAAATATTTACTTTTGTCTATGCATGTGGCTTCCAGTTGAAAAAAAAAAACACATTTATTGAGCTTTTCAGTTTCCAGTAGTTGGTCTGTCAGCACATTCTAAAATGGTAATATGAAATAAAAACAATAATCTCATAGTAACATATTCATCTCTTGATTAATATTTTAAAGGTTAAACCTTCTTAGAGTGAGGCATACAAACATTATGTCTTCCGACTTCCGAATGCGGTCAGGTTCTGTGTATTAACGGATTTGTTTTTGAGGATGACGATGGTGTGGACATGCCTGTGGGGTCTGCAGTATGTTATCAAGAAGCACCATTCATAAAATGTAATTGCCTCAATTAATAAAATTATAAACACACACACACACACACACACACACAGTAGTGTGCTAGTAGTTTAAATAACTTGATCAAGGCCCTTAACCCCACATTGCTCCCCGGGCGCTGCACTGTGGCTGCCCTCTGCTCCTAATAACTAGGATGGGTCAAATGCAGAGGCCAAATTACCCCACGGGGTTCAATAAAAGGTATATTATTATTATTATTATTATTATTATTATTATTATTATTATTATTATTACTACCATCAAATAAATTCCACCCTCAAGCCCACGTCATGAAGATAAATAGATTAG
This sequence comes from Conger conger, assembly GCF_963514075.1. Classification (NCBI taxonomy): domain Eukaryota; kingdom Metazoa; phylum Chordata; class Actinopteri; order Anguilliformes; family Congridae; genus Conger; species Conger conger. The sequence continues at coordinate 10,388,691 of NC_083763.1, read as the reverse complement.
ACTCATAGTACTACGTATATGAAACAAAGTGTTCAATTTCTCAAAGTTCATGAATAAGTGTACAGTATTAATAGATGGTAGGGTCGAATTACAAGAATACAATACATGTACTGTGACAGTTTTCAAGACTTGTGAAGTAATTGGAATTGTAACCTGTCTCGAGCAGACATTTCTGTTTCACAAAGGCCACCCTCAACCACAGAACACGGGTGTCTTGCCAAGCCCCGACTACGCTGCCCCAAACACCTCGGTTGAAGTGACAGGTACTCCAGCCCCACCCGAGCGCTCAGCGGCGTGGGATGTGCACACTTTGATCTCACTCTGGCACAATGGACTCCCGACAAAACCGAGAGGACGTTGTCCATCCGGTTATCAAAAAAGGACGCCCGAGGACAACGCCGGAAAAGGACACGCAAACCTCAGAATCACGCGTCGTCCTTTTGAGTTAGCGGTGCGTAGCTTTTTAGCTTCAGTGCGGTTGTTCTATTGTTTGGCAAACCCTGTAAAGCCTTTTATCTGTAAACAAATGTTCCAAGATGTTTGCAGTGTGTTGAAAAAAGCTTGATAAATAAATACTTGGTGAGTTTTTGAGTTCTCGCCTCTCTTCAGACTTGCTAAAATGTACAGCCTCATATCCTAATATATGTCTACTATTTAACTAGCTAATTAGTTAGGATTTTTGTGAATTATTTAGGATTGAATGAATTACGAAAATATTTCTGTGGTGATCAGAAATTATGACATTCTCACTGTACCTGTCTTACAAAACCGTCCATGTTGCCAAAGAATCATGCACAGTCGCTCCATCAAAAGCCTAATTTATATAAACAAATTCCAACCAGGGACTCAGCTAAAGTCCCCAATGTTATGTCCCAAAAAGCACCAGTGTTTCAATAACAAATGTGATTGAAAATAGATACAACCATGCCACAAAACATTTAGTAATGAATACATGAGAGAAAAAATATAGTAATAGATTATTACTGGACAACAGCACACCAAACGTATATAAAACTACAGTACACAAAGCATGTTACAGGGCTGTATGGAGGCCAGAGCTTGCAGTTACTACTAACATTATCTGGAAAATAACTTAACTTTCCCCCAGAAAAACATTGAATCTATTACAGTTATTTAGCTGCCGGTTGATTTAGCTAAGCAGGGGCCAATCCCCCTGGAACAAGGGGTCAAGGGCCTTGCTCAAGGGCCCAACAGCCGCACAGATCTTACTGTGGCTACACTGGGGCTTGTTGAACCACCAACCGTCCAGGACCCAGTCAACGCCTTTGCCACTAGGCTATAGGCTGCCCTAAAATGAAGACATGAAATGTTCAGTAGGCTTTGACTGAGTGAAGAACAGGCCTGTAACACAGTGAAACCACAGACACCAATGTTGCATGTAGGTGGTGCGTAAGTAGCCAGGTTAGCTAACGCACGGGTACCACTGTGTTTTACAGTACTACTCTTACATAATTCTGAAGTGTTTTCCGCTTTTGCGCTACAATGTGTATGACCTGTGGAAATAAAACTTTGAATGGAAATTTTGTTTTTACTCTTTAAAATGACAGGAGTGCAAGGACAAATAACAATATGTGGAATTGTGCATTGATGCATGGTACTATAAAGAATTAGATCAATTGTTCGGTTGACTGAACTGCAATATGAGAAATTGCCACTAGATGACACCACAGCAAAGGCAGCATTGTTCTTGTTCATTGAAGAGGCAAATGTCAATGTCAAAATAAAGTAAATAAATAAGTCGATAAAGTCAAAATTGTATCATATATTAACGTTACGTTCAACACATAGCCTACTGTCTGCAGTGCACTGAAAAGTTGGTTTGGGATAAATGTGTAGGCCTATATTGAATAAAAGTTATATATTTTACCATTTACTATTTGCCCATATTTTAAAGACATATTAAACAATGTAGTATAGAAAATAATAGTTTTTCAACCAGAAATAGAATTGTAAGCACCGTTTGTGCACTGTGCCGTTTTGTGATTGTGCTGCCATCTACTTGTTGTTAAACGAACTGCGGCCAATTTCCTTAGGCTCATCGGGAGTTAGAGATAGGGTGTGGATTGAACAAGATATGTTGAAATAAACGAACATTTACGAAAAATAATTGTCACAGCAGCTAATGAAATACCTTTATTTGCTGATCTCTGTGATCACACATTCAAGACCTGCCATATCTTTCACGAAGTTCACAGCTGATATCAAGTGAATATCAGAGCTAGGCCAACATTTAGTTAGATCAAATGTCACAAAGCAACAATTCGTACACAGAACAAAAACAATTCCTAGTAAAAAGTATTCTAAAAGTCAATGGTAGCCTATAGTGTAAAGATGTGTACAGTGTTTTGTATATATTTTTTAAAGCTATATTCATAGATTAACTATATATTCCTATGTACAGCCTACAGACTTCCAGATTCTGCGGCATAATTAGCTTGTCACAGTGAAGCAACCACAGGTAACAATCCCCTCACGTTTTACCATAGTTTTTTCCACAAAGCGCGACACTGACAAAGTTGAATGTATCTGTGTTCATCTAGCAGAGCCTGTGCTCCCTTCTCTGTGTTCGTACAGTTTTGTCTGTCGCAAAATGGCAACTCCGTGTGTGAAACAAATAGTGAGGTAACATGCGCTGGACTTTAATGTCAAAATGTCTCTATTGAGAATTTGTGCCTTTTCTAGATGTCAGACTGCACGCATTTTATTTGAAACAAACCCAAGGCATACATTTTATTCCGATCGATGCCACGTCTTTGTCAGAATACAGAATGGCTGTCACAGGCGAATAGCAGGTAAGTCGCCTTTGCCATGTGTTTTTCGTGCACAGTGGCTTGGTGTTGTGATTAGTTAAAACCCTTTGCAGTTAACTAACTGGTACATTTTATAAGAAGACTTGGACGTGACTTGCTAATTGTGTTAGCTAATACCTTCTTTTATGCATTATGCATTATGCATTATGAAATCCGCTAAGATGGCTAGCTAGACAGACAACCTGGTAAATTTGCGAATAAATTTAATAAATAATTTAAATAAATTAGCTGTTATTCATTCAGAAAAGGTAATCGTTTTGAATCCTGCCCTTTTCAATCTCCCCCAGAAACCCCCTGGACAGCATATCGGAGGAATTATTCAGCTCTAATCCCAAAGAAAGACGATGGAAAAAAAAGATTTTGGGAACAATCTCACCTCTTGGATGGTACAGTATTGCTAACAGTAATTTCCAGTTGTGTGTCTAGTGACCTTATGGAAACAAGCCTTTTTTTAAGTTACAGTATTGTTTTTATTAAAGGTTTTAAACGGTGATCAGGTTTATTTAGTGCATCATCATATGTCCTTCTAATATAATGCATGAAAACTCTGCGTTCTTGTTCAATAGATGATACTTGTGTTTTAAACCTCACATGATTAACTTGGGGGTCACGTTTTAATGCGACGCCTGCAAGTCATATGTTTTGTTTGAAGTGATCCTACATCGCACGTCTATTTGACCTCAATGTTTATTTTATTGAGACTTCATTACTACGATTGGCTGTATAGTATATTCCAGTCAAACATTGCTGTCGTGTGCCTCTGTTAATCGTCTTGACTCTCAGTGAATTAGAGTAGTTGTATTAGAAAGTTGTATTAGAAAGTAGATGAAGCTGAAATGTCTCTTGTCTGTCTCTTGTCAGTACTGGAAGCCCGGATCCAGCAGCTGCAATCTGATGTTTTTCTGGACATCAAGCACTCAGAGGTGCAGTTTGTTAACTTCTCCCAGGCTGGGGAAAAAGTTACCCCAAAGAAGGGCCAGACCAGCTGCAAGAAAGAGGGCCCTGACCCCTCACCCCAAAATTCCAGCGGCAAACACTGGCTTAAGAGACTGAACCATGAGAAGTTGACTCGGGAACAGAAATTTCTGTGCTACCAACAGGAACTGAAGGGAAAAGGAGGAAAAGGAAAGAAGGTAAACCTCAAAACAGTAACACCTGCATGCACCTGCTAGCCATGTCAGAGAAAGTAATATCTGACTCAGAACTAAGCGTTACATTACATTACAGTCATTCAGCAGATGCTCTCACCCAGAATGATGTACAATAAATAGCAAATTAGAACCAGGGACAAATGCATTGAAGACCAGTTTTCTTGAAGTACAGTTCCAAGTCCTTGAGTGAACACATAGATAAAACTTGAACCCTTGAAGAGTACATTAACTTTCCGAGTAGCATAACACGGTTGGCAGCTAGAATACCAAATAATAAAATAATTATACACCCAGTGCAATTATAACCTATAGCATACACTTAGCATACATGGCTAATTGTAGCAGTGAGGTAGGGAGGGAAAGGTGCCGCCTGAAGAGGTGAGTTTTCAGTCTGCGCTTGAAAATTGTCAAAGACTCTGCTGTTCTGACATCCACAGAAAGTTAGTTCCACCACCGTGGATCCGGAACAGAAGGGCAGGTCAACGAAGGGCAAAGCATCGCCCCTCAAGGAAGACTCGAGTCTCGCCAAGGTGGACGGGGAGATTCGCCCCAGCCCGCCCCACAAAAAAGACTCAAGCCTCCTCAGCCGGCCCCAAAAGAAAGACTCGAGTCTCACCAAGGTGCTCGGGGAGATACGCCCCAGCCCGCCCCACAAAAAAGACTCAAGCCTCCTCAGCCGGCCCCAAAAGAATGACTCGAGTCTCGCCAAGGTGGACGGGGAGATTCGCCCCAGCCCGCCCCACGAGAAAGACTCAAGCCTCTTCCGCTGCCCCCACGAGAGAGACTTTAGCCTCTTCAGCCGCCCCCACGAGAAAGACTTTAGCCTCTTCAGCCGCCCCCAGGAGAAAGACTTGAGCCTCTTCAGCCCGCCCCACGAAAAAGACTTGAGCCTCTTCAGCCCGCCCCACGAGAAAGACTTGACCCTCTTCAATCGGCCCCACTCGAGCCTCGCCCCAGTGGAAGAGCTGTACTGGGACACTGCCATCTACAATGAGGCCCAGGCTAACGTGCGCTGCTTCCTCCAGGCCTGCATGTTCACCGGCGACATTGAACGAGCCCACCTCTGCCTGATGAACCACCACCAGGTCCTCTCCCGACGCAAGCTACTCTCCATCGGAGCCTATAACTACCTGATGAGGGTGTGGGCCAAGAAAGTGAGTCCTAGCTCTGAGCATTAGATCGGTGACTAGTCTTATCTGACACATAATCCAAAAAAGGAGTGGGGTCATTATTCAGCATGCCTGGATAACAGGCTTGTGGGCCTTAGTGCTCTGCAGAATTGAAGTGGTTAGCATGATGCTAATTAATGCAGACCTGGGTTTTGAGGTTCACCAGATTCCATCATTTTTGTTCATTTTTTCAAAATATTGTACAACAACACATCTCATCAATGTGTCAGTTTTGTTAATTCATTTTTATTTCAGTTAATTCATTTTTGCTATCCCTACTCTAACAAAGCAGAAAAATTGTTTTTTTCCCTAACATAATACAGTTATATTTTGATGGGAGATCAGGCTTACACTTCCTACTGCAAATGACCCCTGCTCTGATAGCATCACATGTAAAGCTGCCCTGAGAAGGTATTCCAATACATATCCTATTGTAACATAGCATATATATATAACTCCTATGGACCCATGAATATTAATGTAGAACACATACACTCACCAAGCACTTTATTATTTGTACTTTATTACACCAACTTATTCATTCCATTATCCAATTGTGTGGCAGCAGTGCCCTGCATACAATCATGTAGATACGGGTCAGCTAGTGTTCACATCAACCATCAGAATGGGGAAAATTGTGATCTAAGTGACTCTGACCGTGGAATGATTGTTGGTGGCAGACAGGGTGATTTGAGTATCTCAGAAACTGCTGATCTCCTGGGATTTTCACACACACTAGTAATTTTTTTAGAGTTTGCAAAAATCATATGCAAAAATCCAGTGGGTAGGCTACAGCGGTAGTTTAAAAAAGTTTAATAAATACATACATAAAGTGCTCGCTGAGTGTACATCAGACTTTCAGTTTAAACCACCCCCCCCCCCCCCATACAAGAAATCCCTTTACATTGCCATCAACATTAAAGAGTGTCTGTAGTGATGTATTTATTAAACTTTTTAGGTCTATAGATGATAATGGTAGTCTTCAGAGGTCGGTAAGATCTCCCTGTACATGGCGATTCATTCATTTATCACTTAATCAGAGTTTATCACAAAAAAATAATTATAGTACACTTCATAATTCACACTGCTGGAGAATGACCTGTCACTTAGAGGTGAGAATTGGCTGTAAATTCACCAGCGTCCCGCCTCTCCTGTGTCAATCGCAGGGTGCCCTGCACGAGATTAGTGACGTGTTTGTCCTGCTGGACGAGGCGGGTATGAAGCCGGATCTGGGTTCCTACGTGGCTGTTCTGGAGAGCCTCGGCCGCTTCCCAGACTACCCCGAGTCCATCATCAGCAAGTAAGCGCATCCATAATACCTTCATTCATATAGCACCTTGTGAACATTGGCTCAGGAGGTAAGAGCGGTCGGAGGGTTGCCGGCCCATTATTGCATTACATTATTGGCATTTAGCAGACGCTCTTATCCAGAGCGACGTACAGTTGATTAGACTAAGCAGAAGACAATCCTCCCCTGGAGCAATGCAGGGTTAAGGGCCTTGCTCAAGGGCCCAATGGCTGTGCGGATCTTATTGTGGCTACACCGGGATTAGAACCACCGACCTTACGTGTCGCAGTCATTTACCTTAACCACTACGCTACAGGCCCTGTCCCACCCTGGGTGTGTCGAAGTGTCCCGGAGCAAGACACCTAACCCCAAATGGTGCCTTTGAACGGCAGCTAATCCCCGTGTGAGTGTGAGTGAATGAGAAGCATGAAGCATCGGTGCTAATAGCTCCCCCTTGTGGAGAATCTTCAGCATGCTAAATATGAGCCAGCGAGTATGAGAATGAGTGAGATACAAGCCAGGTCTATGAGGCGCTTTCCATCTTTTGGTAGAATACAAAGATAAATCCAGTGATAACGAGTCGATTGTGCATTGTGTTAATAAGTTTAAAGAAATACATACGAAAGAACCTTGTGGACGGCCTGTAGCATAGTGGTTAAGGTAAATGCCTGGGACACGCAAGGTCGGTGGTTCTAATCCCAGTGTAGCCACAATAAGATCCGCACAGCCGTTGGGCCCTTAATCCTGCGTTGCTCCAGGGGAGGATTGTCTCCTGCTTAGTCTGCTTAGTCTGTACGTCGCTCTGGATAAGAGCGTCTGCCAAATGCCAATAATGTAATGTAATGTAATGTAACCTTAACGCCTGTGTTCAACAGCCTTAATTGAGCAAGAAATTGGCTGTAACAAAAGCCATCATACACAGGGGTCCCCTCAGGATCGAGTTTCAGATCCACTGACATAAAGGGTGCTTTTCGGACCAGTGTGCCCATTCAGGAAATAAGTAGTAAACCATACCCGATTGGTCAGGTACATCCATGATCTCCATATTTTCCACAGCTTACCTCTGCAGTGATTGGTGGAACTGCATGTCTGTCTGCTAATCACAGCTATAGATTCCAGTTGTTGTTCGTTACGGCTCAGTTTGTGATTTGTCGATAGGTTGGGGACATCGCCAGCTTAAGTTTTTTTTGTTGATTTCCAGGGGAGAGTCATAAAACCGTGGACACATGACAGGGGGAAGCAGATCTTTTTATTTTTACGAGAAGGGGCTTCTGGAAGTAATCTGGTCTCCATAAGTTAGTGTTTTCTACAAAAGAGAAAATTTAAAAAGCCAACTTCCCTGACAACATCCAGACATCTGGAGCTCACGTATGCCCGTGTTCTGGTAATGAACTGTCAGCCCTTCTGTGTTTTAGCTGTCGGGCCCAGGGTGATTAACACTGACTGCACATTTCTAGTAAAAGAACCCGGAGTTGCTTGAAAACGAGTGTTGAACCAGTCTATCTAGTCTTCACTTCAGACTGCTGTAGCACTGCATTCGTTTAATTTCAGTTGTCATTAACCCTGCATTGCTCCAGGGGAGGACTGTCTCCTGCTAAGTCTAATCCACTGTACGTCGCTCTGGATAAGAGCGTCTGCCAAATGCCAATAATGTAATGTAATGTAATGAGATTTAGGGGTGCTTAATACTGATGACTTTGTCAGTCTGCTGGGATATTACTGCCCCCTGGTGGTACACAAGTGCCATAATGTTCCAGTAGGAGCCCGGCGCTCTCCTATTCTGGGCCGCACCTGCTTCTGCTGTATCCAGGAAGGAGAGGCGCTTCTGCCGTCTCCGCACTGTGCACAGCTAGGACAGCGTTTCTGAGAATATGTACTTGTCCTTTCGTATCGGACGACTCTACGTTTCTCCTTTTGGGCCAGATTTTATTATAGCTTTTCATGGCGCCTCATCAGCTTAGCCACGTAGCCTATGTGGAAACGGCTCCGTCTGTGTTGCTAGGTAGCGTTAGGCCCGCTTCATACAAAGCTGTGATGTGACTGGACACGCTAGAAAAGGTTAGCTTCAAAATAAGGTCAAAGTTTAAACCAGTTTAACCCTGATGGCTCTCAACTTGGCTTGTTTTGCGCTGTGTGCTAGCCCAGGCTTAGCGCTGCTGCCAAGTCAGGCTCCCTCCAGAGCAGCTTCATGGCTCGACGCCGTGTCGAGCGTTTTGACGCTAATCATGTGAAAGCGGCCTCGGTCTAAACTGAACCGACGGTCTTCATCGAGCTCCCTCGCACTGCGCGGTGGAGTGGAGAGACACTGCAGCCTTTCCCGCCCTGTTTCACACTCGCTTCCTCGAGTGGGACCTCCAGGGCCAATCGGGGCTCTTGACCACCTGCGCTCCCGGGTCGTTGTCCCGGTCGCCGCGGTAACCGAGCGGCAGGAGCGCCGCGCGGCGGAGAGCTCGCCGTTCGACAGCGGAGGCGAGCCGCCCGCTTCTCGCTCTCTCTCTGATCCCCTCCGAGACCGCCGCGTCTCCGCGCCCGGGGTTGGGCTCCTCTCAGACCCTCTCCTCCGAGCGGCTGGTTGAGTCATCCGACGGAGGAACGGGAGGGAGGGAGGCGGTCCCCAGGGGAGTCACGCACAGCTCTCCCCGGCCGGCGCACTGCGGTGCGGTGACTCACCCTCCACCGCGGCTCCGCGCTGGGTCCACAAAGCGCCGCCGTCCGGATCCGCTCACCCGACGGCGGACGGCGACGACGGCACACCCGTGCGCACACACACACACACAACGCACACACATACGCACACAACGCACACACATACGCACACACATACGCACGCACACGACGCACACACATACGCACACACATACGCACGCACACGACGCACACACATACGCACGCACACAACGCACACACATACACACACACACACAACGCACACACATACGCACACAACGCACACACATACGCACACACATACGCACGCACACGACGCACACACATACGCACGCACACAACGCACACACATACACACACACACAACGCACACACATACACACACACACAACGCACACACATACACACGCACACAACGCACACACAATGCGCACACACACCCGTACACACACATGCACACAAACACACACAAACACACAAGCACACACACACACATACACACGCACACAACGCACACACAATGCGCATGCGCACACACACCCGTACACACACACGTGCACAAACACACAAACACACAAGCACACACACCCGTACACACACACACACACACGCACCCATACACACACATGCACATACGCGCATACACACACACACACATATGCACCCATACATGCACACACACTTACAAACACACATGTGCATACATATGCACACACAACGCACACAGACACATGCACACACACGCATACGCACACACATATGCATGCACACACACATACAAACACATACGCACACACACACACACACACACACGTGCGCGCGCACTCACACTCATAGTCACACACAAGCACATAAACACACACACACACACACAAACACTACTGCAGTCCCCATTATGGAAACTGCCAAATGTCACCCCCTGATATATGTGACCCTACAATCTGAACTTCACATCCGTATATCCATTAAAAACATCCCCCAAGGACTTGTTAAAGTGGCCTTTGCTTTGTTTCCTTGGAATAAAATAAAAAGGAATAACCCTGTGGAGGCCAATTTTATTGACAGGTCAATAATTCATCAGGCTTGTGAACATCATCTGTGGCAGGTGTGGGGAACCCAACCGGGGCACAGTGCTGGTACTGACGCTGAACAGAAACGGCGAGCTGAACCATCCAACCCGTATCAGCTCAGTGCCTGCAGTCAGCTGCCGGGTATGGATTGAGGGGGGCCAATCTAGAGAGAATGAACAGTTGAATTTAATGCGCTGTAGCGTGCAGTATATCACAGTGTTAGTGCTGTAATGTGTAGCGGGGACTGAGTAGCTCGTACAGTGTGCCAGGTAGGGAAGAGCCATTTTAGGACTGGAAACAACAACTGATGTTTGACTGCCGATGCCAGTACCTTCCTGCTTTAGCGTACAGCCCGTATGCTAACCGCAGCCAGGCAAGGCTCTACATCCATGGCAGTAAGCACTGATGTCAGCTAATGAAGGAAAAATATTTCATATTTATTACTTTATTATTATAGATCCATTATTACGCTGTATCTAGAGAGCTACCGAGTCTCTATACCAGCGGTCTCAAACTCCAGGTGGGGCCGTGTGGATGCTGATTTGTATTCCAGCCGCTGATCTCGATTGTGTAATTAGTTCAGTTATTTGCTGAATTAGGGCTGCAGGTTTGCACACAGTGTAAAGAAAGTGGAATGCGTTGTTTGTGTTGTCCAAATAACAACTGTTGCTTGTGTTCTGTGCTTTGATGCAGTCAAACGCATATGGCTGAATGAGTAATTGGGATCAATGAAGGCAGCATTCATTGGTTGGAATGAAAACCTGTATATATGTGGCCTTCTGTGCTCTGTACTGTAGCTTTGCTCAATCATCTGGTTAGTAAAAAAATCATTAATTAATAAGCAGTAGTTTAGATGACCATGATAAGGAAACTTGTTTGAACGTGCCTTTCGATGTTTTCAAAGGCAATCTTGGCTGGGAAGGTACATTCTTTGTCATGTTGCGAATGAATGCCCGTGAACAGAACAGCAAATGGCTACCGCAAAGCACCACAACAAAGCAGCATTAACATTGTATAAATCTCTCTGATGACTGCTGCTGTTGTCAGTCCAGTGTCATGCTCTCTGATAAATAAAATAAAAAATAAATAAAAACAAAAATGTAATTAGTTTTAAATGAGGTAATGTTGAGTTTATGTCCGTTTCAGTGGGCCACATGGCTCAGGCAGTAAGAGCAGTCGTCTGGCAGTCGGATGGTTGCCGGTTCGATCCCCCGCCCGAGCTGTGTCGAAGTGTCCTTGAGCAAGACACCTAACCCCCAAATGCTCCTGACGAGCTGGTCGGCGCCTTGCACGGCAGCCAATCGGCGTCGGTGTGTGAGTGTGTGTATGAATGGGTGAATGAGAAGCATCAATTGTACAGCGCTTTGGATGAAGGTGCTATATAAATGCCAACCATTTACCATTTACCGTGTGAGAATGCCCAGATAGCTGCGTTAGCTGTGCACAGGAGTGTGATGTCATAAGCAGCTACGCTGAAGTCACACTGCCGATAATTATGCAAAAGGCTGGGCCGCCATTGGACAGATTGACTGGCCAATCAAAAGGCTAGCTGTGACAGTCTCTGGCTGAGGCTTACCAAGATGCAGCACTCACGGTCCTAGTTCTAAATGCTGAACCCATAATCAAAAATCAAGGAATTAACTTATGTCATGTGAGGTTTACTAACTTGGAGTATCTGGCAAACTTTAGTCTGATTTGTGTGTAATTTATTGGCAGAAGCCTCTTGTGTTATCCCGATGAAGTGTCGACTGATTTTAGCCGGCTTGGAACATGTAATGTTCATTAGCAAAGCCCAGTCAGCCTTCTCTGAAGAGATTTCCGGAGAATTTAATCAGGCAAAGTTGCATTACGGATTAACCGTTTAATTAATCTGTAAGCACACATACCCCGAAAGCACAAAGGCAGAGGTTTAATTGAGACGATTAGAAAAGCTTTAAAATAATGAGTGTTCATTTGAGAGTGGGATTTGTTTTTGTTTTCTGAAATTTCTACAGATATCATAAGCCACGGGGGGGAACGTTCTTCCTCTTTTCTTCCTGGTACAGAACTAAATGAGCTATTTTTTCATATTTTCACAATGCACCCGACCTCATGTTCACACACTTGTTATTTACTTAGCACTGCTGCCTTCAGCAAGCACTGAACACGTTGCAATGAGGTAAAATGTATTAGAAGCCATGCTGGCTTATGTTGGCTCATACCAGGTTTTGTATCACAAAGCAGCAGCCTGTATCACAAAGCAGGATTACTGAGTTAGCCGGATAACTGCACTGAGTAAAACCCCGGCCCCCGTCCGAATAAGTAAAAAGAGCTTTTCAGGTTTTACTTTTGCAGAGTTATTTGTCCAACTCAGTAATTTTGCTTTCTGGAACAGGTTTCAAGATTACTGAGTTAGCCGGATAACTGCCGAGTGCAATCCAGAAGAGCGCTTTTTACTTCAGTTCCAGATTTGGGAGGGTTGCGGGTTTTTGCTCAGTGCAGTTATCCAACTCCGTAATCCTGCTTTGTGACACAGTCCCCTGCCGTGCCCGGACCTACCGTTTTTCCCCAAGACCGCAGAAGCATCGATCGGTATGTCGGCCATTCTTCGATAAACGCTCGCTCTGAGTGAAATGTAGCTTCCGGACCGGTTTCGGCCGCAGGTTTCCGGCCGCGGGTTGCGTACAGCCTCAGATTTACGACGTGACATTTACGTCGCCGCCTGGCATTAAACACTTCCACAGCTCAACTCCAGCCTCCGTACGACGGGAGCAGCCTAACGAATGACCCAGATTTTATCTGGAGCGATCGCTTTCTGCAGAGACCGGGGAAAATGTTAAATAGATTAACGGTGCCAGAGTTATTGTGACTGATATGTTTTGCTGAATGAAGCTACTCATTTTGGGGAACTGCACTTTGGATAAGGAAATTATGCGCTAATGAAAGGTCTTGCTGTTGCAGGAGTAGTTATTTATGAGCAGGCTTTCAAGGATTTATTATTATTATTATTATGTTGGTATATACTACTGTTTTTTGCGAGTATTGCATTAGGTATGTCGAGTTATGCGGTTTGAGTTTTGCAGTCATTCATAATATCATTCCAAGAGCTTAACAGTTGCATTATTTTGCTAATTCCAAGCTTTGACCTTTTAAAGAGCCATTATTTGTGAATGAAGCTGTTGAATGTCCTCTAATTCCTCTCCCTCTGACACTGTAAATGGACGAAGGCGTGCTAATGGGACTTTTGATCGATAGTGTGCACCGATGACTCGCGCTGAAGGATCATGTGACCGGGGGCGGGGCTTGCGGTGTGGTGTCAGTGGGTCTGCTTGATTCCTTCTTCCAGGAAATGAATGACAGGCTTCTCCAAGGTTCTTTCCTTTAAATGCCAAGCACCTCATGGAGATGGCTTGTATCTCTCCCTCTCTCTCTCTCTCTCTCTCTCTCTCTCTCTCTCTCTCTCTCTCTCTGTCTCTCTCTCTCTTTCTCTCTCTCTGTATCTCTTAGCACTTGTGCTTCGTTGCATCGATGACACTGTGTATCCTTGTTTTAACCAGTTGTATTCTCAACCAAGACCCTCGTCCGTGACTCCATGACACCTTACACATCCAGTCGTGCAGTTTGGCGGGACATGTTGCGCACGTTGGCTCCTGGGTCATTTGTTTCTCGTTTTCGGGCAGGCCGTATCGGTCTGTCTGTGCTCCGTGTGTTAGTCTCAGAGGTAATGTGGCCCCTTCAGAGACTGATGACTGACACTGTCTTAGACAGATTTGTGAGGTCATTTAGTGGCAGTGGGGGGGGAAAAAAGACACAATATATAATATAAGATAAAAAAGTAGAAAGCAACCGAGCGTCTGCATCAACTGCGGCGTTATATGAATGAGTTGTTTCTGGGCTCATTCCATCGAAGGTGGGACGGGGGGGCGGGTTTGATTTCCTATTTGTGGAGCCGATCCTCGGAGCTGCTTATTCCCACAGGAGATTGGGGCGGGGGGGGGGGGGAAATAGAGCCCTCCGTATCTCGGTTTCCTCACGGTGGGGGGGGAGGCTTCTGCCCGCACGGCCCAAAAACCTCTATTGGTTTTCCAGGCTTTTGTTCTCCCGCCGGAGGAAAATCACGAGGCGGGGAGTCGTTCATCCATACGCGCATCGCGGGATGACTTCCCGGGAAAACTGGGTCAACGGCAAGATCAATAGCCCCCCGGCACACCTCGCCTCCTTATCCGCCAGCTCTGCTGTTGTTGGTTTCTTTTAATTTCTTTTATTTTTTACCCCCCACTAAAATGGTAATGAGTAAGTAAGGAGCCCGGTTTGGGGTTGCCGTGGATATTTTTGGGTTGTTTATTTGAGAAGCGCAGCTTTCCCTGCTTTGCGTCGCCGCAGAAGAGGGTGTGGTGGTGAGGTCCGGGTTTTTGAACGCTATTGGCCGTGAGCGGACGGGCCGTGGTGTGTCGCCGGGCGGATAATAGAGTGAGGGACGGGCGAGGCTTTTTCTCAGGCCACTCCCTGCAGTGTCATTGGATGGAAGTTAACGTGGGGCCCGTTGATTGGCTGTGTAATTGTCGTGGACACGGAGCCCAAACTGGGCGTTTTTTTACATTACATTAGATTAATGGCATTGGGCAGACGCTCTTATCTAGAGTGACGTACATTTGATTAGACTAAGCTGGAGACAATCCTCCCCTGGAGCAATGCAGGGTTAAGGGCCTTGCTCAAGGGCCCAACGGCTGTGCGGATCTTATTGTGGCTACACCGGGGATCGAACCGCCGACCTTGCGGGTCCCAGTCATTTACCTTAACCACTACGCTACAGGCCGCCCCCTCTTTGATGGACACCCCCTCGGAGCAGCCGAGTCATGGCCCGTTCGGGTTGGTTGGGTGACAACATTGTACAACGGTTGGGGATCTAACTCGGGTTGTGACTTTGAGTCCCAGGTGATCCTGAAATCCTTCAGTAAATACTCCATGCCAGTGTTTTTTAAACTAGGGGTCGGGACCCAAAATGGGTGGCGGGAGGGTATATGGTGGGTTCCGGAATGAGTCTGCTAGGTCAAGTGGAATCAGTTTTATTTGTGTAGTGCTTTTTACAGAAGGCTGTCTCATAAAGGCGCTTTACAGAGTAACAGGAGGGCTAGAGAAAAGGGCAAACACCGGTAACGCAAAAAACCGCGCATTACAACAGCGGTATGCAGAAGAGCATCTCTGAACGCTTCAAACCTCTTAACTGGATAGGCTACAGCAGCAGAATACTTAAGTCTAAACAATATCCAATAAAGTGATCACTGAGTGGATGTGTTTTGGTGGCTGTCTGTGAATGAGAATGTAAATCCATCTCATAACAGCTTTCCAACCTGTCGATGCGTAATGAGCGTTCACAAGCTTGGCGCTATTTACCAAGCTTCACATTTATTCATTATTTTACACTATTTTTCTGTTTCAAATCTGAGTCTGTCAATGCCACCTCTGCAGTGTACGCTGTCGCTACCTATTCAATACTATTCACGCCAAACAAAACTGCTGCCGCCCGAAAAAAGGAATTATCACATCCATTTTGTCATTAGAATTCAGGTGGAATCCACCGACGAGGTTTGGTCCAGTGCTGTGTTTTTCTTTCTTTTTTTTTCCCCCACCGAAAGTCAAAGGAGGGATTGTGCGTTATTCACTGGTTTCAGGCTACAGTGCTTTTATCTGCCAGTCCGAGCTTCAGAGCCAGAATGGCTGAAGTGAAGGAAAGATCCTCCAGAGACGCAGGCTGTGTAGAAGCAGTTTCCCAGCCCCCCCCTCCCAGTTTTGTAGCACCGTTCTGCGATATCGGGTGTACAAATGAGACAATTTTCAAGACACAGAATGGAGGTAGTTCAGAATGAGCACAATTTAAAACTTGAAAATGTAGTGAAATGAAGCGGAATCTTTTATTGATTTGAACTGAATATTGTACGGTGAGACGGTTATTTTTTAAATTGGCTTCTCTCCTTTTTTCATTCCTGTGTGATATTTCGGTGATGGGCGATATTTTGGCCTTTATGAAAGCAGTTTTTTGTTCTCCGTTTTTCTAAATGTCATTTTTGACCTTCCTGCATTTTATTCTGTAGCAGTAGTGCCAAGACATGCACTTTAAAAATATTGAAACTGCAGTATTTCGCCTTGTCAGCCTATAACCTTGAGGTTTCTGAGGTTTCTCTGTATCGTCGATGGGTGGAGGTGTGTCCACGCCTGTGAAGTAAGGACTCAGGTTTGGATTGGTCCTCCAGATCAGGTCGTGCACTTCCTGTTTCCTGGAGCCGCCCCACCCCTGCCCTAGGTTGTTGTTTTTGTTTTTTTTTGCGATCGTCAAGGTGACAGCCCGCAGGGTTGTCACCCAATGACAGCGCAGGGGACAGAGTGTAGCGCAGGAGCAGGGCTGGCTAATCGATCACCGTAAGGTGACACCGATGACACCCATGACATTGCTCTTCTGTGCTGGTGTCTTCTTGCTTACTGTTTAGCCCTGCAGAACATCTCTGTTCTCCTCTCTCTCTTTCTTTCCCTCCCTCTCTCCCTACCACCCTTTTACTCTACCTCCCTCCCCCCTCCGTCTCTCCCTCTCTTTCTCACTGTTCTTTTTCTCTGTTCTTTCTTTCTCTCCCTCCCTTTCTCCCTACCATGCGTCTACACTTACCTCCCTCCCCCTCTCCATCTCTCTCACTTCTCTCTTTCTCTCTGTTCTTCTTTCTTTCTCTCCCTCCCTTTCTCCCTGCCACCCTTCTACTCTACCTCCCTCCCCCTCTCCTTCTCTCCCTCTCTCTTTCTCACTGTTCTCCTCTATTCCTCTCTGTTCTTCTCTTTCTTTCTTTCTCTCCCTACCACGCGTCTACTCTTACCTCCCTCCCCCTCTCCATCTCTCTCACTTCTCTCTTTCTCTCTGTTCTGCTCTCTCTCCCTCCCTCTCTCCCTACCACCCTTCTACTCTCCCTCCCTCCCTTTCTCCTTCTCTCCCTCTCTTCCCTTCCCTCTCTCCGTACATACTCTTTCTTTCACTCCTCCTCTACCACCTTCTCTTTCTCCCTGTTCTCCTTCTCTCACTGTTTCTCCCCCTCCCCCCTTTCTCTCTCTCCCATTTACCCACTGCCGAGTGGCCCTGTTCCAGCCCTCATTCCCTCTCTGCCCTTTAAATCCACACCACACCACATGCCTGTCTGTCTCTCTCTCTCCCTCCCTCCCTCCCTCCCTCCTGTCTCCCTGGCGCTGCCCTACTCCTGTCAGCCGCCGGATCCTCCCCTGTCCTCCTCTCTTTGTTCAGGAGAGGCAGGGAGAGGAGGAGGCCTCATCCCCTCTTCTTAGAGAGAGTGCCCGTCTGTGCAGGAGAACGGGGGACAAGACTAATGCTCTGAGTGAAAGCAGCTGCCAGCCTGGCCTGGAAGCGCAGCCTGGTGCTATATTATATATGTACACACACACACACACACACACACACACACATACACATACGCATGCACACACTCACACACACACACACACACTTACACACACACATACGCATGCACACACTCACACTCACATACACATACACACATACGCACGCACACACACACACACACTCACACATACACACACACACACATACACACATACACACACACACACACACACACACATACGCATGCACACATACACGCACATATACACATACATGCATACACACACTCACACTCACATACACACATACTCAAGACACTGGTGCTATATTATATGTGTATACATACTGACACGTATGCACATACACAGACACAAACACATACACACACTCACAGACACACACACATGCTTGCACACACACATACGCATACACACAGACAATCACGCACACTCACACCTGTCCAAGTGTTGGAATCTGTATGTGCAGAAATAAACCTGCAAAAAAAAAAAGGTAAACATTTCTGAACTGCTTGAGGAATTGGGAGCGTGTGGCGTTGTCTGTTAATTGCAGTCGTGCTGGAGGTGTTCCGGCATTAAAGCAGGATTTCCTCCAGAAGGTAATTACTGGAGCATTATTTAATCACTGTCTGCCGAAAGGTGCGGAGGGCACCGGAACGTTCTCTCGTTTTCAGAGGACGACAACGACTAGATCTCCCCCACCCTTCCTCTCCCGCCTGTAGTTCGCCGGATCGCCACTAGAGGGCAGCGCTGATACACCAGACCTGGGTGCGCTCCTGCCACAGAAAGGGCCGGTTGCGTTAGAAACAGCCTCGCGCATCTCAAACACGGCCCTTCCCTGTTAACATAACTGCAGGCCGAGCATGCACACACCTTAGGTGTGTGATTGGGTGGCTAGTGAAGCTGACAGCTGCAGTACCTTAGGGTTATGTACAGTGTTGGCTGTTACTGCTGGTGTGTCTGTGTTTATCGTACTGAGAAAGCCGCTCTTGTTTCTCCTGGCTGCTTTTCGGCATCAGTGTTCTTGTCCGGCCGTTCCACGAGCGCGATGCTGCAGAAAGCCGGTGGCGCACTGTGCGGTCATTGTGCAGCGGACTTCAGGCTGTGTGTGGAGGCTGTCTGGCTGGGGACGCAGTGCAGTGCAGTGCAGTGCAGTGCCGTGGACGACCTGGAAGATTTTCTTTATAAGAAAGGAGGAAGGACGATGCGGATGTCCGCTCCGGAGACTTTGAACGGCCGGGCGTGGGAGGCAGTCGGGGTGTAGGTTCGGGGTTAGCCTGAACGGATTCGCCGGGCGGATTCGCCAGAGCTCGCCCAGGTGATGAAACGGCAGCGTAAGAGCGAGGCACGGTGACCTCTCCCTCTCTCCACATCCCCCCAGCGGGGATGATCAGTGCCTCTCTCCCTCTCTCCACATCCCTCCAGAGGGGATGATTAGTGCCTCTCTGCCTCTCTCCACATCCCGCCAGAGGGGATGATCAGTGCCTCCCTCTCTCCACATCCCTCCAGGGGGGGGATATCTCAGTGCCTCTCTCCCTCTCTCCACATCCCTCAAGCGGGGATGATCAGTGCCTCTCTCCCTCTCTCCACATCCCTCCGGGGGGGGGGATATCTCAGTGCCTCTCTCCCTTTCCCCGTGCCTCCACAGGGGAATGATGAGCTCCTCTCTCCCTCTCTCCCCGCAGGTGTGTCCAGCAGCTGCAGGTCGAGGGCTATTCCCTGGAGGACCTGTTCCAGTACCGCTTCCACCAGGACGAGAGGGAGTACGTGCTGAAGGCCGTCCAGACGGCACTGCCTGACTTCCAGCCCAGCGTACAGCCGAAAGCCGAGCACTGCGCCTCCCCTCTGGTCAAAGACTTCTACACTGAGGTACTGTCCGGGCCCTTTCCGCCGCGCCCCATTACATTACATTAAAGCTACGATAGGTAACACTTTTGCGTTAAAACATCGTTACAACACCACTGTAAATCCCTTACTGTCATTGAAAAAGGCTCACTGGCATGTCGACTCGCCCTCTGCCTGTGTTTATAGTCCTTAAATTCGGGGTTTCATAATATGCAGTAGACGCATCGACACTCTGCACCAAAACATTGTATAGCTGTACAATAATTCAAGCTCGTTGGTTGAAAATTGGTTCTAACTGTCACAGCCAATGGTGAGGGGGGGGTTCACCGTCAGCGTGTTCACAGAGAAGGGGGAGGGATAAAAAGTGAGGGGGATTGTTGCTGCAGTTCCTCTTGTGACCGTGAGAAGTCTGAAATGACCTATTGTACCTTTAAATCTCCGAAGAGCAGGTTTTTGGGAACGCTTTTCTGAATTCCCAGCCGTGTTCACTTGAGAACATTCTAGCCATGTATTTGTGACCTTAGCACCTTAAAGGGTTATTTAGCTTTCAGTAACATTCGTCTTCAGAGCAACAACGTTCGGGTACTCTAGCGTGAGTGCGGTGCATTCGCCTGGATTACAGTGTCACCAACAAATGTACAGCACGTGCAAGTTCAGTACAGCACTGTATGTGAAGAATGTCAACTGTGCTAACCCCCATCTCGTTTTCTACAAGGTGACAGTGTCTCATTCCTGATTCATGAGACCTGGTCACTGTCCCATTCAGTCCCAATATAGGACAAGGCGTGCCTTTGTGTCTGTTAAGCTGGCCATTAAGCCATGCTTCAGCTCCTGTGTGTATGATGGAGGTTTTTATCTGGATTGGCCTTTAGTTTCCAATTTAAATTTCATAGACTAGAACCTTATACAAACCGTATGCTAATATACACTGTAGCTATTCATTGTTGCTTAGTAGTGTCTGTATTATTATTATTATGATTATTATTATTAATAGTTGGCAGCACGGATGGTGCAGTGGGTAGCACTGCCGCTGCACAGCAAGGAGGTCCTGGGTTCGAATCCCCGTCGGCCGGGGCCTCTCTGTGCGGAGTTTGCATGTTCTCCCCGTGTCTGCGTGGGTTTCCTCTGGGTACTCCGGTTTCCTCCCACAGTCCAAAGACATGCAGGTTAGGCTGATTGGAGAGTCTAAATTGCCCATAGGTATGAGTGTGTGAGTGAATGGTGTGTGTGCCCTGCAATGGACTGGCGACCTGTCCAGGGTGTATTCCTGCCTTTCGCCCAATGTATGCTGGGATAGGCTCCAGCCCCCCAGCGACCCTGTTCAGGATAAGCGGGTTAGGATAATGAATGAATGAATGAATGAATGAATGAATGAATGAATGAATGAATGATTGAATATTAATAGTTAAACAGGATTGATCTTTGTTCTTAATTGTTTCTAAGTTGAACAAAGAAGGGCGTTTAGAATATCTTTAAAAAGACCGTCTAGACACACAGAGAAAATTGAATCTCACGCCTCTCAGCTTCCTGCAGGAAGAGGTATAGCGCGTTGCTATGCGGAAACAGCAGTGGGGTGGGGCGGGGGGGGCACAAAGGGCCGTAAAAATCAGCGCTTTAGGCCAGTACCGGAGCAGAAACGTTACCGGGGCGCAGAAACGATACCCGGGCGGGGGAAACGCGCCGGAGACAAACTCGCCGAAAAAAGCCAGCGGAGAGACGACCCGTGAGCGATCTGAGTGTCGGTCGCCACACCACAGGCCTCTTCCGTTATTTTTAGAGTGCGCGAGCGCTATTACCGGGACGTGCTGCTTGGCTTTTTCACACGGTTCATTAACAGGATTTTGGAGGTGTGTATTTTTAGAAAACCATGCAACACTCTTCGGTCCATTTTATTGTGACGAATTTGGAGGCTGCCGTAAATAATTTGAAATTCATCTTCGTGTAACTAGGCAGAAAATTTTTATAAAATATACTCCTGTAACTGGGGTGCTATAAACTGGATCACAATTTGAACAGGCCAAAGACATGTTTTTAACGGGACAGGAATTTCACAAAACCGTGTTGCATTTCTAAATTAAAACAAACTTTGTGCTGAAGATCTCTTTAATCCCAAAACCTTAACACTGGATTTATTCTGCAGAATTAAAATAGTTTGGGCCAGTGACTGCACTCCTTTGTATTGTAAGCCATAAGCCAGTAGGCCCAACGTGGACTGGGAGAGAGTGTGTATGCAGGGACAGATGTGTGCGGGTGGTGTGTTACACGAGCAGAGGGAGAGGGGGAGAGAGAGGAGGAGAGATGGTGAGGGAGAAGGGGGGGTAGAGATAGCGAGGGAGAAAAGGGGTGGAGTGGGAGAGAGGGCAAAAGAAAGCAAGGGAGGGGAGAGAGGGAAAGAGAAGAAGAGGGAGAGAGAAATGGAGAAGGGAGCAAAAAATAGAGAGAAAAAGACAAGCCTATGGACAAAGAGGGAGGAGAAAGAGAGAGGGAGCGAGAGACAGACAGAGTGGGAGGGGGAGAGAGCGAGAGAAAAAGAGAGAGGGAGAGGGAAGGAAGGAGAGACCACAGCTGCCTCCTTCGCACCATCACTGCCAGTCATCTGAGAGCAGGGCACGGCTCCCAGCGCATCGCCACGGCGACAGCCCGCTGTGTAGCCCACAGAGACGCGCACTCTGTCCCCCAGTCTGGACACCGGCTGTACCGCGCTGCCCAATTCATCACTTTTCCAATATAACATGGCAGAATGGTATTAAAACTAAAGTCTGTGTCATGTACCGCGCTGAGAGTACGAGAGAGTGAGACGTGAGAGTGCCGGCTGCTTAAATGTACATATACAGTGCCCTCCATGAGGTTTGGGAGAAAGACCCGTGGCTGATATGATAGTTGCATTAATAAGTAGGTGTAATAAAGTAAAAATGTTCCTAAAAAAGTGCTCGGTGAGTGTATATTGTAATTATTTACATTAAACCGTGTATGAACTGCGTCAACAAAACGGAACCACTCTCAAGGATAGAGCTTCACAACCGTGCATGATGTCATGGCAGAGTCAAGAGTCAGAGATGTCTCCCTATATTAAAATGTTAATCGTGTCTTAGCTGACCACGGATATAATTATGGTTCTATGAATTCTGGATGACCGCTAGAACTGCCTCTGGCGGTCAGTAAGAATTAAATAGAGCTCTGTATAACAGTTGCTTTCACACTGCCCGGAAAACCATGTCAATTCCAAAGGTGTGAATTATAGTCTGACATCAAAAGCCTGCTTAAAAGCTACATTCTGGGTCTGTGACCAGAGTCAGATGCAGCCTTCTGGCTTTCATGCTATATCTGGCTATATCTTTTAGTTAGGCTCACTGGGGTTCCCTTGGTGAAGTTCCCATGTCTGCGACAAAAATCATTCACGATTCAGTGTTACGAATGTGTGATATGAATGCCTAACGTGTAATATCAGTATGTGCGCCGAATCCGGCTGCGGCAATGACAGATAAGCAGCGGAGTGCGCTTGCGCTATTGTTTATTACCCTTTCCTGCCATAAACAAGGGAATCATCTTTCCTCGCCGTTTGGATCCTGCTCCCTGTTGTGACAATCCAGACCCAGCGTGAAAGTAGCCTTTGATGTGCGTAAAGATAATATCCCTACAGACAACAAGGCCCGCTTAAATAATAAATGAACGACATGTAGAAACATTCATCGTCCCACAAAAGTGCCGCGTTCTTCCTCGTTTGGCTTCCGTCGGAGTCGCTCTGTAATGTTCGCTCAAAACCCGGGCCTTGCGCTTTCAAAATAATGAACATCGCGTGTAATTGAAACTTGCTTCTCGCGTTATTAAAAGCTGCGAAGTTGACCGGTTATGTCCCACCTCCTTTCCACTGGCTCATCATTTTCGATTGACCCGCTGGGGAAAAAATGCAGTGGACACAGTGGTGTCCATTCACCTAATTAGGACACCCGCCATTGACACGGAGTGGCAGTGCGTGGGCGTTGTTTGCATGCGTGGTGTGCGCCACAGTCGCAGATGTCAAACCTATGGACTTGGTGACGTCATGATTTAGGAACGTCTTCGTGAGAGATGTGTTGTGTGGGTGAAATGCGCATTTGTTTAGTATAATTTGATAGGATATTGAAGTAGAATGTTGCACTGGAGTCTGTGTTGTGTGAATATCAGTTACAGTAAATATTCAGGAATATTCAGTTCAGTTCAATTTCAACGTTGTATTATTTGTACAGTATAGAGCTCTTTACAGAGACACACACTGAAAATAGGAGTATTTGCAGAGGGCTTAATCTCCCAAAAAACAGCATGTGGAAAAAAAAAAAACTCATAAGTGGGAAGAAAACAACATCTGGCTGGCCCATTGTCAGTATTTAAAGTTATGCTAATTAACTTTAGTTAATGCCAGACCCACGGACTGATGTTCATTCCTCTCTTATTACCATTTTATAATGAGCCGTTTGTTTCCTTTTATTGTCTTCTCTCGCTCAGTTTATTGATTCGGGGGGCGGGTAATGTGCCGTGCCCGGAGAATCCGGCTCGCTTCCAGAGTGCGTTGTGACCTGACCGCGCTCTCGTTATTCACAACGCACCCTGTGCTTCGCGCTAACATCACGCGCCAAAGCCTTCGTGTTTTTTGGCGGTTTTTAAATGCTGCTTGCTGAGAATGTCTGCAAACTTTTTAAGGAATATAGTAGCAGTGTAATAACGAAGCAGTCATTAAATAAATGTCAACCTGAAATGAATTTAAATGTGAACCTGAATATTTTGGCCCCATAATGCATACTGGTGCACCCTTGCGGTGAAGTAAAGTGTGTCTGTGTCTGTGTGTGTTTCAGAGGGACAATGTGGACTATCCTAAGATAGACTTCACCCTGGCAGAGCTCCGGGAGAAGTTCGGCCAGCAGCTGGCCGTGGAGCAGAGCGACACCATCACCATCGACTCCGTGGAGGCCACCAAGCCCACCACCGAGCACATGATCAAGATGGTACGCAGTCCACTTACGAGTACGAGACACGAGACATTAGACGCCTGGCATGCAACGGCTGCCAGTGTTAAAAGCTATATTGTGTGTGGTTGTGTTGTGTTCCATGGCCCAGTGGGTGGGGATGTTGCTATGGGGGGGGGGGGGGGAGTCATGAAAAAATATATATATTACTTAGTGTTTTTTTTTATTGAATTTTTTAAAATAGTGCAATTTGATTATTGTTATTATTATTTCCCTTGTGCCTACAGACCCTGCTTCACTGCATTTTTCCTATGAGTTCGCAGCGCACACATTTACCCGCCAGCGCTTTCTTGTTCTCGTCTCAGGAATATATATTTTTGCTTAAAGTATTCAGTTCAGAGGTCTGTCATTACGCATTCGGGGCCAGGTGTGAGAGTTTTGGGAGAATGCGGGAGGCTTCCGCGCTGGCATTTACAGTTGGAGCCGCGCGATCGCGCCTCCTGACAGTTTGTCAGGGTCTGAAGCGGTGGAAAAATCCCACGTGGCCAGACGGCGTTTGCATCCCGATGAAGGCTGTGATGATGCATTCTAATCGAGCCCCCGCTGAGCTCGCCGCTGCTCACCTTCGCTGCCATTGGCCGGCGTCTCCGACCCAATCGCATCTCTGCCCCGTGCCGTCGGCCGGGCCCTCGCTGGCATGAGGGAAAAGTCATCCCCTGGATGATCGTTTGACCCACTTTTCGACTCACGGCTGTTTTCCGATTCTCACTTTTTCCTCTCTCTCTCTCTCTCTCTCTCTCTCACTCTATCTTCCTGTCTCTCTTTCCCTGTCTGTCTGTTTCCCTCTTTCACCCCAGCTCTGTCTCCCCCCCTCCCTCCCTCCCCCTCTCTCTCTCTCCCCCTCTCTCTCTCTCTCTCTCTCTCTATCAAATTAAAATTCTATTTCAAATCCGCTTTATTGGCATGACCACGCATCTGCGTAGTATCGCCGAAGTGGCGGTTGTTTATGAAAAGAACAATAGCAGCTCTCTCTCCTCTCTCTCTCACTCGGTGTGTGCCTCTCTGTCATTCTCTCTCTCTCTCTCACTCCCTCCCCCCTTTTGAAAAGGACTCCTGTAATTACATCAGAACGAGTCTCATCAGTACAGTGTTGGAAATTGCACACACACCCCCCCCCCCCCGCCAGTCTGAGTAATCCAGGCTCCCGACTCATCGACCGCCTCTGTCCTCCACCTCGAGCCTCAATATCGGCAATTTCCGCGTTTTCTCCCTTCAGAGGAACCTTCTGGACGCGCAGCGCCGGGAGTGGCGCACCTTGCTGCTGAACGCTCTGCAGGAGAGCAAGCGCGTCCTGGCCCTGGAGGACGACCGGCCCGGGAGGATGAACCTCTACCCGTACCTGCGTCTGCTGGACGACCAGGAGTACGTGGACATCATGATGCAGGTCAGTTCGGGCCGCACCGCGCGTCAAATCGCACTTTCTCTTCAGGCTTAAAGCGCCGTCTCCACCGGGCAGGCGAGACGACCCGAAATCTCGGAACGTCCGTACTTTAAATCTCAAAACGTCCTCGGTAGTCCACACCAGAGTGGCGAGTGAACGAATAAACGACTGTTTCCGTGACGTTACCATGACGTAACTGACGTTAAGTCACTGTAGTTGTCCCAAAACTCCGGGCTTAAGACTCTCAGTTTTTCGAAACGCCAGCCACCGAAAGCTGACGTTCTATAACTGGGACAGTCCACGCCGATAAAACTTTCTTCTAAAGATGTTCTAAAACCTTCTCGCCTTGTCTCTTTGGTGGAGACTGGGCTTTACATGATTACCTCCATGGGAAATGCTTCCGGGAAAAAGACTTCACCGCTGATATTGGTTGAGTGTTGATGAGCAGCAGCAAGGACAGCAAGGCTGTCGATCAGCACCCAATAGTTAACTTTTATTTTTTTTCCCGGAAGCATTTCTGACGTTTGAATCACAGATTCGGGTACGATTAAAGAAAAAAAGACAACGAAAGATCGCCTGTACCCCTCATCGAGCCGGTTATTCTTACTGCGCGGTTCCACACATGATGTGGGTTTTCTCAAATCGGTGTTTACCCCCCCGTCTCTCCGCGAGGCGCCCCCTCACCGCCGCGCCCGTCTGCTCCACGTCTGCACAGTGCCTGTCCCACCTGCACCCTAACGGGGAGAGCCTGCAGTCGATGGCCAGGAACCTGGGCTCCAGGGTCCAGAACAAGTTCTTCATCCGTCAGAAGAGTCACATGGTGGACAAGCTCCGGGTCGTCTACGATCGCTACGCCAAGCTGCTGGCCAAGGACACGGAGGTACAGCGCTGTGTAACTAGCTCCTTTCCTAACTGCTCTGAGGTACAGCGCTGTGTAACTATCCCCTTTCCTAACTGCACTGAGGTACAGCGCTGTGTAACTATCCCCTTTCCTAACTGCACTGAGGTACAGCGCCGTGTAACTATCCCCTTTCCTAACTGCACTGAGGTACAGCGCTGTGTAACTAGCTCCTTTCCTAACTGCACTGAGGTACAGCGCTGTGTAAGTATCTCCTTTCCTAACTGCACTGAGGTACAGCGCCGTGTAACTATCCCCTTTCCTAACTGCACTGAGGTACAGCGCTGTGTAACTAGCTCCTTTCCTAACTGCACTGAGGTACAGCGCTGTGTAACTATCTCCTTTCCTAACTGCACTGAGGTACAGCGCTGTGTAACTAGCTCCTTTCCTAACTGCACTGAGGTACAGCTCTTATCCAGAGTGATGTACATTTGATTAGACTAAGCAGGAGACTCCTCCCCTGGAGCAATGCAGGGTTAAGGGCCTTGCTCAAGGGCCCAATGGCTGTGTGGATCTTATTGTGGCTACACCGGGATTAGAACCGCCGACCTTGCGTGTCCCAGTCATTTACCTTAACCACTACGCTACAGGCCACCCCTCTTCTCTCTCTCCACTGTCAGGGGCTGTTCAGGACTGCAGGCCCTGTGTTGTGGGGGAACATTCTGCTAATTGATGTAATTTAAGTAATCACTATCATCACCACCAGTGGCTGTGTGTGTGTGTGTGTATGTGTGTGTGGTGTGTGGTGTGTGGTGTGTGTGTGTGTGTGTGTGTGTGTGTGTGTGTGTGTGTGTTTATTTCTTTTTGAAACGTATTACGATGGAGGCTGTTGGTTTGCAGTATATTGAGACAGACAGCACAGCGATGCAATGAGGCCTTTGAGGAAAATGGAATCTGTGACAATTCTTCTGTTAATGTCCCTCGATTTCCTTCTCTCCAGAAAGCCACCCTCTTGCCTCGAGAGTGCTGGCAGGAGCTGGAGGCCGAGATGAGCTCGGGCCCCTCCCTGCTGTGCGACGACCCGCACTGGCCTCACTTCCTGGTCATCCAGCTGGGCACTCACCTGGCTGACCTCATGGTGAGGGAGCTGAAGCTGCCCAGCGACGTCCTGAGGCCCCAGAAAAACCCCACGTTCGTCCCCCGTGCTCTACCACATGTACGCCTTCCGCAACACCCGAAAGGTGACCGCCGGCTCAAAACGGAGAACGTCTGCCCGTGTTATGAAGCTGGGGTAGGCCACCCTGGTCCTGGAGTGCCTGTGGCATTTCTGGTTTTTGTCCCAGCTGAGCTTGATGAGTAAAAATCAAAGCCTGAGAGCTGGACCTGCATTAATTAAACCTGATCAATTAAAATGACTCTTAATGGAATCCAAGTATGTAGTTATTGGTATGGATGGTGCAAAAACCAGGACCACCTCTGGCACTCCAGGATTAGGGTGGCCTACCCCTGTTCGAGATGGATATTTTGCTGTAAAATGCAGAGCAATTGCTGAGGCAGTTTCATTTCGACTTCAAAGTATTTATAATTACTGAGACCTAGCCAGCAACTTAATATGTGTTTATACAGTTGCAGTTGACGGCCCGGCACTCTGTACCAAAACATTGTATAGCTGTACAATAATTCAAGCTCATTGGTTGGTTCTAATTGCCACAGGCAATTTCAACGTAATTTCAACATCAGCACGTTCACAGAGAAGGGGTGGGATAAACACTGTTGTGGTTAGAGCGTGTTTGTTTCTGCAATTCCTCTTTTGACCGTTAGAAGTCCGAAATGACCTATTGTACCTTTAATGTCAGTTAGCAAGTTCATTTGGTAATTTAGGGACCAACCAACGTATGCAGAGATGCAGTGCAACATAACATCTTAAAATGCTCACTTTATTGTTCCAAACTGATGCATTTTGACTCATGTATAGGTATAATCTTATGTACAGGGTGACACATTTTTTGTTTCTTGCATTAATGGCATCATTAAGAACCAGTACCTGGTGAGTTATACTCTTTGGTATACTCTGCAGGACAGTTTGCATAATGGGACCAGCTACCTGGGTCAAATATATAATGGTTTTGGATTCAAACTATTTTTCTATGCTTTCCTGAGCTTCTCTGGTATATTGGAACCTATGAAATACTCTCAAAAACGGCAAACCCCGCCTTCTGGTCCTCTTCTGGTTAGCTCAACTGCACCAGGCGAGATTAATCGAGCACAGAAAAGTATTTGAATCCAATACAATTTGACGTCATTAGAACCATTGATAAAACCATACATTCAGGCAGTTAGCGGTCTCTCTTACCCAGGAAGACTTACTCCGCTTTAGAACTTTACATTGTCATTTGCATGCGTTTTTGCAGCTGCGTGTTCAGTAAAGTGATTGGGGTTAAGTGCCCTGCTCCAGGGTACAGCAGCAATGCTCGCCCGGGAGTCCTCCCTCAGAGCTCCAACCCAGGCCCAGTTTCTTTAGTCTAATGCTTCACAGGTGCTGGGGGATGTATCGCTTTGCGAATCGCAGACACTGGCCTATTTAGCGAAGTTTCCCTTTTTTTTGTGCCAGGAAACGAGCGGGAGAACATTACCGCGGTGCGCGGAGTTGTTGCCCGTAACCGGCGGCGACGGTCCGGTTTTAACCGGGGCAGTCTGTCATCACGCTCTAACCCCCCCCCCCCCCCCCCCCCCCCCTCACACATCGCCACCTTTACATTAGCCTTCCCGCGGGCGGGGGTCTCGCGTGTGTCTGAGTTATGGCGTAGCTTTCCTGTCGGGGTAGACGGGGAGCAGTTGGATAAGACGGATAGCTTCAGAATCGGAACTAACCCCCACCCCCCTATTTTCCCCCCGTTTGTTATAAGTTGTGTCCTCAATTCGCTGTGTGATTTACTGCCCTGGTTGAGGTTGAAGCAGTCCCCCTGAAGCGCTCGCCCTGAAGCGCTCCCCCTGAAGCGCGCCCCCTGAAGCACTCCCCCTGAAGCACTCCCCCTGAATCGCTGCAGCAGCGAGAGTAAAGTCGCCGGAGGGAGGCAGTCTCAGGAGGAGCCTGTCCTCCGCTGGCCGGCCCGGTGTAAAGTAGGGGTAGAACGGATGTAGCAGGGATGTAACAAGGGATATCTATCACAGCCAGTGGGTCGAGTATGCGTCACTTGTTCTATGAATCCTAACCCAGTGCTACGGAAAATTAACACTGAAAAGAGAAAATGTCAACGGTTGTTGAGAATGACCTATAACCTTTTTTTTTTTTTTTTTTCATTCACATCACGTGACAGATCGGCTTCGTCAAGCCACACCCCATCTTCACGCAGTTGCTGCTGGAGGCGATGGAGACCAGGCTAACCTTCGATGCGTATGTTATGCCCATGCTTTGCCCGCCCGTGCCCTGGACCTCCCCCCGTTTCGGCGCCTACCTCCTGACGTTCACCAAGCTGATGCGTTCGGCCTGCGACACCGGCCAGCACCAGGTCCTCCTGGAGAACTGCGCGGGGCCCGACCTCCACGCCGTCCTGGACTCCCTCAACTCCCTGGGCAACTGCGCCTGGAAGGTCAACCAACCGCTACTGGACATCATCATCTCCATCTTCAACGACAAGGGCTGCGAGAAGCTGGACATCCCTCCTCCGCTTTCGGAGGCCCCCCAGCCGCCCCGCAGCGTCCCTGGGGCCCCGGCCCCGTCGGCGAAGGAGAGCATGCTCCTCAAACAGCAGGGGGTCCTGGCGCGGAGGAAGGCGATGGAGATGCACAGCCTCAGGATGGACTCTCTCTACAAGCTGTCCATCGCCAACGCGGTGCGCGACCAGGTCTTCTGGTTCCCTCACAACATGGACTTCCGGGGACGGACCTACCCCTGCCCTCCCTACTTCAACCACCTGGGCAGCGACGTGACCCGCTCCATCCTGCTGTTCGCCGAGGGCAAGGCCCTGGGCCCTCACGGCCTGGACTGGCTGAAGGTTCACCTGGTCAACCTGACGGGAAAGAAGAAGCGTAGCTCGCTGGCCGGCCGTCTGGAGTACGCCAACAGCGTCATGGAGGACATCCTGGACTCGGCCGACCAACCCCTGACTGTGAGGCCCACCGTCTCTCTCTCTCCTCTTAAGGCCCATCCACACCTATAACTGTAACCATAACTATAACCATAACGATGTGAGCATCCACACCTATAACTGTAACCATAACTATAACCATAACGATGTGAGCATCCACACCTATAACTGTAACCATAACTATAACCATAACGATGTGAGCATCCACACCTATAACTGTAACCATAACTATAACCATAACGATGTGAGCATCCACACCTAAAACTGTAACCATAACTATAACCAATAATGCCAATAATGTATAACCATAACGATGTGAGCATCCACACCTATAACTGTAACCATAATTATAACCATAACGATGTCAGCATCCACACCTATAACTGTAACCATAACATAACCATAACGATGTCAGCATCCACACCTATAACTGTAACCATAACTATAACCATAATGATGTGAGCATCCACACCTATAACTGTCACCATAACTATAACCATAACGATGTCAGCATCCACACCTATAACTGTAACCATAACATAACCATAACGATGTCAGCATCCACACCTATAACTGTAACCATAACTATAACCATAATGATGTGAGCATCCACACCTATAACTGTCACCATAACTATAACCATAATGATGTCAGCATCCACACCTATAACTATAACCATAACTATAACCATAATGATGTCAGCATCCACACCTATAACTATAACCATAACATAACCATAACGATGTGAGCATCCACACCTATAACTGTAACCATAACATAACCATAACGATGTCAACATCCACACCTATAACTACAACCATAACTATAACCATAACGATGTCAGCATCCACACCTATAGCTATAACCATAACTATAACCATAATGATGTCAGCATCGACACCTTTAACTTACCATAACTATAACCATAACGATGTGAGCATCCACACCTATAACTGTAACCATAACTATAACCATAATGATGTCAGCATCCACACCTATAGCTATAACCATAACTATAACCATAACGATGTCAACATCCACACCTATATCGTTAGTCACTGTCGTTGTTGTTAAAGTTGTGGCGTGGACTCCACCATCCAGTTAGAAGGAGCTAATATTTTCTACTTGGGAGAAAAAAAACTAAAACATTTTAAGTCTCATTATACAACTAAAACTCTTGTTAAGACACTTTTTTGCTGTGTGCTGTCTGCCAAGGTTGAGAAGGCACATAGTTAGCAGGCCCTCTCTGTCTACCAGGCTGTCTTGTTAACGAGCAAAAGTTGTACTTTTTGCTCATGTAGCACTGTTTTTTCAGGAGGGATAAAAATACCGCCGCCAAATTGTCCGGCGCCTATTTCCAGCTCTGGATGATCACAGCTGTCAGTGTTTGTTCTCTACTGTTTATTTTTAATAGCTGTTAATTTTCTACTTGCCTCCTCAGCGGAGTCTGTTACCACTTCTAGCCTGTCAGGGCTTTTTACACGTTTCCCTGGCGCATAGGACGCTAACGAGCCGCGGCCCGTTCTGGCTCAGGACCGTGGCCCGTTCTGGCTCAGGTCCGTAGACTGAGCACAGCAGAGCACAGAGCACGGCCGAGATTAAAGGCGTGTGTGTGTGTGTGTGTGTGCGTGTGTGTGCGTGTGTGTGCGTGTGTGTGCGTGTGTGTGCGTGCGTGTGTGTGCGTGCGTGCGTGCATGTGTGTGTGCGGGTGTTCATGCATCTGTGTGTGTGTGTGTCTATGTTTGTGTGTGTGTGTGTGTGTGTGTGCGCGCGCGCGTGCTTGTGCTTGTGCTTGTGTGTCAGGGTGTGTGTATGTGCGTGTGCTCGTGTGTGCTCGTGTGTGCTCGTGTGTGCTCGTGTGTGTGTGTGTGTGTGTGTGTGTGTCAGGGTATGTGTATGTGTTTGTGTGCATGCGCGAGTGCTTGTTTGTGTGTGTCATCCGTGTATGTTCGACGTCCTTGGCTTTACACAAGCCTGTGTTCTGCAGTTGTTCCAATGACCTCTTAATAATGTGATGTTACGTGTGTCTGTGTGTGTATTGCGTGTGTCTGTGTGCGTGTGCGTGTGCGCGTGCGTGTGCGTGTGCGCGTGTGCGTGTGCTCTTCGCAGGGGAGGAAGTGGTGGATGGAGGCGGACGAGCCGTGGCAGGCCTTGGCGTGCTGCATGGAGATCGCCCGAGCCTCGCGGTCACCCGACCCCGCCCAGTACGTCTCCCACGCCCCCGTGCATCAGGTAAGCGCTCCTCCGCTTCGCCCCGTCCTCCCGAACGCGCGCCGCCAGATCCGCACAGCCGGCCGCGAGAGGCTCACATCTGCCCCCCCGTCGCCCCGGAGGGAAGTCGGGAACAGCCCCGCGCGTCCGCTAACCGGCGCGCCTCTATCCGCCGGGCCCGCGGCGGTCCTCGAAGAGGAGCCGGGCTCGGCTGAGGACCCCCGCTGCGACTCTCTCGCCGGTTTTAACCCGTCTCCGGTGTCTGCGCTCCGTGGCCAGCGTCGCTGCCGGCTTTTACCCTTTCCACCTTAATTAAAAGTGTTTTTAATTCTCACAAGCCCCGCTTTTAACGGCGTGTGGCCAGATGTTGTTTAGCGTCAGGTGGCTGGCTAACTGGAGCGGTGTGTTCCTGTCTCTGACTGTGCGTTGATACGCTCCAGGGCACGGGGGGGAAAGTGATATGCGATGTCTTCATCAACAGACCCACCTCACTGTTTCTCTCTTTCTCTTTCTCTCTCTCTCTGTTCCTCTGCCTTCTCTCTCTCCCTGCTCGTCATCCCTTCTCTCTCTCACGCTTTCTCTTTCTCCGTCCTTCTGCCTTCCCTCTTCTCTCTCTCTCCCTGCTCATGTTTCCTTCCCTCTCCCACTCTACCTCTTGTCCTCACCCACCTTTCTTTCTCCCCCTTTTCTCCATCCCCCCCTCCCTTTCTTTCTCCTTTCTCTCACTCCTGCTCTCTATCTCTCCCTCCCTTTGTCTCTCCTTCTCTCCCTCCTGTTCTCTCTCTCCCTCTCTCTCCCTCCCTCCCTCCCTCCTGTTCTCTCTCCCTCTTTCCCTCCCTCCCTCCTGTTCTCTCTCTCTCCCTCCCTCCCTCTCTTTCCCTCCCTTCCTCTCTCCTGTTCTCTCCCTCCCTCCCTCTCTCTGTCCCTCCCTCCTGTTCTCTCTCTCCCTCTCTCCCTCCCTCCCTGCCTCCCTCTCCCTCCCTCCCTCCCTCCCTCCCTCTCTCCCTCCCTCCCTCCCTCCCTCTCTCCCTCCCTCCCTCTCTCTCTCTCCCTCTCTCCCCCAGGACGGCTCCTGTAACGGTCTTCAGCACTACGCCGCTCTGGGCCGGGATGTGATTGGCGCCACCTCTGTGAACCTGGCTCCCTGCAACGAGCCGCAGGACGTGTACAACGGCGTGGCAGTGCAGGTCAGCGCGTGTGCACCAGGGGGCGCCAGTGGGCTGCCACGTCATGGCCACCCTGCCTCCTCCCCTCCGCTGCAGCTGGGATGCGTGACTCTACATCACTGTACATTAGGTTTATTTGACAGCAGACCTGGGTTCAAAAGCAGTGGTTTAGGATCCAAATACTTTTCTGCATTTGACTACACTTGCCTGGTGTATTGGAGCAAAGGAAATGATCCCAAAAAGGGTAAAACCCTCTCCCATCATCACCAGGCAAGATCAATAGATCTGGATCGTGCTTATAGACCCCTCGTGCAGGGTCACCCGACCTGTCACCCTGCCTCACCTGCTAGTCTTCTGACAAGGTTCACCCCACACTGGCCTCTGACAGGGTTGGGAGTGAGTGTTGGATCACCCTACCCTGCTAGCGTTATGACAGTGTAAGCAGTGAGTGTAGGGTCACCCTACCCTGAGTGTTGGTGTTGGGAGTGAGTGAGTGTTGGTGCTGGTGTTGGGAGTGAGTGTTAGTGTTGGGTTGGGAGTGAGTGTTGGTGTTGGGAGTGAGTGTTGGTGTTGGGAGTGAGTGTTGGTGTTGGGGGTGAGTGAGTGTTGGTGTTGGGAGTGAGTGTTGGTGTTGGGAGTGAGAGTTGGTTTTGGGAGTGAGTATTGGTGTTGGGAGTGAGTGAGTGTTGGTGTTGGGAGTGAGTGAGTGAGTGAGTGAGTGAGTATTGGTGTTGGTGTTGGGAGTGAGTGAGTGAGTGAGTGTTGGTGTTGGGAGTGAGTGAGTGTTGGTGTTGGGAGTGAGTGAGTGTTGGTGTTGGGAGTGAGTGAGTGTTGGTGTTGGGAGTGAGTGTTGGTGTTGGTGTTGGGAGTGAGTGAGTGAGTGTTGGTGTTGGGAGTGAGTGAGTGTTGGTGTTGGGAGTGAGTGTTGGTGTTGGTGTTGGGAGTGAGTGAGTGAGTGTTGGTGTTGGGAGTGAGTGTTGGTGTTGTGAGTGAGTGTTGGTGTTGGGAGTGAGTGAGTGAGTGTTGGTGTTGGGAGTGAGTGTTGGTGTTGGGAGTGAGTGTTGGTGTTGGTGTTGGGAGTGAGTGAGTGTTGGTGTTGGGAGTGGGTATTGGTGTTGGTGTTGGGAGTGAGTGCAGCTTGTCGTTTTGTCCGCCAGGTGGAGGAGTTCCGCGCTGCCGACGCGGAGAACGGTGTGAAGATTGCCCAGGTTCTGGAGGGGTACATCAGTCGCAAGGTGCTGAAGCAGACGGTGATGACGGTGGTGTACGGGGTGACGCGCTACGGCGGCCGGCTGCAGATCGAGAAGCGGCTGAAGGAAACCGAGGGTTTCCCCCAGGTGAGCCCGACCGGACCGGAGGTCCTGTCCGTGTGATGGCGCGTCTTCACCTGCAGTGTCTGCGCTTTTCCCGCTCGGTCGGACCTCTGCAACGCAGTGCGTGGACTCTTTAGCCGACCAGTGACTTGACTGAATTATGAAGCAATTAAGCCCTAAAACACAGCGGGCACTACTGCAGCCCTCTGGGATAGAAGTGGATATTGCGTCTCTAAACAGTCTCCACAATGTTTTTCATCCTAATGTCCAGACTGTCTTTTATTTCCTGGTATGCATTTCCTTGGGATGCCATGGAAAATACTGTGCGTGAATCTTTTACCCGGTTACTGTTCTATAAAAGCTCTGCAATGGGGAGATAATGAGGGTTTCACAGTTATTGATTAAATAATTGTAGTATAATGACTACTAGACTTAGGGGCTGATTTAATAAGACCCTTACTAAAACCTTTTAGCACGTGCAAAACTAATAACACAACCAGTGATTGGTGCAAAACAATCATTAGATCTTTGTAAATCAGGCCCTTAAAGTAATGAGCCACGGGAGTGGACTCAAATGCACCAGGGGCCCAGTGACTGGCCTTTGAAGGAACCTTGTCCTCACGTATCCTCCAACGAGATCGCCTGGAGTCGCCCTCACGTCCCGCAATCGGGTCGCCCGTGGGCGGGTTGCTGTTGTTGACGCTCCCCGTACTTAAACCCGTATCGATTGTGTGCGTTGAAAATCCCGACACGGCGATAATTCGCAAGCCCTCCTTGACAGAACTATGGATTCGGAAAATTACATTTGAAATGGGGGCGGGGTAATTTGCACCGTGGGTCTTTAATCTGTTTGGTTAAGTTCCCCGGGTCGCTTCAGCAACTCGCCTTGCGTCACCAGGGGTCCCTACATGCCTTGCGGATGCAAATAATAGAAAATGAAAATGAATGGGGGTGATGTCATCGTCTCAGAAATTAGGATGTGTGGGTTTACCCTTATTCATTAATGTCAGTATTCCACCCACCTGGAATCTGAACCTGGCTTGCTTTTCAGATTTTAACCCGCACTCAGGAACCCACTGTTCACTCCTGCTCGAATAGTAATAAATAAATGATTTGTTATTTGGCTGACGCTTTTATCCGAAGCCACTTGCAGTTGATTAGACTAAGCGGGGGACAATCCGCCCCTGGATCCATGCGGGGTTATCCATCTTATTGTGGCTA
Organism: Conger conger; assembly: GCF_963514075.1. Lineage (NCBI taxonomy): Eukaryota > Metazoa > Chordata > Actinopteri > Anguilliformes > Congridae > Conger > Conger conger. The sequence goes on along the minus strand of NC_083763.1, from coordinate 10,352,060 downwards.
CACCTGGGCTTGAATCGCCTACCTTACGGGTCCCACTCATGTACCTTAGCCACGAGGCTACATGCGGCCCTGTGTAGCCCTGAACAGCCACCAGCCTCCAATCAGAGTAAAGAGTCAAATTGATCCAATTAAAGTTAATAATGAGTTCAGCTGGAACTCTGTGAGCAGTGCAATGGGGGGCAGCTTGACAGACTCATCGCAGGAATATCGATGGCTGAAGCGATGATGCAGGCTATTATGACGAGGCGATGCGGCGAGGCGATGCGGCCTGATGCTAATCGCTGTAATGTCTGTAATAATGGTGCAGTTCCGTTATGATAATGCTGATGTGTTTCACAAGAAGGGATTGCGTGTGCGTGTTTGTCTTAATGGGCTTTCGCGGGCTTATCTTTATTAGTCTGTCAGGGACCGGAGGCCGTCTTGCCTTTAAAATCCTTACTGTTTGCATTAGCGTTTGCTAATATGTTTATATTAGCGTTTCTCTCGTGTTGCTTTTGCGTTTTCTCTAAGTCTCTCATATACTGTACAGTAGACCTGCCCAACCGTTCTGCAGGTTGTCACTCCAGCCCTAACAAAGCACACCTCATTCGCCAACTAGATCTCGTTGAGCTAATTAGTGGAAATAGGCGTGCCAAATTAGGTTTGAAATTAAAACCCGCTGGACTGTAGATCCTGAACTGTCGCAACGGGGTTGGGCAGCCCTTCTGTATGATGTTTGAGTACAGTACATATGCAAACACTACGTTTATAAACGATAAACTGTGATGTTACAGATGGATATTGGTGCTTGAGTGTAGACCCCAGAATGCTGAACGAAATGGAAAATACCCAGCTGTGGAATAGTTGTGTAATCTGCCCATAAATGCTGTAAACGGACAACTTTTTGTAAATTAATTCTTTCTCTTGGGTCTCGCCCACACTTTCATCACCGGTATTGTTTCCATTCAAATCTCTGGCGCCGATATTGGCGGGTTTCAGTCACATGGAACCCGGTGTCAACCAGCGGCTGATGGGTTCCCCTACTGAGTCAGGATTCGCTCAAGGTTTCTTCCTGTTAGCCAGGGAGTTTTTCCTTTCCACTGTTGCCCTTGGCGGACTCTCGGGGACCGGTTTCTCTGTAAAGCTGCTTTGTGACAAGGGCCCTTTATTAAAAGGGCTATACAGATTAAAATTGATTGATTGATTGATTGATTGTTTGATTGATGGATGGATGGATGGATGGATGGATGGATGGATGGATGGAAGGAAGGAAGGAAATAAAGTTCCGGGTCTGTGTTCACGCGCTGTGCGCTTTCTCCCTCCCCCAGGAGCATGTGTGGGAGGCCTCCAGCTACCTGGTCAAGAAGGTGTTCCTCAGCTTGAATGAGATGTTCACCGGCAGCAGGGAGATCCAGGTACGCCCCGGAGCATTAGCGCCCGTGTCAACGCGCAAATGCGCTAACGTGTTACCACAGCCATCCTGGAGGGCCGTTGGCCCTGCTGCTTTTTCCATGTGTGTCTGGACTTCAGTGCTTATTGATATATTTAACCGGGGTAGATCTACTGAGAATGTGTCCTTGTTTTTTTTGGGAGAAATGCCAGAGAGAACAGTTGCAAGTCAGGAGAGGGAGAGAGAAAGAGAGAGAGAGAGAGAAAACAGGGGTTAAGCCCCTGGTGCATTTTTTGGGTTAAGGGCCTTGCTTGGGGCCCAACGGCAAGGTATCTTTTTTGGGTTTTTTCCCCCAACTTCATCTCTCCAGGTGCTGGTCTGCATCCCTATATGCCGACCAGGGGCTCAAAGCAGCAACCCTACAGCTGCCAGTTGAACACCCAGCTACCTTGTTCCCCCAATGCAAGTCACTGATTGGCAAAGGAGTCTGAACACTTTGTTTCCTGGCTGCTCCTTCGGGTCCTTCAGGACTGGAGTTTGAGACCCTGTGTCCTGCCAGCATTGCAGTGACGGGGGAGCCTGGATTTTAGCGTTTCATTCGGGATCCGTCATGACTTACGACGGTTCACACCCATAGGTTTTAGAGTGAATGTTAAAAGCTTGCGCCTTCGTGAAGGAAACTGCAGGTAGGTTGCTGCTATCGTTGCCAGAGCAATAACAACAACCGACTGCCAGGGCAACCCCCACAATCTCCCCGAGGAGCCCTGTGCTCAGACAGCCTGAACTAATGTGAACCCCCCCCTCAGCCACCCCCATTCCGCAGGATAAGTTCTAACTTCTAAATGGGTCAATCCACGCTGAGCCGCACAGCAGTGTGTGGAGAGGAGAGAAGGATGATCGATTTCCCTCTCCCCCCCCCCCCCCCCCCACCTGGGGAGGGAAAAAGGGATGGGGAGGCAGCCTGATGAATGGGCCGAGCTTGGGCCCGGCTAGAGGAAGAATTTGCAGAATTTGTCTCGCCCCAGACTGTGGGGACAGGGAGGGGGGACCTATGGGTCTCCGAAAGAGCTCCCTTTTTGGGTGAATCTGTGTCAGAGTCATGGCCTGGACATGAAACCTGGAGGTGCTCCTCCAGAGCTGGAGGTTTTTCTGGAAAAATGTTTCCATCGATCCGTCGTCGCCCGGTTTGGCTTAATTACAGGTTCCGGCAGGTTCCGGAGCCCAGCGAATGAACGGTTTACCGCAGGGTGCGATTCGCAATTCAAAGTTATTCTTCGTCACTGGAGGAATCCACATCCTCGTGCGGGTGTTCTGCTGTGGCGGTACCAGCAGAACCTGCGCCCTTGTCCTTGAGCGGTTCTGTTCCAAATTCCCAGTGGTGGACAGTGTAGGGGTCAGAAAGCAAAGGTTGTGCCATGTGTTTCTTTCGCCCCTGAACTCAACCAGCCAAACTCACCAATTACTGCAGTTCTACCTCCTGGCTGAAGAATTGTGCTAATGAGCAAATCCGGGTAATTGGAACAAAATACTTTTACTTTCTGAGCCTGCATTTCCTCTGCGAATTCCCAAGTGTGCAGCTAACTCTCTCTCCCTCTTTCTTTCGGTAGTTTGATTTATTTCCATGTTTTATTCATTTTTATCTATTGCTTTTATGTATGTCTATGCAGGTACTGTAACATCTTGCGTGGTTGGCTGTAGTGCGTGGGCATGCTGGTCTAGTTTTGTTTTTCCTCTGCAATAAAGGAGACTTGCAATGCAAAGAAATAACTCGAGAAATAAAGGCTTTTTACCTGCCATAGGACTGGCTGACCGAGAGCGCCAGGCTCATCTCCCAATTCGGCAGCCCGGTGGAATGGGTCACGCCCCTGGGCCTGCCCATCATTCAGCCGTACCACCGATCCAAGACCCAAATGGTGAGTGTAAACATCCCCCCTCGTGGAATCACCTAAGTTTAAAAATTCAGAAGAGCGTTGTGTGTGTGTCTGGTGTTCCTATTGCGGTATGTTCACCCTTCTCAAATATCATCGTCATCATCATCTAGGTTGAGTGTTGCTCCTCTATCATACGGATCGTGTTTGGCGATAGAAGTTTAAAATACAAAGTGGGGATATCCTTAGTTCCACGTCACAACGTCCAATGGGCAGCATGTCTCTTATCTTTCTCGATTCCAGTCCTGTGTGACATCATAAATAGGCGACGGGCTGCAAACCCACCATCATCTCCTTGGTGACGTCCCGCACTGTTCTGTCATTTCACCCACCACTCCCCTCATTACAGAGTTACTGGTGAGGGTCACGCCTCGGATCAGGGGGAGTGCGGCGTCTCCTCGTGAATTCTTCATTGTCTAATCCCCGTTAATCGCGGAGAACCCGTCACCCTGTCTCCCTCTCCCCGAATTCAGAGGAGCATAAAATCTTATATAATCTTAAATAAAAACAGAGTGAGCAAAGTGAGAGAGAGTACTTTTTACTGGTTATTGCTTTAATGAAAGCCCCTGTTACTGAGGGGTCCAAGCACCCTAACATTATTTTCATACCTTGCTATAGTTGCTGTTGCTGCTCTCGTTTTATGCAAACAATTGCTTTGGCAATACTAGGCTGATGTGTAGTCATGCCAGTAAAGCTTAATTTAATTGAATTGAGAGAGTGAGAGGGAGAGAGAAAGAAAAGGAGAAAGAGAAACAGACTGATTGAAAGAGAGACGGACAGAGGGAGAAAGAAAAGGAGAGAGTGAAAGAGATGGACAGAGAGAGAAGGACAGGCAGAGAGAATATCTGGAGGATGCATTCCTCCATGCAGCGGTAATACCAAGAACAGGAAGTTGCGTGTGTGTGTGTGCGTGTGTGTGTGTGTGGGGGGTGGGGGGGGTTTTCTGCGTGTGTGTGTGTGTGTGTGCGTGTGTGTGTGTGTGTGTGTGTGTGTGTGCAGTAATTGAACAGAGACCTGTGAATGTCTCCACGGTGCGTCAGTATCTGCTGCGCTCGCTCCCACACGCCGGCTGAGGAGGGATGAGCGGGCACTCAGGCCGTCATAAGATCGTCACCCCCCCCCTCCCATACCCCACCCCGCAGTGTACGCTAAACCCCCCCCGCCCCGCTGTTCGCTAAACCCCCCCCGCCCCGCTGTTCGCTAAACCCCCCCCGCCCCGCTAAACCCCCCCCCGCCCCGCAGTGTACGCTAAAACCCCCCCCCCCCCCGCCCCGCAGTGTACGGTACACCCCCCCCGCCCCGCTAAACCCCCCCCCGCCCCGCAGTGTACGCTAAACCCCCCCCGCCCCGCTGTTCGCTAAACCCCCCCCCGCCCCGCTAAACCCCCCCCCGCCCCGCAGTGTACGCTAAACCCCCCCCCCCCGCCCCGCAGTGTACGCTAAACCCCCCCCGCTAAACCCCCCCCCACCCCGCAGTGTACGCTAAACCCCCCCGCCCCGCTGTTCGCTAAACCCCCCCCCGCCCCGCAGTGTACGCTACACCCCCCCCCGCCCCGCTAAACCCCCCCCCGCCCCGCAGTGTACGCTAAACCCCCCCCACCCCGCAGTGTACGCTAAACCCCCCCCGCCCCGCTGTTCGCTAAACCCCCCCCGCCCCGCAGTGTACGCTAAAACCCCCCCGCCCTGCTAAACCCCCCCCCGCCCCGCAGTGTACGCTAAACCCCCCCCCCGCCCCGCAGTGTACGCTACACCCCCCCCGCCCCGCTAAACCCCCCCCCGCCCCGCAGTGTACGCTAAACCCCCCCCACCCCGCAGTGTACGCTAAACCCCCCCCGCCCCGCTGTTCGCTAAACCCCCCCCCGCCCCGCAGTGTACGCTAAAACCCCCCCGCCCTGCTAAACCCCCCCCCACCCCGCAGTGTACGGTAAACCCCCCCCCGCTAAACCCCCCCCCCACCCCGCAGTGTACGCTAAAACCCCCCCGCCCTGCTAAACCCCCCCCGCCCCGCAGTGTACGCTAAACCCCCCCCCGCTAAACCCCCCCCCGCCCCGCAGTGTACGCTAAAACCCCCCCGCCCTGCTAAACCCCCCCCCGCCCCGCAGTGTACGCTAAACCCCCCCCCCCCCGGCACGTCTGAGAGGCCTGTTCACTGTACTCTACATCCCTGCCTAACGCACTTCATAACAATCGCCCTGCAGATATACTGCCTCTGCTCCGCAGGGACACGGTGTTCATTTGAGTTTGTTTGGCGACGGGGTGCAGGGGGGGGGGTGCGGTGAAATATTAGCCCCCGTGATCGATACCGGCCGCAGCCAGCGCGATAGCCTCAGTGTGGGGCGCATCACACGTAGAGGTTTACATGCTGGGAATTGCGCGTCTTTATCAACTGTCAGTGCGTCGTCGTCGTGGGGGGAGGAGGGGGGGGGCACGGACAGGGGCGGGGCGGGGCGGGGCGCGGGTGGGGGGTGATATTGTAAAAGCACCCGTCTATTTTCAGCACTCTGTAGCGGATTCTATTTTTGGCCCACACTCTCTGGCTCTTTCACTGGGGGGGGGCACGAGAGGGTGGGGAACTCGCTGTTCCCTCTGAAACAGCCGTATCGCCCAAATGAACACCAACCAGTCAGGCCTGCTTTCACCGCCATTAAAGTGCGTAATGAAGCCCAGGTGGCGGGGTAATCTCGTGCTCCAGGGGAGCAGTGCTCTTTGCTTTATTAGCATCTATACTGCTATCGTTACACCGCTATCTGTTCACGCGTCTGCATTCCCAGAATGAGATACGCCTTTGAAATTCTTACATCTGCCCCTTGGGATCCGTCAATAATAACCGATTTCTGCTCTACGTGTGGAATATTCTGGGGTTTTTTTTGTTGTTTTTCTTTGTATTTCCATATGAAAAGGGACGGAAGTGTGCCGTTTCATTGTGCGATTGCGTCTTTCGCATACGGGGGTCGTGAGAAGATTCACCTTAATTTAACAGGGAGAGGATGGTGATTGTTGGGCTCCCTTGTCGGGGGACGAAGCGCTTCCGAAGGCAGGTGACCGCACGAATGTCTGACTTTGTAATGACATTGCCCGTTTTGGTGTTTCTGCAAAACGGATCGCGGTTAACACTTGTGCGGTCGGCTTATTGACCGCGGGTCAGGCTGCAAGCTTACGTTCTGAGCCGTGGACTAGAAGAAATATGGACAAAGTGTCTGTGACGTCACCCATTGAATTTCCATGAGCTTGTGAGAAGCTTGAAACCACGGAAGTGCGCTGGGGGTAGCCTAGTGGCCAAGGTGCTTGACTGGGATGTAGAATATCAGTGGTTCCAGCCCCCATTGTAGCCACCGTAAGATCTGTGCAGCTGTTGGGCCCTTGAGTAAGGTCCTTAACCACACATTGCTCCAGAGGCGGTTGGCTGCTTAGTCTCATCAACTTTAATACCTGTGATGTAACATGAATGACCAGAAAGTTAGCTTCAAAAACAAAGGCCATTATTGGCCACTTGGTCTGATGGTATAGTGAACTGAAGTCAGTATGGTTTCATCCTCAGCGAGATTCCCTGCTAATGAGCGAGCTAAACGCAGCTATCGGCTACCCGAGAGTCTGTTTCGCTCTGTTAGCACACAGGCTGAGGCTAGTGACCAGTTTGAGGTGGAAGTTTGAATGTGTTAGGAGACACTGGCAGGATTAAAAAGGGAACATCAAATAATGACCTACAAATCCTCTGCCCACACACTGGGTAAGACTGGAAGAGCCCACGTCCATCGGCCGTCAGCATGGACTTTACCACCAAACGTTTTGACATCGAAAGCACGTTGGTCATGGAAGTCTGACATTGACATTGTTTAAGGGGGGCAGAAATGAATGGTTTTTGAAGTCAGTAATTCGGTGAGTACAAACCCCAATCTATTACAGGTATAGAAGTCACCCGATATCGTTCAGCCTTGCGATCACCACGCAGGTCGACACAAATCGCTTAGGGGTTTTAAGCCTGCTGTGTCTCTGGGGAAGGGGGACCTGGAGTATTGCAGCCTCTAGGGGTTTGATTCGCCTCGACGCAACTCACAAAGAGGTCACCTTACCGCCAAATAACATCGGTCCTTAAGCCCTTTGGTGCAGTCCTCGCATTCCCGTCTGCGGTCGTACGGGGAATTAAAGAGACGGCAGGGCGTCGGGAAGAGACGGTGCTCTCGTACGGCACCAATAAGCAGGCCTTAATCAGCCCTCTCTCTGGCCTACTGCTGGTGATAGAGAGCGGAAATTACACTGGAGACCCCAGACTGGCAGCATACATCAATGCGCCCGGTTAATGTGATTGTAGGCTGCTAATCAGATTACAGGCCGATCAAGCCGGACCCAGTTTTTTAATTTGGTTCCCCCCCCCCCACCCCCCACCCCCCGTCCGTCATGGATCAAATGTAAGCGGACTGTTTGGCACTGGAGGGGGGGTGGGGAGGTGGGGGGGGGGGGTGTTATGAGCTGAGGATTTTGGGGGATTTTGGGAACGGGTTGGGAGGAGATATAGTTTTCCCGGCCCGTGCTGTGGGGAGTTGTGGGGGACAGGCACCCGCTCCCTGGGCTGGGGGTAGAGCTCGGACCACACCCTTGCAGAGGTGAAGTTTAATTTCCTCCCACAGCCCCCCTCCTCCGTCCCTTATCGTACCTCCGTCCCTGTCGTACCTCTGAGGTTCCTGGAGGGTGCAGTGCCACTCTGTCCCGAAATCCCGCCAAAGTCTTTCACAAGCAGCAGATCCGGTTGAAAACATCACTTTTCACCACACAGTCTTGTGACTGAATTCCCCTCTCACAGAGCTCTTTGCACTTTCTGTCTGGCCGTGGTGCGGTTCTTCCTACACAGCGCGGTAGCTGCTAAAAATGTGCCGCCCTAAAAAAAATTGGCATTGCCATGGGAATGGTCTCCGGGCAGAATACACTTCCCACAGGTGATAAATCCTGAGGTGACAGGTTTTGGTTACTCTAGCCGGAATATTGCGGAGTACCTTGGCATTATTGGGGTTAATGAATGCTGCTTGAGTTTCAAGGGCACTCCGGTGGTTGTGTTGGGAAGGGGGGTGGGGGGTGTTGGTGGAAGGGCGGTGGGGTGTGGGGGGGTACAGGAAGAGAGAAAGGTCATGTGTAGCATTGTGCCTCTCTCCTGGAGAAATGAATAATAAGGCAGGCTAATCTGTTGGCTCAGGATGTGCTGCTTGACGACAGCAATCAATAACAACTGTGGCAGCACCGCTAT